>NC_060273.1:49660635-50011406 GCF_021613505.1 Equus quagga | reverse complement strand
CTTCTTTTCATCTTATTTTCTGCTTTTCCCTGTCTATGTTATTTTATTTTCAATATGAAGAATAAGGTCCATTTGCAAGCACATTGAATACTCCAAAATGCATTAAGAGCTATGGGATTGTCTCTGCCCCAAATGAACTCAGACACCAGATCCTGAATTTCTCAGGGAATAAAAGGGGCCTGAGCCACTTCAACTTTTTTCATATTTCTGAGGATATTTTTTAAAAATGAAGACACACTGAAACAGAATTTAGGAAAATTAAGATACATTTTAAACATTCGCATTTAACAAATTTATGCTTTCAACACCAAAAAAATTACAGAGCGATATAATTATGCTATTCACAAGATAATTACAGGATTCATTAAAAATATTAATTCATAACACAGGCAGAGTTGTCCAGTAATGAGACACAAGCTTAAGTCAGTGTGGTGAATATCAGCTTTGGCTTCTATCGCAACACAGCTGGAGATAACCTCAGGCTTCTAAAGCCTAGGATTTCTGTGGGTATGGTGGTCATGGCATCTGCTTCCATCCTCCATGCGCTCCCGCTTCCGTCCAGAACACCCAGCTGTGATGAGATGCTCCCTGGAACGGCAGTCCCAGCAAAAGCAGTGAGGGCAAAGTGGGGGGAGTAGTAGGCAAACACGTGCCCCATACTCGCCCCTGCCCCGTGGGCCAGCTGGGCTGGCGTGGGCAGCATTGCACTGCACCACAGCAGAGACTCCTCACTCCTGGTGCTAATCACAGGCCCAGGTCTTGCACATGATCGTCTCTGTGGAGCCAAATGTCCCCTGAGCCCTGAAAGGTAAACAGAAAAGGAGTTAACTGACCGACATGGTTTGCCTCCATTTAAGATATTCAGGGTCCCTGGACTCAACCCCAGAAGGGCTCGGATCCTAGTTGGAGTCCTCTCTTCAGCCCACCCTAACACTTAGAGAAATCGTATACAAAGCAGGAAAAAATCACCCACTATCACACTCCTCACCAGCCAGGTCAATCCTCCACATTTACTTTTCCACGTTTCCTTCTTGTCTGTCTGTATCATCATAGGTGGACACACACACCACACTCGTGTCTCTTGAAATAAACACAACCCTGGCTTGGCCATCAGAGCTGGATTGAAATCTTGTCTCCCCTCTTCACCAAATGCACTGTCTTGGGTATGTGACCACTTCTCTGAGCTCTAGTTTCTCACCTGTACAAAGAGGATAATAATAGTATTAACATTATAGGGTTATTTCAGAATAAAATCATGTGAAATAATTTTAGGGGAGGAAGACATTTCCTCTACATGCTGTGGGTTCTTCTGGCCGGAGAGCAAATTAAATTCACATGAGACAGAATAACAGGAGAAAATTAAACAAAGCTTTATAACGTGTATACGTGGGAGAGGCTCAGGCAAGCTGAGTAACTCGCCAAAATGGCTGAAGCCACCATCTTAAAAATCATCCTCAGCTCAAGACAAAGGAGGATGTTAGGTGTGGGGGGAGTCAGTTACGGGAGGTTACCAGACAAGTACAGTAAACAAGATTCAGATTTAAGCCCATGCCTTTGGCATAGATTAAGAGTTTCTAGAGATAAGGTCATCCCTCCTTCTTCCTGGTACAGAGAGGGAGACACCTTTAAAGATGGAGATTTCCTTTAAAATGTAAATGCCTCTTAACAAAGGGTGAGTAAATTCTACTTTTCAGAGTTGCTTTCCTGTCTGCAGTTTTTAAAAGTTACCAGCCCAAAATAATCCTCATGCCAAAGAGACATATCCTGTGGTGGCCAATTCCAGTCCCCCACATAATATATGGGAAGTGTCAGTCACCACATCTGCCACATGGTAGGTGCTCAATAAACAGCAGCCAAAATTATTGTCATTGACTCTTTAATTCAATAAACATTTATCAAGCATTTATTAAGTGCCAGGCAGCAGGGAGAAAGGAAACAGAGAGCCTGTCCTCCCAGAATGCACTATGTAGGGCTAGAGGCGGACATGCAGACAGACAAGGAGTGTCTGTGTGCTAAGACCTTCCATCGCCTGTGTGCTGACAATGAAGAGGCCTGAACTGGGCTGCACTGGGAAGACGGGGAGGAAAGGCCAACCGGTCAGGATTCGGGTGACACAGGCTTTGGGGGGGTCTGGGACAACTTGCAGAGAGACAATTTGGTGTTCTGCCTTTTTCTACTGAACATCAAATTACTAGCATTTTGATGTTGCTACATAATCTTCCCATCATTTTTAATGACTGCATAACATTACACTGCTTCGAGGTGTTGCATTTTCCTTCCCCTTTCCCCTGTCATTTGGTTTTGAGGTTACCAATTTGGAGCTCTTCGAAATATCACCACAACGAACATGCATGTGACAGTTTTTCCTTTCAGGAATTATTTCTGTAGGATAAATTCTAGGTCAAGGGGTATGAACATTTTTTAACAGCTCTTGCAACTCACTGCCAAGTTGCTGTCAAGTGGTTCATACACTGGATCTTGTCACAACTTCCTCTGTTTTGTCGGAATAGGTAAAATTGGGGCTTCAGTGCTGTTTTCATTTCCATTTGTCTGATGTGTTGTTTGGTGGAGGAAGTTGAATCGAAAGGAGTGTCTAGGATGGAAATAAGGGAAGGAGAGGGCAGGAAATTGTGACGGCAGGTCCAGGTCTGGGAGGCGGACTTCCGCCACGCCTCAGCAAGGACGGGAGTGGGGGAGGCTCCCACGCTGACACGAATCGTTTTTCTTAATTGCATTGCTTGTATTTTGCCTCTCTTCCATGGCTGACTAAATGAATAATTAACATCCTAATAACCACCACTGAATGTCTGTAACAGGGGAAGAAATTGTCATGTCTAACCCTGACTGCCTTTTCAGGAGGATGCTGACTCTTAAATAAGGATCCTTTGTTCTGCTGAGCACCTTTCTGTTGAGAGGTTTGGTAAAGCGATTGAAACCAGGATGATATTTGTGGACCTTCCATTATTGATTGCAAGTTGTCAGGTTTGTTGTTGTCTGCCTGTCTGTTGCCTGTCTATTGTGGCCTCAGGGAAGGGCAGGGTGAAGCCCACCCCAGGAGGGAGGAGACGATTAGACTTCTACGAAGTCCAGAGCTGAAGGAGGTGTTCCTTCTGCTCCCTGAGATTGTTCCGCGGAGAAGACGGTGGTGGAGGGATGAAGAGGACAGATGGATGTGTATATGGTTCCCCAGATCAGAGAAGATCCCCAAAGGAGGGCATGGGGGAAACATCCAGGTGGCGTGGAGGACCCTGAGAACACGGGATGGGGCTGGTGAGGAGGGAAGCTTGTGGCTTGCTTCCCCGGGTGTGGTGAGCAGGTGCATAGCTGAAAGGGGAACCCAAGCAAGGCCAGGTCCAGCTGTGAGGGCTAACAGGGCAGCCTACGCAGAAGTGAGCAGCCGGATAAATGAGGCAGCACCGGGTTTGCAAGGTTTCTGCGAGTTCCCAGGGCCCACAGCAAGGGATGCTGAGACCCCGAGAAGGGCTAGTATGAGTGGACTTCAGAACCAGAGGCAAAAGGCTGGACCACGAATTTCAGCGATAGGTGGCCACAGCACCCTTGGCAGGCTCAACTGTCTGTCCCAGGATGCCATACAAGCATGAGCATTTCCGACGTGCAATGTGACTTGACAACGTTTGGAAGCCCTCTAGAGCTGCTGTCCAATTTGGTGGCCACCAGAAACCAGCAGTTAGTACAAACTGAGGCGTGCTGTAAGCGCAAAATACATCCCAGACTGCAAAAACTTAGAACAAAAACAAGAAATTTGTTAATGATTTATTTTATATTGAGTACATGCTGAAATTTTAATATTTTGAATATATTAAATATGATACTAAAATTATTTTCCCTAGTTTCTTTTTACTTTTTTAATGTGGCCACCAAAAACCAAAATTATGTATGCGGCTCTCATTATATATATGCACAGTGCTGCCCCAGAAAGAAAGCTACTATTTTGCAGAACCAAGGGTGGTTTGGTCTGGTCTGCAAGGGTGGTGTGTGTGAGTGTCTATGTGTGTGTCTGTGTGTGTTTCTGTCTGTAAGTGTCTGTGTGTATCTGTGTCTGTGTCGTGTGTGTGTGTGTGTGTGTGTGTGCGTAGTTGAGCCATTGAGGGCAGGCACAGCAGATGCAGTGGTAGGCCAAGGCCCTGAACTTGATCTTATAGGAGACAGAGTGATTCAGAAGCTTTGAGAGGCAGGTTGACCCCACTAGAATGTTTAGAATGACACCAGAGCAGAAGGGACGAGGAACTGGGAGTCTCATGAAAAACGAAGCCCTGAGCAGCAGTGCAGGGGAGTTGAAAGAGAAGGAGCCCATCGACGGTCCCACAGCCTGAGTTCACAGGCAGAGGTAGTCAGGCCCAGGCTAGCCTAGTGCTTAGAGTATGGCCTTTGGACCCAGACTACTCACTTTGAATCCTAGCCCTCCCACTAACTGCCTGTGTGACCCTGAACGAGTTACTTAACTTCGCTGTGCCTCAGTTTGTTCATCGGTAAAATGGAGATCTACATCATTTCTAACTATATCATTGGGTTGTTGTGAGGCACGAATGTGTTCCTAGATGCCAAGTACTTACCACAGTGTGTGAGGGTCCTGCTCGCTCACGTGCTCCTCTCTGATTTTGTCAGGAGGATGTGGTCTTCTGATTCAGTTAGCCTGGGTCTCGTGCTCCCCAGATGGACAGGCCTCTGGGTTTGTTACCCCAAGAAAGGCCAGAGGAAAGAAGTGTGCCAGCAGACGCAAACAGCAGCTCCACCCTCCTGGCTCTGTGACCTCGGGCAAGTGGCTCCATGGATCAGAAGCCCAACTTCCACTTGTGTAAAAGCTTCCTGGAGAAATTGTAAGGACTGCAGCACCCCTGCCCCACAGAAGGTGACCAGCAAATGTCCGTCCCTCCACAGGGCAAACCCCTGAAGGCAATGCTGCCCTTGTCCGCAGGAAAGACCCGGTTCTCCCCGGGGATAGACAATTATCCCCTCTGGGGGTCAGATCACACCTCAAACTCTCAAATCAGTGTCAACAGAAAGGTCAGCTGGGACTTTGGGGCTGAGACCTCCTGTGTAGGCCCTGGCCCGGTGTCATTTAATGAACATCCCCCAGCCTCCCGGAAGCCTTCCTTCATGCACCAAGCAGTCTTGGTCCAACCTGTTCTCCTTTTGTAGCTGGGGTTTTGTAAGAGCCCAAATTCCAGGCTGGGGCAGAATAAACAAGATCGCGTGGCTAATGATTGGTGAGTCGGCCTGGAATGCGATTTACTGCAAATGTCAGTGGAGGAGAGTTTGTCATCCCTGGACAGTTGGCAGGGAGGTTGTTAAAACAGGAAGGGGTTCTAGGCTCTACAGGCTGGGTGCCTGGCATCTTTCTCTACCTGTTTTTTTAAGGAATGGGGACACCTGCTACCAGCTGGGAGGTCTCTGCCTCAATTTGCTTTACAAAGAAATCAAAGCCTTACATTTGTCTAATATTCTGCAGCTTACAAAAGATTCTCAATTCTAACGCCTCTCCAGTTTTGCAGGTGGGGAAATTGGAGCTCAGAGAGGGGAAGTGACTTGCCCAGGACACACAGCCAGGAAAGGGCAGGGCCAGGATTCGAAAATTTCCACAAAGCAAATCAGCCAAAAACAGTGTTTGTGCTCAGTCTTCCGGACCTGCAGCTAACCCTTCGCTCCAGGTGGGGACACTTGACTTGAATACAACCTAGCGGGGAGTGAGAAGGAGGGCCCTGTGTCCCGATGCGGGTAGCAACTCGATGGGGAAAGATTTTTCCTTTTACCTAGCTCAGAATTTTAGAAATCTGCTCTCTTGAGCCTCTGTCCCCCTTTGCTCAAAACACAGCCCCAGCCTCCCCAACTCGACCGTGGTGTGTGCCCATTGCCAAAGGGATTTCAAGGCGGGCAGGTCGGCAGGAAGAAATCTGAGTCCAGTTCCTAGCCTACCCACAACCCCGCTGCCTGACCTTAGGCAACCCACTAACTCTCTCTGGCCCTCAGTTTGCTCATCCATAAAAGGGGTGCGTAGCTCTAGATGAGCTCTGAGAGCCCAGCCATGCTTCTAAAACTTCTAGTCTGACCCCTGCTTGCAGCTCCACCAGGGAAGAGCTGGGGCCTGGGGCAATGTCCGGCCCTTCCCTGCACCTCAGGTGCCCCGTCCTGCTGGGGACATCTGCAAGTCTCCCCAGGCCTCTGACGGATGGCCCCGGCTGCCCTCTCTGGTGAGCTAAGCAGAGTGTTCGTGAGAACCGATGGTGGAGATAAAGATAGACATGCTGACACGAGGCACCTCTCCCTCTGCCCCCACGCAGCCTTCCTCCCTCGAGGCAGCTGGGACAGGCCTGGGGGAGGACTGGTTGCCATCCCAGGACGCACAGAGCTGGGGTGGGCTGGTTCCGTTAGCTCCTTCTCCTAATTGCTCTGGCTGGTTATTGTTTCTCCTGATTAACTTCCAGTTAGCACGGGGGAGCCCAGCTTGGGTTTGATTCTGCAGGTTTTCTGGAGCCAGTTCTCAGCTATTTCTGGCTCGGCCAGAGCCAGGGCCTTCCTGCATCCACGCTAGTGGCCATTCGGGGCCCACCTTCTAGGCACTTGTACCACGTTGCCACCCTCACGACAACACTGGGAAACTGGTCTCATTGTCGCCATTTTATAGACGTGGAAACTGGGCTCAGTGAGGAGAAGCGACTTGCCCAGGGTTCCAGAGGCAGGAGGCGAGTGGTGAAGATGAACATTGCCTTACAGATTTTCTAACGCACGGGCACTCGAGTGGAACTGTGGTCTCTGTGTTCTTCTTTCATTTCACCTCACTCGCTGCCTTGCCGTCGCAGCGCTCGAATCATTTAGAAGCAATTAATCCACAAATAAACCTCGGACCTCGTCTTCCCAATTGGAAACCCAGATCCTGTGACATTCGGGCCATTTCTAAGCTAGCCAGGAAATCTCTTGGTCATATTAGGAATAAACAAAGCCATTTGGGTTTTAATAACATGGTGAGAAAATAGTGTGACTTCAAAGTCTTTATTAGCCCTGGAATGCATTTTCCAAAGCAGGAATTAGCTGACACAGGCAGAGTGTCAGCTGGAAAAACAAGGTCTGGGTTAGGTGGCCCAGAAAAAACCCTGCTTTGGTGCCCAGAGCCTCCCATTGATTTCAATTGCTGGTTAGCACAGGCCAGCAGAACAATTGTCCCATCAGTGAATGTGCCATTAGAAATGACCCCACACAGCTAATGGGGATTTAATACTGGCTTGCTTGGCCCTTGGTATGGTTCCTATTCTCATTTTTAGTAAGAAAATTACCTGTCTGTCATTCCCTTTAAACTTGTATGGCAATAATTAGCCAGGCCCCAAAGAGAAGCTGGTTACCCTTAACCTTGGCTGGATGAAAGCTCAGTGACCCATTAAAGTCTGGGAAGTCATCTGACCGTGGCTGCCGAGGGAGGCAACGTCGTAGCAGACGCTTGGTAGAAAATTGTTATAATAACTCACATTTGTTCATCATTTCACAATCTTCCGAGCACAGGGTAACCTTGAAGTTGTGAGCAAGGACAAACCATGGCCTCCTGGCCAAATCTGGCCCACCCCATATTTTTTCAAATAAAATGTCATTGGCATACCTCTATGCCCATTCATTTATGCATTGTCCACGGCCTCTTTTGCGCTACAGCAGATGAGTTGAGTAGTTTCACAAAGACCTGATGGCCTGCAAGGCCTGAAATATTCACTATCTGACCCTTGACAGGAAAAGTTAGCTGACCTCGGCTCTAACTCACAAAGGCCAAGTTACGGTCCTGGATCAACTGCTTACCAGCTGTGTGATCTTGGCCAAATTCTTTCACCTCCATTCTCTGCTTCAGTTTCCTCACCTGTTAGTTAAAGGTGATAATAGCATCTAGGTGGTAGTTGCTCCACTCCCTTGAACTTAGGCATGACTTGCCTTGAGCAATAAAATGTGAGCGGAAGTGATGTGCATGACTTCTAGACAGAAGCACATAGAGCTGGTATGGGTTTTCCATGCTCTCCTTCTCTGCCACACTCACCAGGCAGGCCACATGCCCTGAACACTGCAACTACAAGATGGTCAGCTGGGTTCCCGAATGATTAAAATGAAGAGAGATCCCGTCGACTCACAAAGACATCTAGCATGAGTGAGAAATAAATCTTTGGTGTGTAAGCCACTGAGATTTGAGCAGTGTTTGTTACTTCAGCCAAACCTGGCTTATGCTAACTAACTGACCAACTTTGGAGGGTTTTTGTTAGGATTAGATGAGTTACATGTGTAAGATCTTTGGAATGGTGGGGGCCATATAGTAATAAATGCTAACTGAGATTACTAATATTATTGCGTCAATTATTATTAATAAAAATGCACACTATTTTTCATAACACCTCATTTTCAACTTCACAATGACTACGAGGTGGTGACTAGTATCTTCATTTACGTATTTATAAGCATTCAATGGGGACCTGTTTTCTGCTGGGTAATATGGTAGACTCTAGGATACAGAAGTAACTCAGAGACACTTTTGGTTCGAATAGGGGAGGTCCACCTAACCCAGACTTTACAGTGGAAGTGATGTTAAAGGAAGGCGTCACAGAGCTGAACCTTGGAATATAAGTAGGGGTTTACCAGCCAGAGGAGGGAAGGAAGGGCATTCCAGGCAGAGGGAGCCAGCATATGCACTGACATAGCAGTGGAAAGTATATACTTTGGGGGAGGAACATTCATGGAATTGGTGTGTTAGAGGGACAAAGCTTTGGTTGGGGACGTAGCAGACAATGTTGCCCTCCGCTCAACAGACATTTGCAACCCACTTCTCTCCCACCAGCTTTACACTTCAGAGAGAAGCAAGATACGTGCTTTACCAGCCTCCCTTGCAGCTGGAGATGGCCATGTGACACAGTCTCATCCAAAAAGATGTCCAGAGGAGTCTCCTGGGGAACTTCAGATTAAAACAAAGAAGCCAATGAAGAGAGCTCTTCACTGTTGTGTGTGAGTGCAATGCCTGGAACTGTGGCAGCCATCTTGTGATAATAAGGGGAAGGCCAAGAGAATTGGGGAGACATGGAACAGATAGCTGGACCTTGAGCTGCTACTGAAGCAACTCTGGAAGCATGCACCCCTAGACTTCTTGATAACAATATACATCCTGGTGATTTAAGTGACTGCTCATCTGCTGTTTGCAGCCAAAAGTGTATTAATTAATGGAGAGTTGTGAGAAATGAGGCTGGAGAGGTTAGCAGGGCCTAGATCATACAGAGTCCCTAAAGGCAAAGGGGGCAAGTGAAGGATTTTGCATAGGGAAGGGACACTCAGGCTTAAAGAGGGTCAGTCGCTACCCAGGACTCCACTGCTAATAGGTGTCAGAGCTGGGATTTGCACTGAGATCTTCCAAGCCAGGACCAAGTGTCTTTTCCACTGTCGCGTAGGGCATTTTACCTCTTCAACTGAATCGTCCTAGCCAACTCCCGCAGGAGAGGCTTGCTCATGGCTTGTTTTGGCCATGGGCCATTTCTAACCACATGCTGGATAAGTTGAGATTTCGCCAAAGCTTCTTCCTAATTTGGGAGCAGATCTGAGAACTTCATAAGTGAGACTGGAGGAGGTGTGTGGAAAAATTGGAGAAGGTGAGAAGGTAAAGCAGTTGACGTGTGAACTGGACTTAGGGGAAAGACTCACAAAGATCCAGGACATGGAGGAAATTAGACAAAAAGGATGGTGCCAACCTTTCTGCCATCTTGGTTTCATCGGCTGAGAAGAAAATTACAGCCACAGTATCCTCTCCTGCCTCTCCATGATTTACACCTCTCTGACACATGTTACTGCAACAGGCTTCTATGAGACTCCAAGCTCCCCAAGGCCAAAATAGTGTCTGACCCATGGTGTTGCCCAGAGACTGGCTCAGTGTGTGACCCACAATGGGTACTTTTCAGCGTCTGCCCGTGTGGACTGAAACTTGAGACAAAGTGAAATTAGGGGTAACCTTATCTCTAGGGTGGCCACCTCCTCAAAAGACAGGGCCACAGCTCATCCCAATTTTTCTTCCTCAGGCTTCTTAAGCCAAGTAAACCCAACTCATGTATCAGCCCCACCCCTCTCACCCCCTCCCTCCGCCGCAGCAAAAAATAGCATCAAAGACCAGCTGATATTCAGTCTAGTTTAATAGTTAAGAGGGCCAGTTCTGAGAACCAAATGGCCTGGCTGTGCCACTTACTAGCTGTGTGCTTATGGGCAAATCGTTCACCGAGTCTACTTCTCGGTTCTCTCATATGTTTAAGAAAGTATTGATTTCATACACTTGTGAGGATGAAGCGAATTAATACATAGAAAACGCTGACATGTACTTAGCCCTTGATAAATTTTATTATTAGGTCAGTTGTTACTATTATTATTGTCATGATTCAAGGCAGCCCTCAGGACCCTGACCCTCCCTTTGACTCCACTCTCACTCGTAGTGCCATGGCACACGGATCTCAAGTCTTCCCCAGTGTACCCGTGACTGCTGACATCTATCCTGCCATTACCCACTCTGGACTGGGAATCCATTTTCTTGCCCCCAGGACTTAGAGCCCAGCATTCTCCTATAGAGCCTGGCATAAGCAGCCCCTCAGTCCCCAGTGTCCCCTGTTGCCCCATAGGACCAGCCCTCACCCCCTACTGCCCCCTCCCCCTCGGGCTTGCCCCCAGCCTGCCTCTTCCTCTGCAGTCTCATCATGGGGGATGCGGGAGGGGAAGTGTGCCCGCAGGCCGGGCTGCCCTGAGCCTGTCTGTGTATTTCCACCTTCACGCTTCGGTTGCATTCCCCCTGACTTATCAGTTAGTTAACCAGCACCAGAGCCATTCCTCGTGCCTGTGGCACCTCATCAAACAGCCCATCCAGCCTGCGAGAGCGCCGGCTCCACGGGCTGTTTCCATGGGAGAAGTTTGCTTGTCTTTTTCTGACATCTGACCTCCCTTTCTCGTTGCTCCAGAGCATCTCAAGGGCAAAGGCTCTGTCTGTTCTTTCTTTCGCGTCTTGTGAGTATGTGCGAAAATTTTGCTTTTCACAGCGGGGAATCATGGGCCATCTGGCAGGTTGATCAGGAAGGTTATTATTTTTAACAGTAATAATAGTAGCTCACATTTACTGAGCACTTACTATAAGCCAGGCAGTCTGTGGAGCACTTATATGAACTACCCTGTAGAAGGTCCACAATAACCTGGGGAGGGCAGGGGCTTCTTGCAATCACTATTCTATAGATAAAGAGACTGCAGCCTAGAGAATTGGTTGCCCAAGTCATGCAGCTAGTAAGCGACAAAGACAGGATTTGATCTCAGCCTGTCTGACTCCAAAACTGTGTCCTAAATCCGTGCTTCTCAAGCTTTGGGGGACATACAAATCACTCAGAGACCTCGCTAAAATGCAGGTCCTGACTCAGGGCCTAAGATTTAGCATTCTTAGAAGCTCTCACACAATGCTGCTGCTGCTGCTGATCCGAGCATGCGCTTTAGGTGGTGGAGGTGTAAACTACCCTGTACTTCCGCCCGCTACGTCAGACTGACTGCAGGACGTCCAATTCAGCTCTTTCCTGGAAGGAATTCCCTGAAATAGAATTATGGAAAAGGTTCATGGCTAGGAGTCCTGGGTTTCAATTCCAGCAGATATTGAGTTATCATGACCCTGGGCAACTTCCAGTCTTGGAAACTCAGTTTCCTCGTCTGCAGGATGAGGCTAATAGTACCACCTGATGGATGATTGTAGCAGACCAGATGTAATGGTGCCCCTGAAAGGGCTCTGTAGACTACACAGAAAGTACGGTTATCACAGTAATTTTTTATTAAAGTAATAAAACCCAAAATAATATTATTATTAATAACAACTCCCGATTGAATGGACCATGGGTAGAGTCCTACATCGCAGTCATTCAATTTTTCATTCGTTCCCCAAAGTGTTTAAGTTTTTTACCATTTGCTGATCAAGGGTTAAAAGGCTCATTGGCGTTTTATTGCACTAATTAGGATCCCTTGCTACCTCAGCATCTGAGTCCCATAGACCTCTCTGTGAAGTGTTGTTTTATACTCACGAACCAATTTTCCCAAGTCCTCTCCATCTGTGGCATAATAGATGAAACAGGAAGAAAGTTTGGGCCCAAAAAAAATGAGATCACAGGGAGAGCTTGACTGAGCAGGAACGCTGAGCAAAGCTGATGCCCACCACGGAATCCAACCATGGAGGTCCAGTGTGAAGAGCGAGAGATGACTACCACAGACACTGCTAGTGGGACCAACTGACAGATTAATGGGATTTTATGTATTTCTCATTGGGTGCCTTAATTTGTCCTTTGTAATAGATTAGATATGGTGGGTTAATGATGGCTACAAATCCTGGGCTGCTTCTCACATTGAGGTGAAGTCTAGTCCCCTCTCCTTGAATCTAAGCCGGCCTAAGTTGGCTTTGAGACTCAAGTTATATTAATAGGACGTGGCAAAAGTGACATTCTGGGGCTTCCAAGCTCAGGCCTTAAAAGGAAGACAGACAGCTTCTGTGTCTTCTCTCTTGGAAGCCAGTGGCATGCTCTAAAGAAGCTTGGGACTGACTACTGAGGGGTAGGAGCCGTGGCATGGAAAGAGGCCTTGAAGGTGAGAGTCCCTTCTCTCTTGGGCACTGCAGCTCCAGCCAAGCTCCCAGGGGAAGGCGGCCTCCTGAGTGCCCTCAGCCACACCATGGGGAGTGAAAGAACTACCTAGCTGAGACGAGCCAACACAGGATTGTGAAAAATCGTACATTATTGTTGTTTTAAGTCCCATGTTTGGGGAGGGCTAGTTACACAACAATTGACAACTAAAACACTAGACGTTTCTTGAATCTACATTTTTTTTCAGATCTTCCCTTCTATTTATACATCCAACTAATATTTCCTTTGAGTTAAGCCAATAGCTGATGGCGTGGTCCAACACCAGCAGTATCAGCATCACTGGGAAACTTGTTAGAAATGCAAATCCTGAGACCCGCCTCAGATCTGCTGCATCAGAAATTCCGGGGAGGGACCCAGGAACATGTGTTAACAAGCTCCTGGGAAATTCTGATACGACACTCAGGTTTAAGAACCACTGGGCCAAGCCAATGGTTCTCTATCCCACCTGTGCGCCGCAACCACCTGTGGACTTTAAAAATATACTCTTGCTCAGGGCTCACCCCAGACCGACCGAGTCAGGTCAGGCCTAGCTGTGTGTGACATTTAAAGAGTTCCATACTGATCCTTCCGTGGAACCACGTACCGTGGAGGAGTTAAAGATGACCCTCATGAAGTTGGGCCCTCTAGACCAGGGCTTCTCAAATTTTAATGCATAATGACTTACCGGAAGCGTTGGCAAAAATGCAGATTCTGATTCAGAATGTCTGGGGTGGGGCCTGAGATTATGCGTTTCTAATAAACTCCCGTGCGAGGCTGATGCTGCAAACCTCACCTGGAGTAGCAAAGCTCCAGGCAGTCACTGTCTCTTCTGGAGGGCAAATGGCTTAAAAGGCAGTTTTATATTACACACACACGCGTGGAAACCCACACACACCCTTCTATAAATGCTTCAGGAGGGAGGCATACAGAGTGCTGCTGAGGCAGCCTCACCGTCCCCACTGCACAGTCTTTAAGCCCCTACAGGAGATGCCGCTTGGACTTTGCCTCGAAAGATGAAAGATGAAAAAGATTTTGTCCAAAAGACATGGAGAAGGACATTTTTTATTTTTCCAATTTTTTTATTGTGGTGAAATACACATAATATAAAATTTACCATCTTAACCAGTTTTGAGTGTAAAGCATAGTTCAATGGTATTAAATACACTTGTAATGTTGTACAACCATCACCACCACCCATCTTTTCATTCTTTTAATTCTTTTCATTTTTTTAAGCTGAGCCTCTACAGCCATTGAACACTAACTCCCCATTCCCGACTCCCAGGCCCTGGCAACCACCATTCTACTTTCTGTCTCTATGATTTAGATTTCTCATATAAATACAATATTTCTTTTTCTGTGACTGGCTTATTTCACTTAGCATAACGTCCTCAAGGTTCATCCATGTTGTAGTATATTGCAGAATCTCCTTCTTTTTTAAAGGTGTATAATGTTCCATTGTATCTTTACACTACATTTTGCTTATCCATTCATCCATTGATGGACACTTGGGTTGCTTCCATATTTTGGCTACTGTGAAAAATGCTTCTATGAATATGGTGTACAAATATCTCTTTAAGACCTTGTTTTCAATTCTTTTGGGTATATACTCAGAAGTGGATTTGCTGGATCATATGGTAATTCTATTTTTAACTTTCTGAGGAACTGACAAATTATTTTCCACAGTGGCTGCCCCATTTTATATTCCTATAAGCAACGCACAAGCATTCTGACTTCTCCACCTGGAGTAGCCATCCTAGTAAGTGTGAGGTTAAGAGAGGGGCATTCTAAGGCCAAGAGAAGAACCCTGTTAAGGAAACTCAAAAAGCGACTCAGCGTGGCTGTGGTCTAGCTGGGGCAGCATGGAGAAAAGGAAATGAAGCCAGAAATGGTTTGTGGCTAGATTATGACCACCCTTGAACATCAGGCTAAAAAGTCTGAATTTTGTCCCATGGGCCATAGGGAGCCATGGAAGCTTCTTCAGCAGGAGAGGGTGACATCTCTGTGCAACAAGAACCCGGTTCTCACACAAGGTGGAAGGGCCGCCCTGATTGTTGTCATGACCGTGAGATTTGTGATGAGGCAGAGAGACACGAGAATGACTTGGGGGCTTGGAATTAAATGCAACAGACCAATATTTTGAAACCGTGGTGGTTCGTCTTCCTTTAGAAAGAACAGTTCTCCAGTCTCTTTGAGGAATTATCCCAAGGAGGAGGAACAGCAAGGTTTCCACTCCCAGAGAGCAGAACTCTGCTCACGTGTTCCAGTAAGTAATGTTCTCCTTACCACGATGGACAGAAAAATGTGCGTGAAGGAATGAAAATCCCCGCTGCCTGGCTCCCCGTGGGCAGCCCCAGTTACTATGGAAAATTCCTGATTAAAGTCAGCAGAAGAATTTCCTAGCTGGTGACTATTATTAATAGGAGCTTCAGCCTTGCGCTGACATTCAAGACTGGGTTCTTTCATACGTCATTGCACAAGCAGATGATTAAACCCCCATGTTTCTTAAAAACAAAGAGAATGCACCCACCTTTGCCAGGCTGACTATCCTTTTTCATAACCCACGCGGTCCTGCTCAGTTAGCATGAGAACAAAACTGCAACCATGAAATTATTTTAACAAGACCATAAAAAAAACAATTTGCTTGAGTGATGTTTAGGGAGAAGGGGGGGGCCACCCTCTCTCTAAACTAATTAAACTGTACTATATGTCCTTGTGTAGTTCCTGACATTTTTCTGGTTCACTCAGTTTGAATAGTTGCACAAGGATCGGCGCCAGGCTCCCAAATGGCTAACTCAAGACAAAAGCAGGGTCTCCAGAGTATTCTCGAGCATCCAGCAAATTGAGGGGAGTTATTTTGGGTTAATCAATGTGCTCCCGTTGCAATCACATCTTGCCTCACAGAAAAGGCTGAAAACAAAGAATCACTGTTTGAAGTCCAACTCAGGATGAACTAGGAAGTGACATTGACCTTACTATGTTCTTTTTTATTATTTTATTTTATTTTTTCTGAAAATCATATCCTGCTTTAGATGAAACCAATGACAGCGGTCCTTCATTTTCTATCCACTCAACCCCACCCCCTGATAATTTATGTCTTTCTCACTCACACTGGCTATTACTGGAAGCCACTGGCAGTTTCCTTGAACATCTTTACAGGCAACTGGTTTATTCTCAGCCTGGTAGGGACTAGACATTGATTAATGGCTGGGAACTTTGGTTTCTGGCAAGACAAGCCTTAGTTTATGCTGTAGAGGCGTCTGGGCGTTGGTCAGACTCTCGTCAAAGCCAAACTGAAAAGCATAATAAGTGTCTTGGACCCAGCACAATTGTGTATGTGTTAGACACGAAACCCCTTCTGAAAATTGAGCCCAAATATCATGCCTTTATACTCCTTCAAACTAATGTTTACCGCCCCCTTTGGAGTTTCAAGGAAATATTCCCTTTTGAAAAGGTCTTTAACATTAACGAGGCAATAAAATTTGCAGAGTATCAGCTCCCTTCGAATTCCAAAGAACTGTGAAGCGCAGATAAAACATATAATTCAATTCATCTCCAGTTAAGCAATTTACAGGGAGCATCTGCCATATGTGAGATACAGATGGGGTACTATTCTTTGGGTGAATAAGATGAAACTGATAGAAGTGCTTCCTGACTTCAAGGAAATTACCATGTCCTAATTTAAGAGCGGAATCAGTACGATAAACGCAGAGCTGCTCCGAGTGATAAGCTCTAACGTTTTCACTACCCTCTATAATATGCAAAGTGCACGCATGTGTGTGTACATGTACACAATTCTACCAGGCTGTTCTTATCTCCTGGCAGTAGATGCGGGTGGTTTCTGACTGCTCTCCTACTGGTTCATCCAGATCAGTAGAGGAAAAAGTCAACTGGAGTCATGGGGTCACTGTGGAGGCGAAAACAACCAGGTGATTGACTAAGAAAGTATGGGCTTTAGGAATGACAGAGATATGAATTCTGGCCATGCCACTCACTAACTCTGAGCTTGTCAAAGAAGAGACACAGGCCCACCTCTTGGGGCCATTGAGAGATCTCCAAAATAAAATATCTAACCATAGTGGCCCAAATGCCTAGTGCATGACCACCAGCTCTCAATGGCTGTCATGTCCCTTCCCCTCTTGCATAATTCTTGGTTTATCAATCCCCAGTGTGCCTTGTACAGAAGCGGTGGGCCATCTGGAAGCTCTGCCATGCTGTCCCTTCCCAGAAGCCCTGTCCAGTGCCATGGCACATCCTGTCTCCTGCCCTAGAGCTCCACAAAGGGTGTTGTCTCACTCTTTGCAGAACAGCTGCATCGCCTCTTTCTCTGAAGGAGGAGCTGCTTGGAAGGGAAGCTGCCAGGAAGAGCAGCAACCCAAGTTGGGCTACTTCCTGTTTTGAAACCCAGGGACCTGCATGCAATCGAGGATGAGTAGTAGAGGTATGGGGAAGACAGTGCCCAGCATGCATTGAGTCTGCTCTGGCTTAACAGTTCACCCTCCCTCTATGGGGTACGTTTTCTTAGAAATCCAAGATGCCGAGAAGGGCAGTATGTGGTGGCCGATCTGGTGTAGGGAAGAGAGCCTGTTAACTCAGCCTTCTGCATGAGCCCATGTAGAGGTTACTCCCCTCTGGCTGTCTGGTGCGCTCCTTCCCTATCCACTTGGATAAGAAGCAGCAGAGCTCCTAGTCCAGCCGGGGGGACTCATTCCTCCCCACCCACAGTTTGCCAGAAGCACAAGGCCTGTTCCTCAACTCCAGTGCCACGGTCCTCACCATCATTTCTTGCCTAGTTACCTGCAATAGTCTCCTCATCTCTGCTTCTCACGCTCTCATCCTGGCCTTCCTGCAACCCCTACTCCGTGTATCTGTCAACATTATCTCTCAGAGTGTAACTGTGACCCAGCCCTGGCCAATTGGAATACAACATCCCCCCGGACAGCGTGATGGGTTCAGGGGTGGGCTGTAGTCCAAGCTAGTGAATAATTGTAACTCTCATCTAGTAAGCACTTGCTGTGTGCCAGACGTGGGAACACTTAACCTCAAGCATCTCACTTCTTCACCCTCACAATAATCCTGTGGGGTCAGTGTTATTATTATCAGAGGGGGTAACTAACTTGCCAAAGGAATCCAGTGAGGGCACAGCCAAAGAGTTGAACTCAACTCTTTCTGACTCCGGAAGCCAGGCTGACACCTAACGTGTTCTCTGGATGTTTTCTCCAAACAGCAGTATTTTTAATTTTCAGTATTTGTCTTCTGGTGAGGCAGGCATTATGATGCAAAATAGACAAAATTGAGGAAAATGTGGTCCCACTGAACAGCCTGGCTGCCTGGGGCTTGTCCCCCTCTCTGTCCTACCAACAATGTGAAGTTGACATATGTGCTGCCTTACTAAAATGGGTATTGTATTCTTTCTGGATAAAATGCTACCACATTATAGGTAATCTGCTGCGTCCAGGCGGAGTGATCAGTTTCTCTCTCTGAAACTGATGTGGACATTCTTGTGCCTTCATCCTGGGATAAAATCTCCTGCAAAATTCTTCCTTTTTGGTTGGATATGAAATAAATTGGCCTTGTGAGCATCACCCACATCCTCAGTACATTTAACAGACTGCCTAGAGAGAGGAAGAGCCTGTCCTCTGGGGCAGGGGTCTGCGGGCAGAAGGGCCAGCATAAGAGCTCTCTGCTGTCCAGCAAGGGATGGCAATGAGCTCAAGCCATCCATCGACGGGATGATAATCCTATCTCCCAGGTCTGGTGGAGGATTGAACTCATTTGGGTCACCTGCTTAACATGGTGCCTGGCACATAATAAAGGCTCAATAAATTGGAGCTCTTTTCATTCATTTCTCTGCTGAGAGGAAATGTTAATTTCAAAACCTATTATTGGATTAATTCATACCCCCCAAATCCAAGCACACGTTGCTGATACATAAGCAGCCCAGTCCTTCTTTGTCCTTATGTCTCCCTTTCTTAATCAAAGTATTCCTCTCATAAAATGATTGCTCATACAACTCGTATCTATTTTTAACTGGAAAAATGCACATGACATCACTTAGTTCTCTCTCTATAAAAACCCATGTAAGACACTTCTTTCCAATTTAGGTGCCAAGAAAAGTTTTTCTCCTGAGATATTGGTGTACCTTTCCTTATTTGATGCAAATAATGTAGCTGGTGATGTTTTCATTTTTGTTTTGGCCACTAGGAAGCTCAAAGCCAAATTTATGGCTCAACTTTGAAAAATACCTAGAAATTTTCGTTTGCTTATTTATGTTCTAACTTCCTATCTAGTTTTATCTGTTAAATCTTTCTTTCCCTAATCTTGATTTGGTCTCTATTTACAGTTTTCTACTTTGTTGTATTATTGCACATACATAATATTGTATGTATTATTGTAAGCTGCATGTAGAAAGGGGTCAATTATATATAAATAGTCATTGGGAAGCTGATTTATCAAAATATTAAATAAATTTTTTTAACCTGCCGTACTCATATAATCTGGTAAACCCAGGCGATAACGGAGTGGGGTGGAGGAGGTGTTTGTGTGTGTGTTTGTGTATGAGAGAGAGAGAGAGGCAGAGACAGAAGGCTCAGCCACAGCATTTATAACTCTACCGAAGACTTGGGTGCCTGGTGACAGTTTGTCACTGGAGAGTGTTGTGAGCTCTGTCTGCTGTCTTCTGAGAAGCCTGAGTGACTCATTCCTCTCTGGCCTGTACTTCTGTCACAGCCTCCCAGCCACTCCCTGGACTCCAGAATGGGCACCTCTGATTCACTTTCTGCTGGATCCCAGAGTGCTTTTCTTCTTGTTTTTAATGCAGATAAGAGCATGTGACTCTTCTGCTTAAACACTTCAGTGTCACCCACAAAGTAAACCTTAAAACATCCTAATTTAGGGCAATCCCCTCATTCTGTAATTGAGAAGAATGAGAGCTACAGAGGTAAACGGACTTTCCTGAAGTCACACAGAGAGTGAGTGGCACAGTCTCGATCAGGACTGAGGCTCCATTCCTTTGTTCATTCATTCCTACGTGCATACATTTATTTATTCAAAAGACATTTTTGAGGACGAATAGGCATCAGGCATAATGCAGGCTGCAGAGAGACAGCGGTGGGCGAGACTGACACAGTGCCCATGGTCTTCAGGCTCTAGAGGGACAGTAGGAGAGAAACAGATTAACACAGCAATGGACAACGTGATTTCAGATCGCGCTAAGCGCTCTGCAGACTACAAAGGGGCGCCGTGCTAGAGAGTAAGTGGGTTGGCTTGGGGAGGTGGCAGAGGCCACTTTGGGCAGGGTGGCAGGCAAGGGCTGCCTTGATTGGGACATCTGAGCCAGCAGCCAGCCCTGGGAAGATCTGAGTCTGGGCGTGTGCATGAAGTCCCAAAGATGGCACCCACTGGCTTGGCTTGTTCTAGGACCAGAGATGACCTCCCTGGGGCTGGAGCACAGGGAGCCAGCTGGAGGGAGGCAGCAGGAGAGGAGGCCAAAGAGGATGCAGGGCCATGGCAAGGTCTCCTGCTCTGTCATCACAACGCTGGTTTCAGAAGCCCATCACAGGCTCAGGTGTGTTTTCAGACCGAAGGCCTTTGATTGAAAAAATGAGGAGACGGAGCGGAGCCTTTCCTTCCATGTCCAGCCCAACCAGGCTTGTCCCTTCTCGCTGGATGGGATTTACACCCGGTGGTATTTTTAGCCTCCTCTCTCCAGCTCAGCAAATGCACCCCGCATGAAAGAGGAGACGAATTTATCTTTGTGGTTGAGAAATGCTCCCATGTGAGAGGCAGCGTGACAGCGGGAAAGACCACGGGCTTTAGAATGTAGGCAAGCTGGGTTTGAACCTCAGCTCTGGCACTAAGCCAGTGTGACCCTTAAGCAAGATTACCTCACCTCTCCACACCTTAGTGTCCCATCTGTAAGATGGAGTTAGTAAGAACCGGTGATGTACAGCACTTCTGCAGATCCAGGCATTGTTTCAGGTCCTTCATAAATAGTATCTCGATTCATCTTCCTACGAACCTCTTATGGTACTGTTACTATTGAGCCCATTTTACCGATGGGAAAACTGAGACCCAGAGAGGGAGACTTGGAATTCAAATCTAGGCAGTCTTGCATCTTATGTGTGCTGCTGCTGTTGGGAGGCTTAAATGAACTAGGGCCCAGCCTGGGTCCTCACAGGATTTAATCCATCTTCTGTTGTTTACCTGAAGGAAGCAGATGGATAGTGTCACAACCAGACGCTCCATGGTTGCAAACGTGAGGCAGGGGAGGGAGGCAAAGCTGGGTGGCTGCATTGCTCACCACTATCCCCAACCCAGCAGCTAGATGCCCAGGACAGTCCTCCTGCCTGTCTGTGCCAGTGGTCCCTCAGCTAGGACCCTTTCCTCGGGATTTCAATATTATTCAAAGACCACTGTGTCACAGGCAGAGCGTGCCCCTCCTCGGGGCTCCCACTGCACCATGTACATCCCATAACACGGCCCTTATAAAGGTGGATGGTAATTGCCTTACTTGCCCAGGGCAAGAGCACAATTAGAGGCCCACATATCATGTGTTTAAATATTAAAAGTGATAAATCAAGCTAACAAATTATTAAATAAAATATGTTCTCTCTGCATACCTTGACAAATATATCTCCCTAACAATCCGGAAGGCCAAGATGGAATTTAGAAATCTCTGATGCCTCTGTGCCTAAGTCTTGGGACATAGGAGAGCTGGTCCCCAGCCCCAGCCCTGGCCCCTGTCCCCACCTTGGTCCCTGTCCTGTACTGAGATGGGCCTGTGTAGGCAAACAGCTGAGAGCACCCTGGCCTCACGGCCAAGCCCCCTCATCCACTCCCTCTCCCCACCAACAGCTGCCCTTTGGCCTCCAGTGGGCTCTGAAGTTTGCACAAGGGCAGCCTGCCTCGGCATCCGGGAAGACAGACCTGGGGGAGGAGTTTATGCAGCCTCCAGAAACAGGCTCTTGGCCGTTTGGGCAAGGCATCCATGGTCTCCATTATGTGTGCATTCAGCATGATCTAGAACAGTGGTATCCAATAGAAACGTAATGTGAGCCACAAAGCCAGCCACACATGCCATTTACAATTCACTCTTAGCACATGTTAAAAAAAGAAAAAAGAAACAAGCGAAATTAATTTTAGCAATATACTTTATTTAACCCACTATATCCAAAATACTACCATTTTAACATATAATCAATTATAACAAAATTATTCATGAGAAATTTTACATTGTTTTTTTGAAATCCAGCACTATCTTTGAAATCCAGTATGTACTCTGCTTTGCCAGCACGTCTCAGTTAGGTACAGTCACATTTCAGGGGCTCAATAGCCCCTCAACAGCTAGTGGCTGCCTTTTTGGCAGTTCAGGTCTAGAACCTTGCCACTCCAGTGCGGTCTGTGGACCAGCAGCACCTCCAGCACCTGCAGAATCTCAGCCCCTCCCCTGACACAGTCAGCACTTTCGCCAGATCAGCCAGTGATGGGTATGAACATTAAAGATTAACAGGGTGGCTGTACAGAGACTCCTTGACCCGCTGACTCCTCTGAGAAAGGGCCAGAGCTGGACTGGGAGCAGACGGGGCGCCATGTAAGGGTGGCTTCACCCGACCATTCCCACTGATCCACAGTGCCTCCCTTTGAGGCCCTTCCAATGGGGCAGAAAAAGACCAGCACAGCCTGAAAAAGGAAAACGTGGAGGCCTTGGGAATAGGAAAAGGATTCATAAGAATCAGAAGTGGAGACAACTGTGAAAAGGATAAAGAGGAGAAAGGGCATGGTCACAGGGGGACAGCAGGCCAAGAGTTCCTGAGGCAGATTGGGGAGGGAGGATCTGAGGAGACTCCGACTATGATGGGAGATAATGGTAAACAGTTTGTGCTGGTTTCTGGGCATGACTAGGTAGGTGTCTAGTAAACGAGAGGAGTCCAGGTGACCCCAGGAAGGACGAGGTGATGGCAGAAAGGGGGCTCTTCTTCCTCAACGCTTTCTTTTTTATCAAGGAGGAAAACATATCTCAGGAACCTCCTCAGCAGATGTCCCTTCTCAACTCATTGCCCAAACCTGGGTCTCTGCCCATCCTAAGCAAATCATTGGCAAAGTGGAATAGGGTCCCCCCAATGACTTCAGCTGAGCACAATTCATGCCTGGATCTCACCACTGCTCCTCCAAAGCCTGAACAAAATTATTTTCTGTTAGTGAGAACCAACCAGGGGCTGGGAGTAGGGAATGGCTGCCTGCAGGCAAACAATAGTGTCTGTTACAATTAGTGTCCCCATTTAACAGATGTGAAGGGTAAGGCTCAGTGAAGACCACATAACTGGGAAATGGTAGAGCTAAGATTCAAGCTCATTTTTTCCTGACTCGCCAAATCCGCCGCTACCTCCTTTCACCCGCGGATTTATTAATTATCCAGAACAGGTAAGGTGTAAAAGTTTGACTCTGTGACCTTCTGCAGTAGCAAACATTCAGATTTGGGTTATAATTTGAAATACATGATGTCAGTAGGAGAGAGGCCACCCACTGGACACCCGTGGGCCTGTGCTTTGCTTGGCAAGAGATGTTTAAAATTTTATAAATTCATGTTCAATATTTAATATTGGGAGATTTCACATTAAAATTCCGATTTCTAGGTCCAGCTGAAGAAACATGAGAAGATCTGGTCACCCCGGCCCGACATTCTCTCGTGGCAAGAATCGGTGGGAACGCCGTGGCGGCTGCTCCATTTAGATGGAGCGGGGCATCCCACTTTTCCTCCTTCCCCATGATTCTCTACCACCTTACGCACAGTTCTCCTGTTTGCATCCCTGGCCTTGTCCCTGTTGGCATTTTACCCCCTCCCCGCACCCCCAGCCCTGTTCCCATGGGTCCAATGCCTGCAATGCTGATGGTGGCATCCAGTAGCATCTATTCCCTGCTCCAGTCCCCTAGACCTGCAGCCAGGAGTCTTGGAGGAGAGGCAGGGAGGGGCCGGTGGGAGCTTTTGGAGGAATCTGAGTTTTCCTACAGGGCTAACAGTGGCGACTCCGTAGGACTTCCCTGCCATCATTGCTCTACAGCAGAGACACTGCCGGCGGTGAGGCCTTGGGCACACCTCACTGGGTGTACAGGGCAGGTGTGGACCCTGAGCCTCCGAGCGTTTTGGGCAAGGGGTCTGGAACTGAGGAGGTAGGGACAAGCTGGCTGCCTTACCTCCCAGAAGCTGGTTTCTGCTGAAGCTCCCCAGCTTTCCCGTGCAATTTCCTCCCCCTCTGAGTCTCCATATGTCCCCTGGGACTTGTTTTAGTGGTACAACACTACCTGGGGACTAATTCTCCTCTCACTTAAACCACTACCAGAGGAAGTTGTGTATAAACGTTGGGCCTGTTCCTTTATTTTGTCTTTCAGTTCGGAAACACTGTTTGTTTGTTTTGAAGCACTTTTATGAATTCATTTGGATAGTGTTGCCC
Source organism: Equus quagga (assembly GCF_021613505.1). Classification (NCBI taxonomy): domain Eukaryota; kingdom Metazoa; phylum Chordata; class Mammalia; order Perissodactyla; family Equidae; genus Equus; species Equus quagga. Next base: position 49,987,315 of record NC_060273.1, on the reverse strand, counting down.
CAGGAGCAGTCTGTTACAAAAGGGGAAGCAATGACAACAGCAAAAATGCCGATGCTCACAGTATAGCTAAGAAATGAGGTAATGCAAGGAAAAGCCCAGCCCAGCTCTGCGCCAGCTCTGAGGACACAAATACTCGGGGAATTCTCCATCTGTCCAGTGGGAGAGCCAGTCACGTAAACAGGCCATTACAAAGGAGTCTGATCAGGGCAGCTCCGGAAGTAAATAGACGGTGTTCCCGGATCTTGGAAGACCTGCACCTACCCTGAGATAGGAAAGCTTCTGGACGGGGTGACCACTGAATCTGGACATAAAAAGGGCTGTCCTTGCAAAAGGAGCCGTGGTAGCAAAGGCCTGGAAAGAGGCAAGAGCGTGCATGGTGCCTGGTGGGACTGCACGTTCCTGGAACTCACAGAGACAGGTTACGGAGGGAGGGAAGGGAGGTGGCTGGAGGAGTACGGAGCACGTCACTGAGAACTGTGGATTCATCCTGGAAGAATGGAGATGCCATGAAGGGTCTTCAGTAGAAGTGTGACATAATCAGACATGCTTATTGGAATAATCACACAGGCTTCAGATGTCGCAAGGGTGGTGGACAGATTGGAGGGTGGATGTGAGCTCATCAACTGCTCAGCACTATTGCCCACTAAGGAAAGAAGGAAGCTAATATTTGCCCTCTGTCTCCAGGGTTCTCTGTCTCCGTAACTGGCACTTCCATCCACCCAGCTGATCAAGTCAGAAACTTAGACAGCCTCCTTAACTCCTATCTCTCTTACCCCCCATCACTAAGATGTAGAGTCTATATCCTCAATATCTCCCCAATGTGCTCACGGTCCTCCTGCCACTGAAAGTTGACACCGTCATCCCCAGTGGCCTCCTAATTGGCCTCCCTGCCTCTTGCTTCTCCCTCTCACAGCTTTTCTTCAAGTCACAGCCAAAGTGGTCTTTCTAAAATGCAGACTTATTCTGATACTCCTCAGCAACGAACACCTCCAGAGGCTCCCGTCAGTCAGGGTTCCTACTGCAATAAGAACTCTAGCCTATTTAAACAGAAAACAAATTTATGAAAGAGTATAAAGCAGCACATGGAATCATCAGAAGTTTGTTGGTAAGCTATTGTGGGGCAAAGGATGTGCCTTATGTTTCGGTCATCTGACGCTACATAATAAACCATCCCAAAACGTAGTGGCGTAAAACCACCACCACCACAGACTACCTCTCCTGACTCTGTGGGTTGACTGGGCTGTGCAGGGCAGTTCTTCTGCTCCACAGGGTGATCACTGGGGCTGCTGTCATCTAGAGGCTCAACTTGGCTGAGATGGCTCTCTCATGGCTGGTCGTTGGTCCTGGCTGTCAGCTGGGAGTTCAGCTGGGCTGCCAACCAGAGCTTCTCAGCTCTCTCTGTGCTCTCTCCATGTGGCATTGGCAGCTGGATTCCAAAAGGGAGTATTCTGGTGTGAAAGTGGGAGCTGCAGATCTCCTAAGGCCCAGGCTCTGGAGTTACACAGCATCACTTCCGCTGAACGCTGGTAATCAGAGCAAGTCACAGGCTGGTCCAGATGTGAAACAGACTCTTCATAGGAGAAGAGGCAAAAAATATGCAGCCATCTTTGTATGCACCATCCCTTATTTACGTATCCTCCTAAATCATCTAGTACAGAGTAGGAGACATAAGAGGTGCTCAATAAATATTTGTTGGGGATTGACTGATCAATCAATTGAGTCAATCATTTACTTATTCATTTCTTTGGGATTCACTGACCATGAAGCAGATCAATAGTTTTCTTGGACCAAGGGAGAAGGCAGGTCCATGCACTGAAGAGAGCCAGCCAGATCCGTGGTCAGACCTGGTCTCCCTTATGACCTCAGGTAAGTCACATGGTCTTTTTGGAACTCAGTTTGCTCATCAGTAAAATGGGGCTAACTATACCTATAGAGAGAGTAACACCACAACGTCACAAAGTATTTCCAGGTTTAGTTGGTCACATGTCGTGGCCCTCCTGGTAACCTGGAGGTGGTATGAAGAAGAAAAGCTTAGTCAGGCCCCAGAGAAACAAGTTTTTTTTGGGGCGGGGGTGTGGGGAAACACACCAATTTCTCATGTTACTTTAGATTTTCATTTGGATCAATGAGAACACTATCAGCCAAGAAGATATTGATGTTTTGTTTTATAAAGATAGTTCATTGAAGAAAACTCGTAAGAGGTTGCCTCTGGGGGACCAGGAATTAGAGATGGAGGGGAAATCTATGCTTTACAGCTAACTTTTTGGCACTGTCTGAATATTCTTCTGACATACCTGTATTCTTTTTCTCTAAAAAAAACCCCCCAAAAACACCCAAGAATTTAAATGTGAGAAATTCACATATGGTTGAAAAAATTTCTTCCTGTTCACAATTACTTGGGTGAGTACATAGTTGGTCTTTAAAATAATTCAGTTAAAAAGGAAAGTGTCAGTCCCATTTTTCCTGTAACAGGAAGTCTTCAGAAGAGCACACGGGCAGGGTCCCAGGGTCCTTCTTCTCTCTCCACCCATGACTCAGTTTCCTCCAGGACCCTCAACGCTTGGAACGCTTTTGCATTTGTTCATTAAATGCTCACTCAGGCTGGAGACAGGCAACGTGGTCATTGCTGAACACGACACATTCTGTGCATGGTTACAGCCTCCTCGCCACACCCCACCTTGGTGGCCCCTGCTTCTGCTTGGCTAAATCATTTCACCTGTGACTTCCAGGCAGCCTAATGCCTAACCTTTTTTTAGCGAGATCACGATATGAGATAGATTGGGAGCCAGCTGAGGAGGGAAGAGGAAGCCTGGAAGAGGACTAGATGGAAGGGAGGCAGGGGGAGGGAGGGAGGAGCTGATTCTTGTGTTTTTGTAGAATGCCTCCAGACCCCTTCCACCTTGCCCCCAGCTTTCCTTATCCGCTCTACCCCTGCAGTCTCCTGCTCTTTCATATTACACACACTGGTGCAGATGAATAAATGTTACTCTGAAAGAGAAAAAAAGGGGATAAAAAAAAAAGCCTACATCATCCCCCAGTCGCGAACACACATGTGCACACACTGAATGCATCCGCAGGTCCCAATAGTTCTGTGAACACGACAATCGTCCAACTGCCGCTTCTCTAAGTCTCCATCCCACTATCCTCGTCACTCCAAATGGGAACATGAGTTGATGACAGCCGATGTGTGTAAACATTTCCTATGGTCATTAAAAAAAAAAAGAAAATGCTGCCCTTAAATGTTTACTGCAGCTCCTGATTGTTTTCTTTTCTTAAATCTTTTTTGCTAAACCAGTCTCCGAGCGGCAGTCAGACCCCCACCAAGTTGATCCCCAGTCTTCAGTGATAGCTCTGTTACAGGTTAAATTGTGTCCCTCAAAGAGACATGTTCAAGTCCTGACCCCCACCCAATACCTTAGAAAGTGACCTTGTTGGGAAATAGGGCTGTTGAAGATGTGATTAGTTAAGATGAGGTCAAACTGGAATGGGGTGGGCCCTAGGTACAACAGGACTGGTGCTCTATAAGAAGAAGAGAAGACACATGGACCCAGAGAGGAGGAGGCCATGTGATGATGGAGGCAGAGGTTGGAGTGATGCAGCTGCGAGCCAAGGGACACCAAAGATTGCCAGCCACCACCAGAAGCTAGTAAGAGGCCAGGAAGGATTCTACCCAGAGCCTCAGAGGGAACATGGCCCTACTGACACCGTGACTTTGGACTTCTGGCTTTTAAGCGCCCATTGTATGTATTACGTTATGGCGTCCCTGGGAAGCTTAACACAGCTCACCGTGGTCATCTTTGAATCTTCAGCTGGACAAGATTCTTTCAAAAGGAATCAGGTGATTGATTTCAGTTGGGTTAACTTGAATAGAGGTTTGGAAGTGAAACGCACATGTTCTCACTGGATTCCACAAAGGCCTGCCTTCTAACGTCCTGTCAGAAACGCAGAGACATTCGAAGATACAATGCAGCTCTCTTTGTCTTATCCTCAAAAAAATAAGCTTCTCAGGATAACAGGGGTGGGAGGGAAGGATGACAGAGACAGTGGACAGATGGAGAGTGTGGAATCTCAGAGCCACCACTCTGTTATCAGCTGCATGCTCTTGGACAAGTGGCTCCATCCCCGTCCTGGAGGAAAGCCATCCACCGCACGGGGTTCTGATGAAGAGACCTCCATTAAGGGACCACATACAGAGGTGCAGAGAGGGTGAGGGGACACGCCAGGGACGTGAGGCAACAGAGGGAAGCAGGGACCAGGCTAGGGTGGAGAGGACACAGGGAAGAAACCGTTTATTGGAGTCTATTGGGAATTGCCGTGATGGAGGGACACAACTCTGTGTAGACACGTGGCGTCCAAGCAGGTAGGGGTGGGGACGAAAGATTTGAACCTCTCTCTTCACTCTGAACTTCGTGTTTTCATCTGTCAAATGGGGATAAGACTACTGCCCTGATAGCCCTGTGAGAAGTTAACCTGGGGAGAGATTAGAAGGGACCCAGCGCCACGCTTGGCACAGAGGCGTGGCCTCGATAAACATCTCGTGAATAAACAATGAATATTTTTATAAGGCACACACACAATCATTTTCTTTTGGTAAAAAAAAGTCTCAAATGATACATTTGGCTAAATTATGCCTCCACTCCACGTGATAAAAGGTACAGAGGGAATTGTACAGCATATTAGAGATAATTAACTCCGAGGTGAATCAGGGCTGCCAGAATTCAGGAAGGATTCCTCTAGTCAATCTTGCCCTAAAAAGGCGCCGAGGCACACATACAGGAAAGAAAATAGAAGCCAATTAATTCAAAACATTTGGTACCTTGTAGCCTCAAGAGGTTCGGACGGAAGCACTTGGTGACTGTGGCTGAAATAGCGAGCGCACTGGGGCGCGTGGAGGCGGCGAAAGCTCACTCGGCCACCGTCCAGAGCAGGCCAACATCATGTCCACTTCTAGAGACTGTTGACGCAAACGCAAAATGCAGGATGGGGCTTCATTAGGGCCTGTGGGTTTGGAAGGGGAGGTGAGACCAGAGGCTCTTTCTCTCCCTGGGGAACTATGTTCGCGTCTTTCCCCAATTAAAAGGGAGATAGGAATGGGACTGACTGGGCACCTATTAACACATTGGGTGAGGGGCTAGAAGGTTCCTGCTCATTGCTTCTGTGAATCCTCCTAGCATCCAGGAGAGGAAGAAGAGGAAGCATGCTCAGAGAGGGCAGGTGTCTTGTCCAGAGTCCCATCACAGCCGAGTGGCTCAAGAGGAATTCAAACTTGGGTTGCTTTCACTCTACGCCATGAATGTTTTCCACCCTACCAGGGGCCAAACATGTCGGCCCTACTCTTAAGTTCTGGTCATAACAAACCCCACAGAACCTTTCTCTCCATACTGGAAGAAAAAGAGACATCAAACAACAACCTAGGGGCTAGGGTGGAAATTCCGGTTCTAGCTCTGTGCCAGAGGTTGCTACCACTGCATTTCAATGATTCTAACATGCGCATTTTTTTTTCACATTTTAACATCTCAGAAATCAGAGTATAATTTATAATCGATAGCATGTCATGGCTTGACAGTGGTTATTCTTTCTTAGTGGTTCAAAAAATAATGGTGTGCCTTATAATTGTTGGTGTCTTATATTTACAAAATACATTCTTATTGTCTTCATTTCTTGTGGATGAGTAACTCGGCCTCTTCTTAAGCGAATCAGGGGTCTCCTGCCCATCTCCCCATCTCACCTCCTCCTAGGACACCTTCCCCTTGCCACATTGGCCTGCCCTTCTCAGCTCTGACTACCAGCTTGTTCCTGTTTATACTGGGTACTGTTGGCTGCCCTGTTCACACTCTCTCCTCTCTTCCTCTGGCTAACGCAACTCCGATTTGATAGGCATGGCCACCCCTGGGGGGTGGGGGGTGGAGGGGTGGAGGGGTTATCCTACCCTGTCCTAATTAGGTGCCCTGTCCAATCATGGATAATGCCATTCTCTCACTTGTGATTGGTTTGGGGCTGGGCTTGTGAGCCAGTTCTGGTCTAAGGAAAATTGTGCTAGGGGCTCCTGGGGAAAGCTTCCTCTCTTTTGAAAAAGACACAAGAGAAGTTTTCTTTCTTCCCCTAGTCACAGGTCTGAATGTGCTTGGAACTATAGGCAGACATCCTAGGACCACAAGGTGATCCAGTCTTGGGATGCTGGGACTGGCAGAGCAGTGACACATGCAAGGTCCCCAGGCCCTGATGACATGGTGAGCACTGCTGTATCTCCCACTTTCTGCCCTTCTACTTGAGAACTCCCAGCTCAGAGGAACCAGAAATTTCCTCATCATTTAACCTCCCTTTGGTTTGGGTCTTCTGTTGCTCTCAGCTGGAGGCCTCCTAAGTTAAGTACACAGCCTTCTCTGCCTGACCCTCTCCCCCTGGCTGGCTGCACCTCATCCGTCAGGCCCAGCTCTGAGGCTCTCTCCATCACCTCCATGTTGGACGTGCCTCCTGCTAGCTGTCCATCCCAGCCTGTGCTGTTTCCTGCAGAACCCTTGGGACTCATTGAACTTCTCTTGTTTAGGGACAGTACCCTCCTCCCCTCCACTAGAATGTAGGCCCCAAGAGGGCAGGGATGTGTCTGTCCTATTCACCTCATGTCCCCAGGACTTAGCTCAGTGCTGGCCTATAGTAGGCACTCAAGAAATCATTTCTGGGTGAGTGAGAAGTGGAGAGCTGGCATTCTAAATGGAAGCACTTCCCACCTTGCTAGAAACTGCCTTTCAGAACCTTTCCCCTCCCTCTTTTCAGATTCAAGCTTCTTGTTTCCCTAGCAGCACAGACTTCATAGCTCACAGATTCAACTTCCAGTCAATTAACCTCCCTGGCATTTCCCCCTAACAAGCATTCTCTCTTTGCCCTTGAACTCTTAAAAAACAGAGAGCCAATACATTAGCAGCTTCCTGGTCTGCAATTCATCTCTCTGCCCAGGATTGATGACTATGTTCTCTAGGCCGAGATCCTGGGCACAGAACTGGAACGGCTTTATCATCCCCCTGGTCCACTCCCTGCTTTCTCTGCCAGTAGCCCCCACCTAATCTGCTGCTGGGGAAACAAAGTCATGTTGGTGATGGCATCGTGGATCCCAAGAATTCCTCAGAAGCTGGAAATGGCAGCTCAGACAGGGAAAGCGATCCAGTTACAGGCAGTAAGTGGAAGACACGGGAAGGGAACCTAGGTTTCCTTTCTCTCCAGGTTCCAAGATCTTTTCAATAATCTGTTACTTTTCTTAGATGGAGAGAGAGAAAACTGGGAAAAATGGAAACCAGAATTTCCATTACCTCCAGGGTAATCCAGAGTACATCAGTTAAGTTATGTGAGCCTCAATTTACCCATTGTGGTGCTCAGCCAGCCCCCTCCCAGTGTGCATGCTTGTACTTCTTAGAAGATCACGCAAGGGCTGATAGAAGGGTTATGAAAACACTAAAGTGGCTTCTCTGCGAAGTCCAGGTTTGAGGGTCCATCTAAATCAGGCACTTAAAAATTTGACCTCTTACAAACATGCGGCCCTGTCCTTAGCAAGAAGCTTAACCTGACGCATGCGTCGTCTGCTTGCCTCGTCTCCCGGGCCATCTCTCCCCAACCCCAGGACATCTGGCGCCTGCGGCTGACCCATGAGTTGCCTCTCCTGCCCCCAGAGCAGAGCGATCTGTCCTCCGCCTCGATTCAGGCCACCATGAAATATTTAAGCAGCCCTGACAGCACATAACTTACTTTGACTGGATTCTGCTAGGATCGCATGTTGGGTTACAGATGAGAGGCCTGACCATCTAAGGCACAGAAGTCAGAGGTCTGGTGCGGAGCCACCTGCAAAATGGGGACCGAACACTAAAAAATAAATCATAACTTAGGATGCCACTTTTTAAACGAATGCAAACTTGGCAAGCTCAAACTTGCTGCAGGCTCCTAAAGAAGTAGCCAAGATCTGAGAATCCATTCCAGGCCGCGGAGGATTGCAGTCTTTAGAGTCATAAAGACCTGGATTCACATGCAGGCTGGCCACTTTCTCGCTGAGTGCCTCCGGTGAGACTCACTTTCTCTATCTGTAAGTTGGGGAAAACAAGCCCTCCTCCCCAGGTTGCCGCGAGGCTTAAAGGCATTAACGTATTTGGAGGTGTCCGGTAGGTGTTTACTTTATGTGAGTTTCCTCCTCCCATCCACCTGGGGGCTTCTCATCTGGATCAGCTTTTGGAGCGAGAGACAGCCAGGCATCGCCTGATGGATACCAGTGGCGTGTTAAAGGTCACCTGGCACTGGAACCAAATTCACTCCATCCAGGCAATTAGATGGTACTCTGGATCCTAGAATTCCTTCACCTCTCACCTCATTCCAAAAAAAGGATCTGAGGCTGTTTACTACGAAGTGTGTTTATATATGCTACTGCTAATAAAACAAGAGTGGGAACAATGACAGCTCCTGTTTGCAGAGAGCTTCCTATATACCAGGCACTGAGTTAAGTGCCTTGCCTACATTAATGTTTTCTCAAAGATTAAGAAAAATGCAACATCCTGGCAAGCAGGTGGAAGCACATCTGCTAAGCACTGACGGCCCTTTCTGGCTTTAAGGCGGCACAACTCCGAGTTCTGGGTCATGGTTATAACATAAATTGTTTCGATGGGAGCCAAAAATAAAAGCATTTGGACTAGAGAGCTCTAGAGTCACAATAACAAAAATAATTTTTCCTACAGGAGTCTCAGCAGTAAAGGTACTTCTGTAGCTAGGAGTTTGTAGCCATAAAACCTAAATGTCAGTCGCTCCCCCAGTGTCACATTACATGCCACCCTCCCCCTACTTATGGCCTCCAGCTCTGACCTTGGTGGATGGCATCTTACATATTTTTTCACCCTCTTTACTATCTTTTCCAGCCAGTGTTATGATAAAGTCAAAGCAAATGTTCCAACTTCAAAGCCTTTCCCCTATTGTCCTCGTGGTCCCTCAGGGGATCCTGTAAGGCCAACTGTATACCATAAACAATCCATTGGGTTATATCCAGTTTGCATAATGGACACTCACACCACAGGAGGAAAGCCTGTGGTTGAGGGTCCGAGGTCTCTCTGAGCTCTCTGGCAGCCCGTTCCCAAAGGGAAACTCAGCGAAGGCTGGAGGGAGGAAGCCCACACTTTGGCTGGTGTCGCTTTGGCTTGGCTCCTTTGAAGGCAGCACCATCTAATAGGCTTTGGGCTGGATAGCTGCTTTTCGCCTCTTTGGCTGTGGCTTCTGCGGGGTGAACACGGGATGTGTCTGCCCCGCTCAGTGCAGAATGCCCGTAGGATCTGGCAGGTCCTAAGCACCCCCCCATCACCCCCAGAATGTGCCGTGCTCTCTCTACATGCATGGACTCCACAAGCTCCATTTCACGGAATCTTGTGTCTACCTCAGTCTCCTGTGAGGTAGGCAGTCCTCCCCCTTTGACAGATGAGGAAAAGGAGGCTCAAAGGGACAAGGCGAGCTGCCTGCAAGTGGCAGAGCCTGGGCTAGCCCCCAGGTCTCCTGAGTCTACATGCACCTTCAGAGAGGCACCTGAGAGGTCACAGTGCCGGGACTCAAACCCAGGACTCTAGACTCTGAGTTCAGCACTCACCAAAGTCTACCACACAACCCCCGGCTTCCAGCCATCCATTCGATCAATATTTACTGCCCACCTTCCAGGGACCAGGAGCTACTGGAGGCCCTGAGGACAGAGCTGTGAGCAAGACAGACAGGATCTGTGTCCCCGTGGGCTCACCTTCTAGTGGAGGAGACAGACTATAAATAAGGAAGCCGATAGGTTGACAAAATCATTCCGGTTGGGACAAGTCTCACGGTGGAAATACGCAGGGGCCATGGAGGGAAGAAGGGCTGAGGCTGTGGGGTCGTTGCTTTAGGCAGGAGGGTCCAGGGAGGCTTCTCTGAGGAGGCGACGCATCTGAGAACTGATAAGCCTCATAAGTAGGAGGCAGAGATGGAAGAGAGAACAAGCAGACGGCAGCCTGGAGGTGAGAAGTCTCTGTGACAGGGACCAGTACAAGGGTGGTTGTGGCCAGGAGGTCATGAATGAAGACAAGAAGGGCTTGGTGAAGTTGGACACGGGTTAGCCATGGGCTTGAGGACATGGAGGCTGAATATCTCCCTAAGAGCAAGGCAGAGGCAAGGAAGGGTTGGGGCCTGGAGGGGACTGGACCAGATTTGCATTAAAAAGATTACTCTTGGCTGCTGGGGGTGTGTGTGTGTGTGTTTGGGGGTTGGGGGAGGGGGGTGCAGGTGGGGATCCGGGAAGCCAGTGAGATGCAGCTGTGGGGGCCCAGCACGCCTGCCCTAGGGTTGTGGTAATGAAAATGGACAAAAGGGGCAGATTTGGGTCATGGTTAAAAACAACATCATCAGGACTTATGGGTGGCGTAAAGGTGAGCAGGGAGGGAGTGGGAGGTGTTCAGGACGACTTCCCAGCTCTTGGCTGAGCACACTGTGTGAAGAACAGGGCGTCTATTTGGGGCAGCTGGAACAGGGCTGTGAGGGCAGGACCTGGGGGAAGATGGAGAGCCCTGTGGCAGGCTCAGGTCTGGAGTCCCACCCTGCAGCAGGGGCCTTTCTAGAAGCAACCAGACCCCTCCACCCACGGAACGGGCAGATAACAATCCCCACCATGCCCCGAGCCTTCCAGGAGCCCCAGCCAGCCAGGCCCTGCTGCAGCCAGGGCCCTGCACTCTCTAGATTGGGTTCCTGGAAAAACTGTTCAATTATTGATAAGGAGCCCTCCTGACATCACTGAAAGATGACGAGGCTCTCCTCACTTAAGAAACGCCTCTCCGTCCTGCAGATCTGGGTCCTCCAGCTCAGCAGCTGGAACACGGGGGAACCGGGGGAGGGAACAGTGCAGCAGTGGAGATGCAGCCATAAGAAAACACTGTGCACACAACAACAATAAGGACACGCTGAAACAGCTGACACTTTCTGAACACGTGCTCTGTGCCAGGCAGGGGTCCAGGCTTCCAGGAGGTTTTTTCAGAAGATGAATGGGAAGATCCCATCCAGAAGACTAATACCTTCCTCTAAGTTCTTCTTCAGAACTCAAAGAGGGATGTCCTATAATGATTCCCACTTTACAGGAGAGAAAATGGAGGCAAAAGGACGTTAAGTAAGTTGCCCCAGGTCACCCAGCTTGGAAATAGCAAAGCCAGGTTTCAAACCCAACAGCTTGGCTCCAGAGTCCCTGGAAAGCCCCACTCCTCAGGATGGTCCGCATGTGCTAGCCCAGCGGGGAGTGGGAGCTAGCAGCAGACGGGCTCCCCGGCCTGTCCTCATTAGAAAGAATTAATGAGATGGAACGACGTGGGGAACTTTTAACTGAGGCCCTGTTAGGGGCTTATATTCACTCCTTTGCTTAATTTGATTTACTAACCCCTTGTGAAGTGAGAAATCTTGTCCTGCCTATTTTACAGATGAGAAAACTGAGGTTAAGAGAGAGGAGCGGTTTTAGCCAAGACTCAGAAGCCAGGAAAGGACAGACCTGGAATGAGAACTTTGGTCGTTTAACTCCAAGGGCAGTGACTTCTCTAATTTTGCAGCACATACACATATATGAATACTATATATATAAATTTCTCAAGTTCATTGAAAAGAATATTCCTGTTTCAGCACAGAGCACACAGCTCTATGCTCCACAGAGCATTCTGATGCCTGATGTTGGGACTACCTCTGAGTGTGTCCATGACCACAGAAAGCCCAGAGAAACATCCACTCTGAAGCTAACATTCGAGCTGCTTCTGTGTGTCTTTCTCTGATCTTGCGTGTGTGCTTTTCTTTTTGTGACCTTAGAAGAAAGTTATACACTACACCCATTCCTCTAATCTTCCACCAATTTACTGCTTTGAAATATTCTACTGTTTCTCTTTACTTGGCTGTCTTGGAACTTTTTTTCAATATTCCTCCTTCTTCCTCTTCCTTGCTTCTTTCCTTTGTCATTCAACCATTGTTGACTGAGCACTTGCTTGCAGCTGCGATGTTGCAGAAAGAACATTGAGTGGGGCAAAAGAAATCCCATCGCTGCCCTTTCCTAGCTCTGTAGCCTTGGCTCTTTCACCTCTCCCAGCCTCGGTCTCCTCATCTGTAAAATGGGCTAATCCTACAATGTATGCCACATGGGTTGCCACAAAGAAGAAACATGGTCACAGCTGTGAATGCGTCTGATATAAAACTTGGCGTGCAATCGGTGCGTGGTAAATGTTGACAGACACTAAGACTCTGGGTGTGAGAGGAGACCGGAGGATCAGACGCAGACCCTGCCCTTGTGGAGCTCCCTGCCTAGAAGGGGAGATACGGCAGAAATAAACAAGGCAGACTGTGACAAGGAAGGGGCAGATAAAGTGTTCTGAGGACTGGCAGGAGGGAGAAAGCTTGTCAACTAAGTGCCTTAGGTTCTCCAGAACAGCCTAGAAACACATTCCTACCTCTCTCTCTCTGACGGGTCAGGAAGATGTTTTTCTAGGCCAGATCCAAATCTGCCCTGAATCCTCAGTAAAATAGGGCAGAAGGTAATGAGAAGGAATCGAGGCGACACTATGTGATTGAGGCCAGCAGGCTTAGAAGCAGCAGAAAGCTCCCTCGGGCTGGACCCACCCATGGGCAAGAGCCAGAAGTCCAGGTCTGCCCTGAGGCCTGGCTCTGCCACCTCCTGGCTGCGTGGCTTTGGACAAGGGTCCCACCACCCTAAAGCCTCAGGCACATCACCTTATAAAATACAGCTAACAATAGTTCCTATCCTCAGGGATGTGATGAAGACTGAGAGAACCATATGCGAGTTCAGGACACATGCAGTTTGCATAATAAGGACCAGCTTCTAACTTTTGTTCTCTTTCTGGTAAGCGGGGGTTTGAGGCTTGTCTGAAGCAGGTGGATTTTACTGGCTGATTAGAATTTTGGTCGCTCTATTGTAGGACAACCAAAGGGTGCGCATGTGACAATTTTCTGTTTTCATTATTCAACAGAGGAAGCTGTCAGAAATATGTGTGTTTTGACTCAACGGGAGCAAACCAAGTATGAGAGAGCCAGGCTCCTGCTTCCAGCTCAGAGCCGAGTTCAGGGGCAGCATCCATCCTACTGGACCTCACGCTTATGTCACAGGGCGGGTTTAAGGCGGACTTCATGGGGAGGATACCCATGAGTGCTCTAGCTGGCAGTGGCCATCAAACAGGGACACGCACTGTGAGAGGCAAACACCGTCAATGATGTCCAGGGCTTCACAAAGCACGCAGACACACAGAGGCTCCGCGGGCTCATTCATGCAGTGAGCTCATGCATATGCATGAAGGAACTGTTCAATGACCAGTCAAGGGACACTTTCTGAGCAGGAAAGGAAAGAGCATCAGACCTGGGATGTAGAACTCTGTGCAAATCCAGGTTTTGCCTCTTCATTTCTCTGAGCCTCAGTTTCCTCATTTGTGAAAATGAGGATAATAACCGAGGCTGCTGGGAATATTAAATTAAAGAATTCATATGAAAATGAAGTGCTCGGAAGGTAGCAGGGCTTAATAAATGCTGGTTAAATTGGAATCTGCCGAGGACTACAGGGACATCAAGATTGAACGAATATTTATTGGGATCCTACAGTATGTCAGCCCCATGTCAGGTTCTGGGCATATGGAGATGAATAAAACATGCCATTGTGGGGTCCCTATTTTAGACAGTAGGACAGATATACACAAATGTCAGGAAAGACATCACAGCAGAAGCGAAATTTATGCCAGGTTTGAAGGGCATGAGTGAGTTTGCAGTCAGAGACACTCCTGAGCTTGCGAAGTCCTCTTTAGCTATTTCTGGCTTTGAAGAGTATACCCATGGAGAAAAATGAGATTCAATTCCAACTGGTTAAGAGACCCCAACCAAAGGGCAGAGGGACAGAAGGTGATGTCAGACTCCTAGCTTGGCCAGCACAAGTCTAGTCATGTACCAGCCATCCCACTTCACAATCCCAGAAACAGGCCACCATCACTTAGATCTTGAACTTCTCCTTGGCTTCAAATCTCCAGTCCCAGGGGGGCAATGACCTCTCTGTGGTTCCCGTTGAGAAGCAACGTTCCACAAATCTTCCCTTTGCCTGTCCAGTCCCACATTCCACCATCTTCCACCCTGCTCTGTGCTTCCGGGGTGGCTGATCTTGGTGGACTGAATCAATGGAGCCCCTTTGCCCTCTGGTTTCTGGTTGGAGCCTGAGAAGGAGATGGGAAGGAGGGAGGAGACTGAGGTTGGGGTATTTATCCCCCTGCCTCCACCTTGCTGGGCCCCTGTCGGTTGGCTGGGTTCCTCTACTAAAGGCCACAGCTCCTGCCAGGTGGACCTCTCCACACAGTGCTCTGTTTCAGGGTGCAGGTTACCACGCCATCTCCTCTCCTTTCAGGCCTAGGGGAGGTGACAGCACCCTATTACCGGCCCCAAGGGACTGCGCTATCCCTGTGGCTCCCGACACCTTTGTAAATAGCTCCTTTATTAAACTCTCCTTAAATCGCCTAATTTGAGTGTGCCATCTGTTTCCTGCCAGCCCCCGACTGACACCTCCAGGTTCTCAGAGACTGCTTCGCTCTGTGCATATATTTTTCTGGACCAGTGGAAAATAAGGCTGGAAATTTGGCCATGACAAGGTTGTCCTTCCAAATCTTTGCTCATCCTGTTTGCTGTTTGGTTTGGGCCAGCCACAGAGTCGCTTTTCCTCCCAGTTCTAAGGGAAAGCGGCTTTCAGGCCTAACCTAAGATCAGGAACCTCAGACGTATACGTGGACAGAATTCACGTGAACCACCAAGGCCTGTTCATCTCCCACACGTGGTGATTCTCAGGGTCAATTAGCAATTACACGTGCCGAGCCCTTGGGAGAATATCCGGCATACAGCAGGTACTCTTCATCTTATTTGGTCATACCATTGGCTTGACTTTGTTCCCTAAGGATTCACACAGATATCGTCCCAAACATCCATTCTGCTCTGTCGTCTTGTCATTTATACATCTGCAATGTGTAGAAATGTACTTCACATTTTTTGAGCTCCTGCTAGGTGCCAGGCACTTCAGACACATGGTAGAGAGGGGGATTGACACAGCGGATGGACGTGCTTCCTCTACTCATTTCCTGCCTTATCCATTTGCTAGCTTGTGACCTTGAACCAGTTACTTAAGGCCTTGTTAATGCCTCAGTCTCCCCCTGTGTAAAATACATACAATAATTGTACCTACTTCTTAGAGTTGCTGTGAGGAGTAAATAAGTAAGATGTGTAAGGCACTTACACACATTTATTATGATCACTCACATTATTGCATTTAATCTTCATGACAATCCTAGCAGTATACGTGACTGTCACATCTTTGCAGGTCTGTCTGACTCCAAAGCCTGGGTCCAGCAGGCTGTCTCTAAGGTCATGGAGATTATGTCGAGGGGAGTTCAAGAAGAGGTGTAACAAATTATTAACAATGGCCACATGCTATGTGTGGGATCAATACTATGTGGCAGGGCTAGCACCTTACATACATTATCCTGAATAAAACTTACAATGATGCAAAGAAGAAACCATTATCAATTTTACATGAGAAAACTGGGGCACCAAGGGTGAAGTTACACGCATAGAGTCAGGCATAGTAAGCGGCTCTGGCAGGATTGAATTCTGGTCTCCCCTGACTCGGAAATTCGTGTTCTTAACCACCAAGAAAAAACGGAGTACCCCACTTCTCAACTGGCAAAATTGGGGGATCCCACAGAAAGCTGTCCGGGGGATTCTGCACTGTGAACGCCATCTCAATATAAACCAGGTTGGCATGCTCTGCTGCAGCGACGAGGAGCATAGTTTAGCGCTGCGACTGGCAAATGCAGCATCTGACGTAATCTATTCCATTACTGAACGCGCAGTGGCTCATGCTAAAAAAAAATGAAAAGGAAAGAAAGAAAGAAAGAAAGAAAAAAGCTATAGAAATGATAGGAAAGCAGGAGATCCAGAACCCGGCCAAATGAAAAGCAGCGGCTGGCACTACTGAAGCTGATCACAGTGGCCATCAAACAGGAAGCTGGGGGGGACCCTAACTGTCCAGGTCATCACCATCCCCGCTTGTGGGACAATGAAGGATGAGGGCACTTTGACAAGGCCTGGTTCAGCCAGGCTCACACAGCCAGGCCCAGCTGTACAAAGCAGTGTCACTGCCTCAGAGGAGACCATCTGGGGGGACAAGAGCCCCAGTATACAGTTGGTCCTCTGTGTGTGCTGTCATCGTGCGGCTCTGCCTTGACTTGCTGCCTGCACCAGGGCAGGGAGACTGCCCTACTTCCCTCTTAAAGGCGTTCACATGGGGAGGAAGAGACAAACGAAAAGCAATGGGAAAATAGGATCTAGCTTCATCCAACACAAAAGAGGGTGGGAGAAAGCATAATGTGCATCAAACCCAGCATGCAACAGACTGGGGATGAGGCTGAGGTGGGGGCTCTTCTGAGAGAGAAAGCCAGAAGGACCCAGCAGTGGGCACCTGCCACTACGGAGTGCTGAAGACTTGCTAGAACCAGCTCAACTGTGGGATGAGAGCTTTTAGTCTGGATGGCTTCAAGGACAGGAAGCCCTGGATTCCACACCTGGCTCTGTCCCCTGGCTGGGCAAACGTGCCAACGCAGCTGTACCCTGTGATCCCGCCCCCCCCCACCCCCGGGCACGTTTGATTGGGCCACGGGATGAGATCAGCTGACCCCAGATAGACCAATCAGAATCTCATTGGAAGGGACCCCCCCCACCCCCACCCCCAAGGGCAGGGTTTGTTTTCTTTTTTTTCCCTATTCGGTGCACCGCTATATCCTAAGAGAATGCCTGGCACATAGTAGGTACTCAGTATATATTTAACTGAATCTTTTTCTGTGCTTCAAATCAGGATTCAGCCAACTGGCCTCTGCGGGGCTGGCACTAAGGTGCCCCCAAACTGGGAGCTGAGGCAGCCTCCTTCTGCAAAATAGATTGAGGGATGTGCAGAGGGAAAAGACGGAGGGCTAGGAAGCAGAAAGGAGAGGGATGGAGGCAGAGAGTCCGGACGGAACTCCAGAACACCTCCCTGTACCCTTGTGATGACGCTCCCCTCCTTTCTCCTTAAGCTAGCTTGAGTGGGTCTTGATATTTAAAACTAAGTCATTCGAACCAAAAGAGCACGTCTCCCTGAAGTCTTCTTTCCCAAAGAGATTGGGGCAAATCCCCGGGAACACTTGAAGTATTCTTAGCTAAGTGCGCTTGGAGGCAGGAGGGCCTTTAGTCCTTCCCCAGATACCTTATCTGATCTGCCTGCTGAGCCACCGTGGTGGGAAGATGAAATGGCAACTCTGGGGCCTAACTGCCTTGCTCCCAATCCTGGCTCCTGCCCACCCATCCTGCAACCTGTGGCAGGTTATCTAACTTTTCTGAACCTCAATTTCTTCCTTTGTAAAATGGACATTTATAATAGCACCTACCTCTGTGAGTTATTTGGAGAATATACAGTGCTTAGCACATGGTTAGTGCTAGATAAGTAATAATAATGTGCCCAATACGTTGAACAAGCAGGATTCTTCTAAAAGCAACTTTGTCTCCTGTTTCCCTTTAAACCTATTCATTGCGTGCAATCTGTTCCTTGCTCTAGAACGAGAATATGGGCAGACCCATGAGTATTCTAATCACTATTAGGTAATAAAAGGTCCTGTGGTCACTGCAATTCATTACTTACATCTTCTCCCCTCTTCCCGCTAGGGCCTGCTGCTAGGATCCTGTGGGTTTGGTGTATTTGCTCCTCCACTAGCTTGCTAATCTCTCCTCTGGTCCCTCCAAGGATCATGTGGGGAGAGAGAGGAAAGATAAGGGGGATTGGAAAGATCTTGTCTTTCCAATGGTCTGGAGCTGTCAAAGGCTGGCTTTGCCCTCTCTGAGTGTGACAGACGTTTTAAGGTGACAGTTCTGCACCCAGGTTTTCTGGAGATGTCCCTGCTAGTCCACCTATGGCTGCAGTTCCCTTCCTGCCGGCAGGCTTTTCCTGTGGGTAATGGATCTCCATTCATTCCTGCTCTTGCCTCTCCCTAACGGTACTTCATTCCGGACAGGGGACAAGAGTCCTCTCACAGTGACCCCAGGCTGACATTCCTACTGCTGTTCTGAAGGTAACAGCCCCTCCCCCCACGTCCCCTACCTCAGACCCGCCATCCTAAGGTCATGTCCCTACTTCCCCTCCTCTGCTGCCATCAGCCTCTGTAGCCTCCGTGAGCATGAGCCAGATCCAGGCCTAGCATATCCCAGCTGCATGGCACACAAAACCAGCCCTCTGACAGTCGCGATGGACGGGCTGAGGGTGGGAACTCCTCTCCCAAAGAAGGCTTCATAAAATCTTCCCTGAATGTCAACAACACAACCCTTTTCTACCTTCCCCAGCGGTGAAGAACTTTGAGAAGAGTGTGACTGGTTGAGTTTTTTTGGTAAAGTCTGCCCTTGGCCAGCCTCACCCGTCCTGGGGAAGGCAGCAGCTGCTGTGCCTTGGTGCCTTGGCTAACACTTCAATTTTAACTTCCTGTCACGTTAATAATAAATCGACATGTACGTTTAACCTTTCTCATTTGCCACATGTGACCAGGTGCATTATCTCGCCTGTCCCTCACAGCAATTCTCTTGAGGTGGCGATTCTGCTCTCCCAGTTTTTCTGATGGGGAAACTGAGGCACAGAGAGGTCAAAAAGGTTGTCCAAAATCACACAGCTGGAGACTTACAGCCAGATTTGCATTGTGTCCCGGACTCCTTACCACTGCAGCACGCAGCCTCCCCAGGAGGAAGGCATATGAGGGCTCTGTGCCCTTGCTCTGGGCTGCCCGGCACTTGGGTGTGGGCCTCTCACAGCCCCAGGGCACTCTTGATTCAAGGGATGTCCTAGAGGCCTGCCTGGAGGGCAGCAGCCTCAATACAGAGCAACAACCCAGATGTGAGACTTCCTTGAAGTGGATCGGATCGCGGCAGCCAGCCCTGTGACTGGCAGCTGGGTTCAGAGAACCAGCCAAAGAAAAGCCTTGCTTCCTTTGCACATAAAGCGTCCATTCTCAGCCGTACACACTGGCACAGACACTCACAGACCAGCGCCTCAAAGGGCTGGACAATGAAACAGACACAGGCAAGAGCAAGAGAGTTTTTTTTTTTCCTTTCCAAATGCAAAACCCAGATAATACTCAACATTTATATATAATTTGCATATGAGCTAAAATTTTTATACGAAAGGCAGAAATTTCTTGTGCCAGAGTTTTTGGGGCAGATGGCTGGGGGAGGTGTCTATAAAGACAGCTTTATAGCCTGTGGCCACTTCCTCATGGTGATCAGCACATGGGCCAAAAATACACCAGCGCCCTTTTCCCCCACATTTTTCATCTTCCACCCATCTTCCTCTCTCCTTCTCCCTCTCTCTCCATTAATGATACCTTCTAGTGTCTAGCCCTGGGCTAGCTACAAAGATGATGGATCCTCACACCTGCCTTCCAGGGGCTCACAGTCAGGTAGGGGAGACAGGCGAGGAAAAACCAACAATGAACATACAGGATAATAAAGATGGAGATACACGCAGGGTGCGGTGGGACCACAGCGTGGCGAGGGGGCAGGAGAGGTCCAAGAGGATTTTCAAGATATTTTACGACTGGTACTGACTGACCAGGCACAGTGGTTGCCCACCTCATCAGAATGGATTCCAGCCTTTACAGGGAACTGGGTGAGTACCAGCTCATGGGGACTGCGAGAGAGCTTCACAGAGGACGTCACGCCTGAGCTGAGTTATGAGGGCGTCTTCATCAGGCAGACAGACTTTGAGATGAGCAGACTCCAGGCTGAAGGAGCGGTAAAGGCAGAGGGGCGGGAGAGACAGTCCTTTAGGGGAACTATCGGGACCTCTTCGTCTCTGATCCCTTAGAGGCCTCGAGTGGTCAGGAGACATTTGTTGAATCTGTGAAAGAATGATGAGTGAATGAATGACGCATAGGCTGTGTGCTGGGGAGTCACAGAGGATAAGTGTGAAGAGCAGGAACAAGGCAAGAATATAGCCACCTTTTATCGTAGTCAACTGTGTGCTAGGCCTTTCTACAGACTGCATTATTCCGTCCTCCCTGTCAGGGGTAAATAAATTGCCAAGATCCGAGGCAACCTCTCGCACATAGGAAGTGTTATATAGCTGTTAGTTATTATTAACCCAAAGTTACAGATACACAGGTTCAAACTCAGAGAAACAACAGTTTGGACAGCCAGGTCTGTCTGACACCAAATCCCTTTCTCTGAGCCTGTCCCTTACGGGGGAGTAGGACTGTTTAACTCAGGTGAATTCCACTACGCACTGTGCACACTTGGAAAACAAAACAAGATGTTAAGAACCTGGGCCATTCCTCTCATTGTAATTCTCAAGGGCCTGTGCCCTGGAGTAACTGGGGCTGTGGGTGGGACTGAATCTGCTGTTCCCCACACGCATCTCTGTTCCCGTGGCCTCGTGTGGTCAGAGCATCTCAGGGTGTTGCGTGTGCTTTCCACATAAGAAGCTTCCTAAATGCAAGCAAGCCTATACTTCATTTTGGGCTCAATCAAAGAAACAGTGATCTGGTCTGACCACGGAAGCTCAACAATCTCACCGAACCCCACACATCCTGGGGTTGACAGGCAAGTTAAGGCATTTTCAAGGGTGGTTTTATAATATACATGACCTCGCAGTGCATGTGTTCCTCCAGTGAGGAGGCAGGAGCGATTTCCTCACAAGGGGAAAAACTGAGCTAGAACCAGTTACACTCGCTTTGTTAGTGGAAGAAAAAGCCTGGGGCCTGGGGGTGGAGGGTAGTGGGAAGGAGTGCTCACTTTTGTTGGCTATAACACACACATACACACACAGACCTCCCAACACACCGCCTGAACCTGTCAAGAGTAGGGTCCAAACTTAGTGGGGTCTAAAGCTGTGGAACTCAATGGCCCAGTAAGGTGCCGCTGTGCTGTGTGCAGCCTCCCAGGGCAGTAATGGGCAGCTGTCTTCCTGGTAAAGGTCCTTGGCTTGGCAGTCATCCCTATGCCCCTTTGTCCTTGGAGTATCTGGAACGTTCTGATTCTATGTGCCCAGAGCACCCAGCTCTTGTCGACACCCAATATTGGTTTTCCGAGCTGTGGGAACACAATGAAAATCTAATAGACCCCACTCCTGTCTTGTGGAGGCCAGCCCCTGGTTCTCCACGGCCCCGGTCTTTCTGTAATTCGTCTTTGCACCCCAGCTATGAAGGCTCCATGACGGCATCGGAAGGTCCTCTCCAGGACAAGCAGGAGCTTCTGAGCTGAGACCTTTGCTCTTGAGAATCTGAGCGTCAAATCTCAAACAAGTATAACAGCCATTGCTTGGATCCATTTTCTATAGCGACCCAGCCTCACAGGCACCAAATTACATCCAGATTTTACCCCACACAGCAAGACAGAAGAAAAATAAAATCAGGTGACTTTGTCATTTGTCTCTGATGAACACGTCTTATGAATATTTTTCTTTAAGAGACTAATGTGCTGAGGACTTGGGAAAATGTGTTTGTGTGCATTCATTAGGTCCCCAACTCAGAAACACATTCTGGGACTAATTACCTTTTAACTAACTAATCAGCATGTTTCATTCATAAATTGGGATTTATCTGTATAGCACATGAAAGGAAAGAACATATTATTATTTTAATTTGGTTAATATGCAAAAACGCGCTGTGTTTGTAATGACCTGCTTTCACTGAATAGAGGCAGGCTGGAAATAGTAGCAGCGTCCTCTAATGAGGGTGCTGGCTCCCGGCCCCAGCTGTTCGCCACCAGACACCAGGCTTGCTCCCTGACCCAGCAGTGCATGTGTTCCTCCGGTGAGGAGGCAGGAGCAATTTCCTCACAAGGGGAAAAACTGAACGTCTTGTGTTTGTCTTGTGTTTGTTCTGCTGACAGAACCAGTTACACTCGCTTTGTTAGTGGAAGAAAAAGCCTGGGGCCTGGGGGTGGAGGGTAGTGGGAAGGAGTGTTCACTTTTTTGGCTCTAACACACACACACACCCTGAACCTGTCAAGCGCAGGGTCCAAATCTATTAATAAGAGATTCCACTGTAATCTAGTGGTTCTTGTCTTCTCTCACCCTATTGTGCCCGCCGTCCCATATGCAGCTTGTCTGCCATCCATGCAAATAAATCCTCTGTTCTGAAGTCCCCTGATAAAGGGATTTATTTATCAGCCCGACCTGAGTATCTCATTTGTTCCTGCAAATGAGTGGCTCCTCCTCGCTCTCCTGCACTCTGATTTAGAGCCATGGAGCCAGGCCCCAGGTTCAGCCAGTTTATCAGGAGCCCGGACTATCTCCCCACCCCCTCCAAGCATCAGGTCCCACGGCTCTGAGCCAGAAGCATGTTGCCCCTCTGGCCTGTGGAACTGCTCTGGCCTCACCTAGAAGTGCAGCGTGGGGAGGGGTGGGGGCAGGAGTCACACTGGCCTTTCTGTGACACACTGGAGCAGGGTCCAACTACATTCTTTCTGTCCAGCCTTGGTGCCAGCCTGCCAAGGTCTCTGCCCGGGGACATCCTGATGTGGCACATTCTATAGCCAGGCGCTGCTTTTGTGTTTTAAAAGGAGAACATTTCCTCTTCTGGGCTTTTTTTTTAAATTTTTACTCTAGGAGCTATTTTTAAATTATGAAGGAAATATACATGCTTATTAGAAAATTTAGAAAAAGCAGAAAACTACCCATTAAAAAAAGTCTACAATCCCACTACCAAAAGACAAGGAGTGTATACACTCCCATTTGGGGTACTTCATTCTGACCCTTTGTGCCTGTGGCAGAGCAGGTCCTCTCAGCAAGTGACAGCAGGCGGGGTTTCCTTTATTTGTGAAGCAATACTAAAGGCGGGTGGAAAAAAACTGTGCTGTGTTTTAAATGTTTGCATGCAACAGTCAGAGTCACGTGATAAAGGGCAAGCGCTATCTGTGACTATGCGTAACTATTCAGAGCACCCCTGCGAGTCTTTATATAACTGCACTTAGAGATCATCTCAAAAGTCTAAATTTGAGACCTGAGGTGGACACGAGGCCAAGTCAAATCGCTCTCCTGGGTCCCTGCCCCACCTCCCCGGGTCTGGTGTATGTGTATTTGGGCTTATATCATATTTGAGATCCTACTACGTTCACATCGTTGTATTCTGACTTCCTATTATTTTGTTAACATTGTTACAAGTCTATAAAAATTCTTCTGCCACAAGGTTTTGAATGGCTACCCAGCATTCCATTATGTAAACTTACCATTTAAGTTTTCACCCATTATTGAACATTTCAGATGATTCCTTTTTTTCTTCACCATGATAAATAATACTGCATTGAACATCTTTATATGAAAATCTTTGTGACTCTCTAGGGTTATTTCCTTTGGATGGATTCCTAAAAGGAAAATCACTGGGTCACAGGGTAGGAACATTTTAGTGTCTGGTTTCATATTGCTCAATGTGTTTCTAAATAGGTGGTACTGATTTACTCTGAAGGTTAGAACATCCTCATTGTTTTAATTAATCTTTAATCGCAGAAGTAATTCACAGACTATACACTCCTTGTAAAAGATTTTAAAAGGTAAGGCCTAGAACGCTTTTAGCCACTTGCTCCAATCTCTGAGCCGCTCAGACGTAGCCATGGTTTCAGTTCAGCAGAAGTTCTCTATCAATGCATTCAATTAGTTATCTGTGTGCTTATAGAAAATGTATATCAATCAATTAATAAAAACTTGCATCGGTCTGTAACTATAGAAAACATGATATTTTTGTGTGTGGATTTTTTTACATGAATGATACCACATTGTATGTATATTATGTGACTTGTTTTTTTCCTTCAGCTATTTGTCTTGGAGGCTTTAATGTGTAAATATAAATACCCCTCACTCTTTCTAACTTACTATACATTTCCATGGGATAGGTATAGCCTAGTTCTGACAGCCATTCATCTATGCATAAATATTTGGGTTGATCCCCAATTTTTTCATTTTTACAAATAGTGCTGCAATGTACACCCTTTCACACCAGCAAGTGATTTGAACAAGTTTTTTCTCTATAGTTGAAATCAAGAAATGGACTTTCTGGGTCATGGGATAGGCACATTTTTAATTTCAATAGATACTGCACATTGTAGAGGATATTTTAAAGAAGATCTAGAGATCTTCTAGAATGACTTAGATTTAGGCTTAATTATCAGGATGGAGTTCTGAAGTGTGCTGCTGGGTAGGATGTCACCCAAAGTTCTGTCCACATATTCCTTCCTTAGCCCTTCCATCTCTGTCTCCTGAGGACCCTGCATGGCCCCTGATACATACTGCACAGTCAATGAATGTGGGGCAGGTGCTCTCCTCTTCACCAGCCACACCCTCAAGGGGCCTCAACCTGACACCCGATTCCTTTCCGCACCTGCCAACTCTCGGCTCAGCTTTCCAGACAGCACTCAAATATCCCTTCTTCTTGGAAGCCTTCCTGGGAGCCCAGGCTGAGTAAGGCAGTCTCTCTTCCGTGTCCCCATGGCACCCTTTCTCATTGGCTTGTCATGCTTATTGCAATTTGGAATGTAGTCATCTCTCCCCTGTTCCATTGGTTAGGCTCAGGATCTCAATGGTGCACAGCATCTGGGCATCACCTGAGCGACGTTTGTGGACTGCCAACCGAACAGCAAGTCTGTCAGCTTCGAAAGGGAGGGGGCCAAGTGTATGCAGCATTCTTCATACAGAGCTTAACAGAAGAAGGCTGAAAAAATTAGATGGCTAATAATTGACCCTGGATGGTGAACATGATGTTGATAAAAATGATGAACAATTGGGAAGTAGGGTAAAACACAAACTCTCTCACACACACAAATTTAGAACCACATCATTCACCTCTCTGGAAAGTGTTTATAACACTCCTCACTTCAATATTTCTCCATGAAATCTAGAAGTTTCTCATGCAATTTATCTTCTAAAATGCATCACAAGGAATGACAAACAGCAGCAAGAAAGCTGCTCCAGTAGTTGGAGTATGGCAGCTTATTGTCATAAATCTCTGGGTAGGACCTCAACTATGAAAAGAAACGTATGAAAAAAGACTGGAAATAAATACATCAAAATGATAACGGTTGCACCAGTGGAGTTAGGGTGACGTGAGATGCTCCTTTCTTCTTCTTTTTACTTTTTTATACCTTTCAGATTATTTTACCATGTGTTTAAATTCATTTTAAATCACAAAAGTAGAAATAACCAAAAAAACCTCTGGCAATTAACAAAACTTCTAAGGAGA
Source organism: Equus quagga (assembly GCF_021613505.1). Taxonomy (NCBI): domain Eukaryota; kingdom Metazoa; phylum Chordata; class Mammalia; order Perissodactyla; family Equidae; genus Equus; species Equus quagga. Next base: position 49,962,038 of record NC_060273.1, on the reverse strand, counting down.
AACTTTTAAATAATCTGTAATGCATGTACATATATGACAAGAGAAAATAATTCCAAGAGGACCACTATCAACTCTGAGATTACAGTCACTCATTCACTAGTAGCTGGGTACCGTGGGAGGTGCCGAGGATTGGATTAGGGGCAGAGGATATAGGGGTGAACACCAGGTGCACTTCCCATCCTCACGAAGATCACAGTCTGGCAGGAGCCACAAACTCAAGTACTAATGGGGGCCAGGCAACAAGGAGAAAGGAGTGAAACTATCAGTGGGCCCACTCCTAATATCTGCTAACATTTGGAGGCCCAGGGAAAGAGTATAAATGGAAGTCCATTTACCATATGTCTAAATATTTATGTTTCAAATCAAGTTAACGAGTTAAAGTAACTTCTAGCCTCCTACCTTGACAAATATACCTGTATAATGACCTGGAAGGCTGAATTCAAATGTGTAATTCTCAGATTTCCTCCCCTGAAGATGATGACATGGGGAGAACTGGTCCTCAGCCCAAGGTGCCCCCCGCCCCCAACACACCATCTGCTCTGCTTCTCTTCCCATGTCTGACTCATCTCACACAGCAAGGGGCTTTGTGCAGGTGGATGGACACCCAGGCTGCACATTCAAGCTTCATTCCCTTCCCTCTCCTTGGAAAACACCCCAGCTTTCTCTTGGCCACCCCTCGGGCACAGAGTGTGCATCCTAGCAGTGCTATTTGCCCTTGGGAGAACTGACATGTAAAGACGTCTCTGCAGGCTCCTGAAGCAGGCTTGGGTCACGTGGCAGGGAATTTCAGGGTCCCTGGGCACCAGCAGCATGCTCTGGAGGAGGCAGTGCAGGCATCCCTCAGCTCTATGGGCTCCTGGATGCAGGGGGAAGGGCACATTTGGAGAGGGGCCAGAGCGGGGTTTCTAAACCCAGGGTCAAAGGCAGGGTCCGACTTGCCTGTGTCTTAGGGCAGCACTGTCATTTGGGCGTGTAGGGACTACGGTGAACTGGAGAGCAGATGCCCCATCTTACGAACAGCAGTGGCCACTCAACTCCAGCCTGAACTTGCCATACGTGAGAATCCAGACGGCCACATCTTCCACTTTTTAAAGAGAAGACATAAATCTGGGTTTTATGAAATTGCGTGGTTTTTACATGTCAGCAAGTAATAATTTTTAAAAAATGTAAATTACTCTGCAGGCTGAACCTAAAATATCTGTGAATCACCTGCCTGTGATCTCTGTGGAAGGAGAAAAGAAAATTAAAACTCCATTTACATGTTGCTTGACCACTATTTGGTTTCAAAACTGATATTCACCAATTTATAAATGCCACTTAAGCTCGTAAGTAAATGATGCTATGTCTCCATTGCTGTATATATATTTGAATTTCATGCATCTTCTATTTTCCAGCAGAAACCCAATTTACTTTGTACCTTCCAGTACTGATGTATGTCCCCATAAGCTATCTGGAAAGGCCTGATGTCTGGACCTGCGCATTTTTCCTCCCTGATGCTGACTTCCACCATGTTCTCCTGTGGCCCGCCATAATAACCTGGGCACATGCCTCTCACTGCACTTCCCATAGACTGCTATCGTTAGCTCCTTATATGTCTGTCACTTCAAGAAGTATCTCCATTTCCCCAGGGCCTACCACAGAGCCTGTCACATGGTAGACACCTAGTCCATTCTGTTTGTTCTGAACTGAAATCATTGGTGGTTGGTTCTCTGTGATGACCCACAACTCCCCAGTCACAAATTAATAATAATCATAGCTGACATTTCTTGGACACTTGCTATAAGATAGGTGCTGTGCTAAGAGCTTTCCAGGTATTACCTCATACGGTCGTCTCAACTAATTGCTCAGCAATTTGCATCCCCATTTTCCAGATGCAGGAACTGAGGTTCAGAGAGACAAAAAGACCTGATCACGAGTCATTCAGCTGGCAAACGGCAGAGGTGGGACTTCAACCAATCTTGGCTGATTCGAAAGATCTGTGCTCTTAACGAGTAAGCCAGTGCTTCCCTAAGAGTCCACTGACAGTCCTGGGGATCCTTTCAGGCAGTGCACACAGGAACTCTTATTCTAATTACCAGGCACTGGTTTGACTCAGTATGTATTTATTTCAGTGTGTGTGAGGAAAAAATAAATGACGGCATCTGTTTATGGCATGACATACTGATTTTTCTATTTACATTAGTGATACAAAATTTTCCTTTTAAACCTATTTGGTTAAGTTCTAAAAATTGAGTCCATTTACAAATAATGTTGGGTGAATAATAACTAAGATAGGAAGTACAATATGACAGCAAAAATGATGTGTCTTAGTATATAAAAAGGACTAGGATTTGAAAAACACTGCCTCATAAACCAACATGTATGGATTAAAAAGAGACACACACACACACACACACACACACACAAAATGAAACTAATTTTTAAATTCACCATGCACTTACAAATTTGTAGAATGTTTCTTAAAAAATCCAGCCCAGACCTTGCCTAACGAGAACTCCAACCAGCCTTTAAACTTCTAAATTTGAAGTGTGTTTATTTCTTTTTCCTTTTCTATTTTTGGAACTTAAATGGCTGAATGGATTAAAAAAAAATTGCCTCTAAATAAAAAATGAGCTAGGGGCCGGCAGCTCTCATCTACCTCTTTTCGACTCTGAGCAAATGGTGAATTACAACACCCCTGGACGTAGTGGTTTCTAACTACCAAACTGCCAGGCTTTTAAATAACAGCAGCGCAGAAGTGTGGCCATAACGCTACCTATTTCCCTTGCTAAATTATTTATGCATTTATTATATTTTACATGGGCTGTTGAACCTGAAGTTACTTCCATGGGGGCCAGGTCATTTCAAGACGCCCATTACTGAGAATCCACTCAGTTACATAAGAAACTGGCACATCCAATTGTATGGGATATTGCTCATTAATATTATAGAATTACTGTCTCTCCAGTTGTTTTGGGGGTGATAACTTTGTGTGTGTGTGTGTGTGTGCACTATCCAGTGGCTTCAAGGCAATTCACTTCATTAAGAGGCTGTTTAACATTGAGGGTATATGAATAGAGACTAGCTTAATGCAGTCGTGGAACTGGACCTAAGATGACTCAGCCAAATGAAGCTATTACCCTGTCTAATGTGTTTCACACAAGATTGAAATGATTTACTAAGTTTATAAAACCACACTCCAGGATTTACAGTGACTGATTTGCCGGAAGATCAGCAGTGTGGTAGAAGTTTTATGCCAATAGTAACTTGATGTACACTATTAGGAGATTGCTGTATTTTCCCCAAAACAAGAATAAAATCTGGAGTACTATTTGTAAGATTTTCCAAGTATGCTTGTTGTTAAATTCAACCTAACATTTATTACTTTGGACTTACTTGTGGTTTGTATATAAGACAGACAAAAAAACTAATTAATTTAACCTTAATTCAACAAACACTCATTAAAGGCCTACTATGTGCTGGGCATAATGCTGGGCTCAGGGATACAAAAGAGAAAAGAAAAGAGTGTCTGGTCTGGGGAAGCAACTTTAGTGGGTGGGATCTAAAGAGTCAATTGCATAATAGCCAATGAAGTGGCCAAATGTCTGGTCTGTGCCAGCCTAGAAGATACCCATCTCTGCAGGGGTCAGGGAAAGCCAGTGAGGGTGCTTGAGTAGAGCTCCCCTGGCACACAAAGTAGGTGTTCTTGGCAAACAGACAGAAGAAAGGCCAAAGGAAGTCGTGTGGTGAGCACAGGACACACTTGTGGACTCCTCCAGAGACTGGCCCTGCTCCTTTGCCAGCAGAATCATGATTTTGTTTTATGTTTCATGTTGGAGTTCTTTGGTTGCAGGAAAGGTGCATGTGACCCAGTTCTGACCAAAAAGATAACAGGAAGTGCGCTGGAGGGCCCTTGGGAAAGACCTTTCCCCCCGATCAGAGGAAAGCTCATGACCAGAAACTCTCAACTCTTTGAAGCCCTCTGTTTCTTGCTTCTGAATGCCACGGTGTGATGACTGGGGCTGTGGCAGACATCTTAAGACCCTGAAGGGAAGGCCAAGAACATCCAGAGATTCCAACCCAGAGCCCTGACATCACGGACCAGCCAGCACAGCGACCAGCCAGCAACAGCGACCAGCCAGCAACAGCGACCAGCCAGCACTAGCAACCACCCACCTGTAGACTTCTCGATGTGTGAGAAAAATATCTTATTGTTTAAGGCCCTCTTACTCAAGCATTCTGTCACTTGCAGCAAATGGTATTTATGACTTCATAAGCTTGTGGAACCTCAAGGTTTCCGGGATGCTTGGAACAATGCTCTCAGAGCTGGACGAGCTGATGCTAAAATGTCATGCAAGTGTCAGGTCGTCAAATGCATGGGATGCCATGTTAAGGAGTCTGGCCGTGCTTTTCAGACAATGGGTCCTTTCCCAGTAGGGTACATTAGGCGACTGCGGGTGGCACAGAGACAAGACAGGACGTAATCTTGAATCACACAAGAAGATATTTAGTTCCTTTTCCATTCTCTTTTAGTCTTTCTAATTATGTAAAGAAACTTTTCAAGATTGGGAAAGTAAGTCTTTGGCACCTCTCTAACCTTATTAATCTTCCTTTTTAACAAAGAGAAAGATGCATACAGGATCCAGAAGAATTCAATACCATTATTTTGTTTTCATTGTTTTAAATGTGATAATTACCTTTTGGTTATCAGAAGTGATACTAGTTTTTCATTTTGGGTAGCAAATCAATGTGCCTTGAATATATATTTATTTAAGTTTTTTAAAAAGGTACGTCAGCTTATAGAAAAATATTAAGTAATATTGTAGGAGCTACACCAATATGGCAAAAATTGTGATGCTGGAATGAAATCACTGAAGTTTGAAAAATACAGTTGACTACATCAGGGAGCCACTGAAAGTGTTGAAGCAATGGAGTAATGTGGACTCTCCGTTTACAGAGATTCAGTGAGCAAGGCCAGGTGGTAAATCTGAAGAGGGCTTTTGCAAAAAGTCCAGGTGAGAAATGATCAGGCTTGAACCAAAGCAGAAGATGGAGAGAAAGAGGAGATGCTGAAGAGAGAAAATGAAGAAAACCTACGGACCAATTATAAGAGGATAGAGAAGGAGGAGTTTAGGATGACTCCTAAGTTTGGCTTAGGCAACCAAGAAAATGAATCATGGTACCATTGAGTGAGCTAGAGAAAATGGGAGGAGAACTAAGCTGGGAGGGAGGTGATGCGTTCACTTGGCCACAGTGAACTGAAGGTCCTTGTTAAACGCAGATGGGAGGTACTGTGGACACTGCTTCTCAGAGTGTATTCATCAGACCAGCAGCATCAGCATCACCTGAAAACTTGCTAGAAATGCACATTCTTGGCTCTACCCCACACCTATTCAATCAGAAATTCTCGTTTGTTTTAACTAGTTCTGCAGGTGATTCTGATGTGTACTATAATTTGAGGACCACTTGATAGAGGAAAGAGTTCTGAGTGGAAATACCTGGGCAAAATAACTCATATAGACAAAGCCCTTCCCTGGGCCTCAGTTTCCTCAATTGCAAAAATGAGGGCACTGGGTTGGCTATAAGACCTCAGCTGAGTCACTATACCTCTCTGGGTCTAAGTGCCCCAGCTCCCAATATCCACCTTCCTTTGCTTCTTTGGTAACAGAATGTGATTTTTAATTCACTACATGAGTGTGACATAAAGACCATAACTCCAAACCTCTTTTGCCACTAGGTGTGGCCATAAGGCCAAGTTCGAGCCAATGGGAGCAGAACAGAAGCGATATGTGTGCCTTCTGAAAAGTTTCCTCAAAGAGAAGGGTTCTGTCCTGCATCTTTTCCTCCTTCCTTTGGTCTGGAATACAGACATGATGGCTGGAACTTGATCAGCTACCTTGGATCAAAAGGCAAAAGTTACATTTTGAGGAGTGAAAAGCAATAAGAGAGAAGGAAACTGGTTTCTGATCACTTCCTGGAATGGCTCCACCAACCCTATGCTTACTCTCCCAAACTTCTTTTATGTGAAAAAGGAACTTTTTTGTTTTAGCCATTCTTATTTCGGTTTTTCTGTGCTCTGACATTATTACGAGAAAAACCGCTTGTGCCTTATAACTTTGTGAGAAAACTTTATCAGAATATCTTGGGGGACGGGCCTTGGAATCTGCATTTGACACGGTCCCATGGGGACCAATGCACACTAAAGTCTGAGGTTGGATGCTTACAAATCAACTCTTACAATTGTTCTTTAGAAACATATATACATTCTAAGACTAGGGGAGCAAGAAATTTGGACATAAAAGGAAAGAACTATCTTTTTGTTTTGTTTATAGATGACTTTGAACCTTTACTAATTAAGGGTTCCGAAGTGAAACTCTCGGTGGTAAAAATTCTAGCTGAAAGGAAATCATCAGGCAAACTGGACCAGCGCCTGTGAGTTTATGGCGATGTTGGGGTTAGAATTTTGCTCTTGGACTCCCGGCTCTCTGACCTCTGGACCCTGCAGCTTCCCTGCAAGCTCTGAAAAGCTAGTCTTTCTCCAGCACTGCTGGTGAAAATCCTCCAGCCTAGCCACAGGGCGTGAGATGGCAGCTGTCCCGCAGCATGGGCACGTTTTTCAGACTGAGAAGTGAAGTGTGTCCAAGCTAAACAGCAAGGGGTAATCTAGGTCAGCTGCCTGTCCACATAGGTGGCTGGAGCCACAAAAGAATCCAAGTCATCCCATGTGATGCACGTCAGAGTTTGGAAGGTCAACCCCCTGTTCCAGCTCACCTAAATCCTTGCCAGGATACAGCAATTTCAAGTGAAGCATGTCTGTGTCCTGGACCTTTCCAAACCATTTATTCAGTAACAATGCATCGGAGGAACTGGCTCCGCCACTCCCCACCAAAATGGCTTGTTGACTATGAACTCTGTTAATGATAAGACCTTAAATGAGAAAGCAGGAGGGAAACAGTGTTTCAAACGCAGAGGGCTTGCACAGGTTATAAAACAACAAACCAAAGGAGAAACTGTAACCCAGCAATTAGCTGTAAAAAAAACAATGGTGCTTTCTAAGTAAACACACACACTTTCCAATATTGAAACAGGGAGGAGGTCAGAGGTGGGGTTTAATAAAACGTGCTTTGGGGACTTGGTTTTGTTTCTGTCCAGCTCATCTTCTGGTAGTGAGCTGCCAGGGACTCTTGGAAAAGAGGATATTCCAAAAGTAATTCTACTCTTCTCTCTTCCCCTACATCCACAGCGCCTGCCTTTGAATATTATTAGATATTTTTCAGTTCAGTAAAACAGTCTTCCGCCACTACATTAGAATGCTGATTAACGCTGCTAGGCAAAGTAATCGCTGGGTATTAATCTCGTAGGGGACTGGACCATACACCTGCCCAGACTTGTCTTCTCACTACAGCTCACCACCCAAAACAACACCAAGGACACCGTGTCCTTCAGCTCCATTACAGAAAGCTTCTGGGCCACCAACTCTCAAAGGATCAACTGCTTTAAATATTTCTGCATGCGATGATTGTGTGCTCATGTAATTTACGGTAGTATCTGGTGGCTTTTTTGTATGGGTGTCATATTTCCACAATGTGCCTCTGTGTCTTATGGAAATGAACAGAAGCAGGGTCACTGCATTATACAACTCCAGGGGGTGGCATTCACATAATAGTCTGTGGTGCCTTATGGAGTTGCACAGTGCACAACCCGGGCGGCCTTGGGTGGTGGCCCTGATTGCTAAACTCATCAGACAGGCCCCCGGGGAGCTTGAGTGTGTGCCATTTAGAGAAGGCTGACAAGGTCTGCTTCAAGGGCAGTGGTGGAGGACATCAGAGCTAGAGTGGGGCAGAGTTGACTCTGCGTGATTATGGGGTGAGATTTATATTGCCTGCCAAGCTTTCAAGGAGGCTGGTGAAAGAGATATTAGGGCCCTGCTTCCTGGGAGGCTCCGGGTTTGGGGTGTGGTTGACCTCAAACCCCAGAGGGGGCTGGGCAGTAGCCAGCAGGGTACAAGCATTCTCTAGCCCACAACTTCTCTGAAGGGTGTCAGCCCTCCCCAGACAGGGAGGAAGTTTGTTTGTTTGTTTAATCTGGTAGCACCTTAATGTTTGGGCAGAGCTTGCTTTCTCTGCAACCCTAAAGCTTCCCAGGGAGCATGCTTCCTGGGAGGGGCTCTCTTCTGCCAGCAGTGTTCAAGCCAGCACTCATCTGCAACTGTAGATCCCTTTGGAGATCCTAAATGGAGCTGCTGAATTGTTGTCATGGTTACCTGGGACAGTTTCTGAGGCCAGCGTGTTTCCAAGGAGGGCAGCCCTGAGCTGGATAGCCTGGGTTTCTGAGTAGGCAACTGACCCAAGAGAACTGCTTCCCCTCCTTCTCCCAGGCTCCTAGTCCCAAACCAGGAGCCTGACGTCTACAGCGAGCCTCTGAGCTTCAGGCCAGCCCAAACCTACTGCCCATACTTGATTTAGCCTTAAAAGATCAGGCTGACTCGGGCGTGCCTCCTCCCTCCACAAGCCAACAGAGGTTCCTGGATTCACTCATGCACACAGCTGCTTCTAAGCAAAAGACACTTGTGAAGTAGCTCTCTGCACTTACCATGTTAATAAGGAACTGACATTTTGAAAACCTCCTTTGAGCCTACCACTTCATGTGCATCTCATGTAATTTACCAACCTAGCGAGGGAGGGAATATCATTCCCATTTTATCTATGAGGAGCCAGGGGCTTGTAGGGGTGATGCCGAGGGCTGCACAAATAAGAAGTAGAAGAGCGAGGATTCAAATTATGCTGTTTGGTTCCAAAGATAGTCCTCTTTCCTCCAAGTCATAGCTGCCTTCGTAGCCCCTGAGAACTGGTAGCCGCAAGAGATTCTCAGCCATCTACCGGGCACTGAACACTCATTTGTTCATTCCATAAACGTGACCTGAGTCCACTCTGTGCCAGACCCTCTGCTGGCCACTGGGGACACAAAGATAAATCAGACGCAACCTCTGCCCTCAAGAAACTAACCTTCTGACAACCAGCAGTAATTAAAAGAGAGGAATCTACAAGACGCTAGAGAGAGGGGCAGTCAGGGAAACCATTCTGGAGGAAATGACATCTCTGTGAACCACCGAAGTCTCAAGGTATGTCCAGTGTGGGGAATAAACAGCAGAGCAAGACCCCATCCCTGCCCTCAAGGGCTGCAGAGACAAGAGTCATGCTCATGATACCATGAAAGAGAATAAAATCACTGATTAACGCCCCAAACAGGTGTTCTACATGGAAGTGCTGGAGGACTGAGAAACCGAGGCAGCAGAAGTTGGGGTCATTGAGCAAAGGCTATAGAAATGAAATGGAAGCTACTTTTGTTCATAAGGTGCTTCTTAAAAGTCTTTGAGCTCTCTTTCTTTCTCTACTCTTGCCATAGTCGCTTCAGGCTCTACTCTGATTTATTTTCCTTTCTCATTTCCTACTAAGGGAAAACATTCACTTACACAACATCTTTAAAGCTTGTGCTGAGAGCAAGGCATTACCCTAGGCCCTGGGGGTGGTCACAGTGGTGGAAATGTACAAAGATGAACAAGAAGACATGGAGTGCCGGAGCAGCAAATGAATAACCTAAATGATGAAAGTTTGAGAGAAGTGGGCTCCAAACCAGGCATGAGGAATGAAATAATTCAGTCTTGGAAAGGGAAAAAGACTTTTCAGGAAAAGACTTCATTATAGTTGGTTCATTCATTTTTTCGGCTTCCGTTCACTGATGCCTCTTACCTGCAAAGTCCTGTCCTCAAAGAGCCCACAAGTGAGCGCAAGGCCAGGAGATGTAAGCCACCATTACAACAGAGTGTGATAAACAAGCATGAGATGTACACACAGCCATGGACGCTCCAACGTGAGAACTTAGAAGACAAAGTTGGTAGCTTTTGAACTGATTCCTAAAACAAAAATGTTTACCAAGTGGAGAAGAGAGGAAAGGGAAAGTAAAAAGGCACTGAGGGTATGTCTAAACAGCTTGGTGGGGGGCGTTCATAGGGACATGAGGTGTAAAGACACAGTGCCCGCAGAAATGGCAAGCCCTGTATACCAGACTAAAGAGTTTGCCTTTTTTCATCAGAGTAATGGGGAGCCATAGAAGAGATGTGAGCAGGTGAAGACCACGATGAAGTTTTCGTTTTGGAAATATCCCTCTGGTGCAGCGTGTAGGACGGACTAGAACGGGATGGACATGAGGACTCAGCCACGGATGCCTACAACAGATGTATCTTTGTGGCTGAGAGACTGCACCAGAAGGAAGCCTAAGGCAAGCTGGGCGGGTGGAGGGGAAGGAAGGAAAGGTGAACGGAGGCTCCCGCGTGAGGTCTGCATTCAGAACAAGGACGTACGCAGTTCTAGGCACCAAACAGCAGCTGGGAAGACCCGCCTCCCCTTCCAGATCCCTCTGGGGCGGAGCTCGGGCCAGAGCACGTGACGCCTGGGGACCCACCTTTACTATGGGCAGTCCTCCCGTTCATCCGAGGTTTGACGGGTCGCCACTCTGATCCCCAAAACCTTGACTCTTTCCCGTGGTGCTCGGGACATCTGTTCTCTTCCGCGTGTCTCTATACGCATCTCCTGCAAAGAGTGGTTGGGGCGGATAAACAGCGCAGCTGTCCTTTGCCCACACTAAAGATGGCGATCCGCAGCGCTCACTCGGGGTGGGGAGCGGGCGCCGGGCCTCCCCGGGCCAGGCGCAGACGGAAAGGCAGTCTCTCGAGGCGACTTTCCGACCTTCCTGGGCGGGGATCTGAGCCGGGGGCGTGGCCTCGCCTAAATGCTAGCCGCGGACTGGCCTTCCGGCGGGTGGGCGGGGCGTCGGCGGCGCCCCGCCCCTCCCTCCTCGAACCGGAAGTGTCTCTCGGTCTTTCCAGCTGGTTGTCATTTCAGTCGGCTCGGTCCTGAGGAGAGGGACTCAGCCGCGGCTGCGGGACCCGGCGCCGGGAGGCGGCGGCGGCGGCGGCGGCGGCGACAGCAGAGGAGGACGAGGGGGAAGAGGGAGAGAAGCAGCGGCGCCGGGCGGAGTCCGCCACCACGACAGCGGGGACTGCGGGACCGGGCGAAGGCGGCGGCGGCGGCGGCCCAACAACCGTGAGGAGAAACAAAAGCCTCCCAAATTGTAGTTTTAAAAAAAACCTGGGGGGGCCAAGAGAGCGCGCGCGCGGGGGGGGCGGCCCTTCTCCTTTAGAATCACTACACGAGTGGGCTTTCCTCTTTTCCTCTTTCTGCCCCCGCCGAGACTCGAACTGGGAGGACCGCACGGACCGCGCCTGGGTCCCATGAGGGAGAAACACCTCGGAGCCGCCGAGAGGGGAAGAGGCCGAGCCCGCGGGCCCGTCCAGGCCGCCCCCGCGCCCCCGGGCCGCCCGCTCGCCCCGCGCGAGGCCCGCTGAGCCCCCGATCGCCACCCCCCGAGGGAGAAGCGGGTGTCCCCAGCCCATTTCATGGGGGAGAGGAGGCCGGGGGCAGCCCAGGCACAGCGACCGCAGCACGATCTGCACCCAGAGCCTCGGGAGCAGCCCCGCAGGCCCGACGTGCGCCCCGTGGAGGAGCAGCGACAGGACCGGGAGCGGCGGAAACCCCGCTGCCGGCGTCTGCCCATCGGCCGGCGCTGACCGCCTCCCCCGCCCAGAGCACCTAATAGAATCTCTATATATAGATATATAATATATAATGTTAAATTATTCCTGATTCTTCTTAACCAAGCTGCCGAGAACACAACGTCTTCTCCCCTTTCGCCCTGTTCTGATTTTTATGTGAGTGAAGCTGAACTGCTGAGGAAGACCATATGTGATTGTTAAATTATATATATATATTTTTACTCCGCGCAGTTCTTACTCTTCTCCGTCCGTAGACGCTTGAGAAGCTGTGTTTTTGTCATTCATGTACATTTTCCTTTGGAAAAAGAAAGCGCCTATTTTACTAACCAAAGACTTGATTTTTACCCCCTTCGTTTTTATTCCCTCCTAGAAATAAGCCCAGTTGGATTCATGTCAATGTTTTAAGAGATTTTTTTTTTTTTTTAGCTTTTTCTTTTCTGTCAGAGACCAGAATTCCAAATCAGAACTATTTAAGGTGATAAGCTGCGATCTTTGAGCTAGCTATAAATAAGACATTTCAAACAAACGACTTAAATTGGGGCTAGAGGATACAAAGGCGTGAGACATCAGGTTGTCCTTTTTTATCGTAAGATTCTGATCCTAAAAATAATAAATGGGGGATTACGGGTTTGGAGTGCTAGTGCAAAGCAATACTGGGAATAAATCTGCTTTTCCAGTCAGATTCCATCCGCATCTGCAGCCTCCACACCATCACCAAAATGCCACCCCCAGTCCTGCTGCTTTTATAAATAATAACACAGCTGCCAGTGGCAGCAGCGCCGGCTCAGCTTGGCTCTTTCCTGCTCCGGCCACCCATAACATTCAGGATGAGATCTTGGGGTCCGAAAAAGCAAAAGGTCAGCAGCAGGAGCAGCAAGACCCTTTAGAAAAGCAGCAGCTCTCCCCCAGCCCAGGTCAGGAAGCTGGAATACTACCTGAACCTGAGAAGGCGAAATCTGAAGAAAATCAGGGGGACACTTCTTCGGAAAATGGCAACGGGAAGGAGAAAATAAGAATCGAATCACCAGTGTTGACAGGGTTTGATTATCAAGAAGCTGCGGGGCTAGGGGCTTCGACCCAGCCCTTGACGTCTAGTGCATCGTCTCTTACTGGTTTCAGTAACTGGTCAGCAGCAATAGCACCTTCCTCCTCTACAATCATCAATGAAGATGCAAGTTTCTTTCACCAGGGAGGGGTCCCGGCTGCTTCGGCCAATAACGGTGCTCTGCTGTTTCAAAATTTTCCCCATCATGTCAGCCCTGGCTTCGGAGGCAGCTTCTCCCCTCAGATCGGGCCTCTCTCCCAGCACCACCCTCACCACCCTCATTTCCAGCATCATCACAGCCAGCATCAGCAGCAGAGGAGGTCTCCTGCCAGTCCCCATCCGCCACCTTTCACACATAGAAATGCTGCTTTTAACCAGCTGCCTCATTTGGCCAATAATCTCAACAAACCCCCCTCTCCGTGGAGCAGCTACCAGAGTCCCTCTCCCACACCGTCGTCTTCCTGGAGCCCCGGGGGAGGCGGATATGGTGGCTGGGGAGGGTCCCAAGGCCGAGATCACCGCAGAGGGCTGAATGGAGGAATAACGCCCCTGAACTCCATCTCGCCTTTGAAGAAAAATTTTGCAAGCAATCATATTCAGCTCCAGAAGTACGCTCGCCCCAGCTCTGCCTTTGCTCCTAAATCCTGGATGGAAGATAGCTTGAACAGGGCTGACAACATTTTTCCTTTTCCGGTAAGATTATGTTCCATTAATAGATTAAGATGAATAAGGAAATGGTTTGGCGTTAATATCTATTTAAAAGTTTGAGTTGTCCACATTCATATCAGAGCTCTTCTTAGAAAATGAGTTAATTACTAGACATTATTTTGGCAGGAGAGGAGTGTAATTTGGAGCAAAATATTCAACAGTTTCTTTGGTAAATTTCTAATTGTAGTCTTCCCGTAGATAATTGTATGAATTGGCATAATTATGAATACCAGGTAGCTAGTGATGTGGTAATTATTAACTGTAGCACCTTTTTAGCCTGACAAGAGAATCAGAGTTGGTTTTTTCCTGCTTATTTAGGTGAGAATAAATAGTATATAGATATAAATATATTTCATTGTGGAAGCTGATGAGCATTTTCTCCCCATATGCAGTAACTATATAACCAAAAAAATTCATTTCTTTCTCCACTGTAAGGTATTGAGTCACTGAAAACCAACTATTGAATTACAGTTTTCTCACTGGTTACATTTTAAACCTGGAACCTCTCTGTACCATGCAGTCTAAACAGTCTGAATTCATCAATTTGGCAATTCCTCCTTAAACCTCTTTGCAAATTCTGGCCTGCCTTATCAGTGAGGATTGCTAGAGAAATGATCTGAATGTTTTCTTCATTCCCCTTTATTTTTGAATACTATGAAACTGTTGATCTCAGACTGACTCTTTTATGATGCCTTTCACCCATTTGTTTATTTTCCAGTGTTAACACTAGGGGTGCAGATAATTAAACCATTCCTAAAAATAGATTCAGGCAAAGATCACTTGTGTTTCTTGCTACCAGTGTATCTATATTCTGCAAGAGTCACATTGTTTTATGTTTTTGAATTAATGAGCAGCCAGCCTAGGTGATAGATATGAGAAAAAGGGAATTTCATAGTTATTTGAACATCAGATTCCCCACTAAAATTGTATACTTTGAGGGTATGAGCATTTATATGTGTTTGGGAAATTTATATGGGATAATAAGCTAACATTGAGTCAGTCCCCACAACAACCCCACAAGGTAAGTTCTATTATTATCCCCATTTTACAGCTGAGAAAATTGAATATCAGAAAGATATAATAACTTGACCAAGAGCACACAGCTGGTAAGAGTACAAACTCGAGATTAAAAAAACAAGGATTAGAAATGTATCTGTATACGTGTATACATACATGTTTGCACGCACACATGTGCTACAGCAAGAGGGTTATTTTAGAGAGCTTGCTGCAAGGGCCAAAACAGATTACAAAATAGTTGCAGTGTCCCCAGATATGATGTCAGCACAAGCAGAATTATCTGTTTTAATTAATAATTTGCTTAGTGAGAGAGGAGGTTTGCTGAGAGAACCCTGCGTCATTCCAGGGAATTAAATATCCCTTCTCTAAGGACTCAGGTGTAATGGTTAGGATGTATCTTAAAATATTTGGTTAAATTTAATTTTAGATTTTTAAAAATAATTGTTTGCCTGAGTATCAAAAAGCTATTGGCTTTTGTTTTCTGAAAGGGTTTTTTTTACTCAAACTGAAGAGAGTAGTTATTGTGCTTTAGTGGTCCCGTAAAAGGCTTTTTAGGACATTGGCGATCCCATGAAGTCTATTTTTAAAAAGTTGCTTCTGATATTCCTTTAAACATAAATTTAAGGGAAATTTAATGCAGAGGTAACTTTTGCGAATTATTCATATGTTGCTAATTTAAAAAATCTAAGATGTTATTCCATCCATTTTAACTGGATTAGGATTGGCTCAGAATTGAGTATATTTTTCCTTTTTATTTTGCTGCTATACACTGACAGAATGAACTTATGTGACCTTGTGGTTTATTTTCCATTCTCACGTTACTGACTTTTGATGAAGATTTGCTTTGGGAAAAATGAAAATTTCAGAAAAATGAATAAATGATACATATATGCACATTATTAATATTTTTATGGGGCTAACAGAATGTGTTTAACCTGTGAAACCTTTCCATCAGATGATTTTTGAGAGATTAGGCCGATTTATGAAATAATATAATAAAATAAACTAAGGTTGATACTAAAAGATATTGTTAGAAACTAACTCTTCCCTTAGAATTATTGTCTGTCATGCTGAGGATGGAAAAAGGACGAGTCAGTATACCTGTATCAAATATGGCAGGATTAGAAAGAAAGTTGTTGACTTCTGCTCACCTTCCCGACTGTTTTTTTAGGAGACTGTGTGTGTGTGTGTGTGTGTGTCTGTTAGAGAGAGAGAGGGAGATGGGGGATGAAGGAACCCAAGAGCAAGCATTGGGGTGATCTGAAATTGAAAAAATCTTTATGACAAGAAATTCCTAATTGGGCTTTGAAAACATCGTAAGAAGTTATTAAACTGATTATTGTGGTGCTTACTTAAATGCAGTTCTTTGTGTGTTTTTCACAATTATTTTTCTGAATCTTTTGGCAAAAAAACCAGTACCGTTTTAAGTTGGTATGAATTACTTGGTTAAATTTGATATGAAAAATCTTGACGGTACATTTATTTGACTGAGTGCCGGGAGCCCTAGGTTGTGGTCTTGCCCCTCTCAGTATCACAGCATTTGGGGGCCTCAGTTTCTTCATAAAATGTTGGAGGTGACCTAGGTGATTCCTGAGTTCCTTGTGATCCTAATGCAAGTTCCTGTGAAATTTGAACTGCTGCAACCACAATGCACACCCTTTTTCTAAACACTGCTATCTTCTTTAAATTTATTACCTTAAGCGCTATTAATTTCAGGGAAGAAATTTTATAGATATTAGTAATTCAATTTCCATCACTATTAGAAAGAATTCCTTAGGTGTTTTGGAGAGATCTTGAAATTTACCACAGAAAATATAGGATAGAGCTTACGTGGCTACATAATCATATTGGTGATCAGTCAAAGACTAGTGTGGTATTGTTCTATTAAAAGGAAATAATTTACCTGAAATGAAATTAATACTGGGCAATGCTTATTTTAATTTGAAATGAATGAGAATGGTTTTTACGTTTGTTTAATGCAAGTTTGGGTACATACAGCGAATTCAGATTAATGATAACATTTTTAATTAGTTTTTTTGGCCAATCTTACCCTTCTCTTTTATCTGTGTTTATGGAGCAGGAGCAAAGATTCCAAATATGTGAATAATCCTCTAAATAATTGATATGGCAAGGCATTATATTTTGGGACTTTTTTGTATTAAAATTTGTTTCTAAATTATTTTTGCTTAGCGTAAAGTTTTCATTATGTAAATTTGGACAACATGCCTCAAATCCAGTTTTCACATACAACTAAACTAATATATATTTAATAGTAGCTAACATGCCTGTGATATTCTAAGTGTTTTACATGTATTAACTCATTTAATTCATTCAACAATCCTATGAGGTAGAAATTATTGTTATTGTGTTTATTATTACTATCCACACACAAGATTTGGCTCTTAATCCTTATACTACAGTGCCTCTTAATACATAATACAGGTGACGGTGGGGGAAATGCCTCCTGGAAGCATGTCAAATGAGAGGAACATTTTTACAGTGAATAAGTGATATATGATGATCAAAAGCTGATTATAGATGAAGTTTTGAGAGTAGAAAATAATAGAATATCTTTATTTATCAACTTTAAAATATTAAATAATTTTCAAGTCAGTACTTGTTTGTTTTTAGTTTTTACTATAGACCAGGCACTGAGCTAAGTACTTTCACATATGTTATCTCATTTCTCTATAGGGTTTCTCAACCCTAGGGGGTTTGTCTTTATTGTCCCAGTTTCAAAATGAAGAAACAAGGCCCATATTCATGTAACTAAAGGCATGATTTGACCCCTACATTAAGGGGAAAAAATCCTACCCATCCTGCAAACACATCCTGGAATTCTGATATCCAAACCAAATAATAGATTGGGACACCTGCCAATAATTATATTTGAATATAGCGCTTTGGAGGGGTGCCTCGATCTTCTGTACTTACAGGAAAGTAAAGGAGAATTGCGCGGTATATATTCTGGTACCCTCTTATCTTCAGCTCAGTTATGCTCCCACTTCCACTAGCTAAGAAGCAGCAAGTAGAGAGGAAAAAAAAGACAAAATCTGTCACAAAGATGATCCTAAAACTTGTTTGATAGGGAGACATTTTAGGACTTAGAGCCCATTTGCTCCTACTTTAGACACAGTCACCACAGATTTAAGTTGTCTTACCCAGGCAAGTAATTCATGTCACTTTAATAACTCTCCTTGTGTTGTCGGTTTATTGATCCTTAAAATTATATATGGCATCTTATATCTGTAATCAGAAAGTTACTACATTGCTTCAGTTCTGAAAGTCATGGTAAACTATTAGAATTGTCTGAAGTGCAACTTCATTACGTTTTTTGTTTCTTAATATAGTCCCAAGAGGGATCTTTGCATAGGAAACATTTTCTTTGGCTTTGTATTTATTTGTATTAGAAGAGGGGAAACTAATTTTTTTTAAATTGGGAAGTATGCATTGGATAGTTCTGGCTCCAGCAGAATTGAGATATTGGGAAAACTTTGGGAGAAGCCTATCAGATACGATCTTCCCCCTTTTGGTAGAAAGCCTTTTAACTAGATGGAACCGAAACTTGGGTGGGGTAGAGTTTTTTTTTATTATTTTTTGTTGTCTTCAGAGAAGCCATGGAATATGATCAACTCATTGTTCCATCATCTTTCAGGAAAAACCTGTTTATTGCAAGCCTGATGAATGTGGTTGTTGCTAGTTTCAACTAGAAAGATGCTACTCAGTTCTGGAGTTTAAGCTTTTGAGAGGAATCCCTGTTAGTGTTCATGAGAAAGAAATGGAAAAAGTAGTATTAAAATGAACATATCCCTAGTTTGAATTTTACAGTCTGAATTTGCTTTCCTTATGACTTTTCTCTAGCTTACTATATAAGGAAAATAAGCTTGAAAATCCGCTATCACAATTTTCAGCACTATGTTGTACCTCAGTTTTTGGTCCCGTCATAAAGAAGACAATGTATATAATGTGTTTCTTTTTAAGGCAGAAAGCCCATAATGTGAGCACTCATTTTAATTTTTCCTGACGAAACTCATTTTGTATTTAATTGTTCAAAAAAATTATTCTTGCAGAATTTAAGCGTATTTTTACCGTAAATTTATAGTAATGTATAATTTTTTTTTACTTCAAATTTACTGTAGAGTATCATCATTTATTAAAAAAAGTTTTGAAACAGGAGTTCCACTTTCAGGTTTTTAGAAAATTCTTGGTAGATAGAAAGATATAGGGGTAGATCCTATTTTTAATCAGTTTCTGAAGGTGAAACTTGCATAATTACTGAGAAAGGCTATTTTGTGAGGCAAAAATGCAGTAGAGTGAGGCACAGGCTCTGGATCCAGACAGATGTAAGTTTGACTCTGAACTCTAATTAGCCGTGTGACCTTGAGCAAATCTCATAAATTCTGGAAGACAATACCTCATTAAGATAATAATACCTAACAGTGAGGGGTTATTGTGATGTGCCTTAGAAGTATGTGGCCATATTAGCCAGCTTAACTTTTTTTTTTAATTTAAAATATGGCTCTCTAATATTGAGTAAATTCATGAAATTCAAGTAATTACGAGTATAGCTTGGGCATCTATGAAAAATTTTCAGCAGTCCTTTGTATTGCTTATCTTATTATATGCACTTTACTTTTCAGAGTACCTTTTGATAAGCTAAATGCAACCCAGGACAGATAAAACATTTAGCAGAATTAGCAATTTTCTTGAAGAGATGTTTTATAATTATATATATGTATATACCTAAACTTTCACTAGCATTGGCGGCCTATTTCTTTCAGTATTTTGTAGAGTTTTGCTTATAATTGTTATTTTAAGAAATTAGAACATTTGATTCCTTTTGTATACATTAAAGGAGACTGTATTTTAATGGAGAATTTGTGATTTTCTTTTGATAAGAGAGAGGACAAGCTACCATAGATTTAAATTGAATATATTTTAGTTTTTATCCTGGAATTGTTTTGGTTTTTTAAATATTTGAATTTATTTAGTACACAGTTATTGAGCACCTGCTATGTTGTGGACTAGACACAGACTACATAGCTCTTAAAAATAGTTTGTATTTGATTTATAATGTATTTCTGATTTTTGCTAACCTTTAAATGATACTGAACATGCATTTTTTTCTCATTGTAAACAAATTAGCAACTAGCCCAATACTTTCATTTCATTTTAATCCATGAGCTGTTTAAATTTTAAGGCAAACTAACTAACCTTCAATTTTAGGTATAACAAAAACAGTGTAAATGGTATTTTCCAATATTTTAGTAATATTTTAGTATGTATGTAGTATTTTAGTGATGGTCACATTTATAAATATACACTTGTGTAAGCTACCTTGTATACTTGTACACAACATGTGCTTATTTAAATTTTGTGAGAAAATGATACTACACAAAAGGCAAACTTTAAATTCTGGGTAGCAGAATTCAGGTTCCATTACATGTCAAGGAAAAAGTCCGTCAGCCACTTACAGGTCTTCTCTCGTGTTTACGAACTGAATTATTAAAATTTAAAGCCTTAAGCTGTACAAGGACTTTTCGTATTGTAGAGTAATTAGATTGGGCAGTTTCTTTTTACTAAATATTTACCAGATACATCCCAGTCATTTTTTTTTTTTTTTTTTTGCGAGGAAGATTGGACTTGAGCTAACATCTGTTGCCAAACTTCCTCTTTTTGCTTGAGGAAGATGATCCCTGAGCTAACATCCGTGCCAGTCTTCCTCTACTTTGTATATGGGACACCTGCCACAGCATGGCTTGATGAGTGGTGTGTAGGTCTGCGCCTAGGATCTGAACCTGCAAACCCCAGGCTGCCAAAGTGGAGTGTGTGAACTTAACCACTATGCCACCAGGCTGGCCCCCCCAATCATTATTTTTTAATAGAGCTAAACTAAGGTATAGTTAATTCCTGAGTATCATACATATTAAAGCCATGTTTATATTTAAATAGTGTCTAATAACTTCTAATAGTTCTTCCAGGTTTTTTTGAGGAATGCATCTGGTGCTAGTCAGTAAAATAGCTGTTGTCATCTTACTGTCTGTAAGAACCTTAAAAAACCTCAATATTAAGAACATGCTACTCAGAAAAATCTCCTAATTATAATATGGAAGCCACATTTGGGTTCCAAATACAGCTCTGCCACTTGCTAGCTATGTGACCTATGGCAAGCTATTCAACCTTCTTGATCCTTCATTTTCTCATTTCTTTTGTCTGGTCTTTTTCAGGATAAAATGAAATATGTCTAATATTCAGCTTCCAAAAGATTCTGTTATTATAAGAAAGCAATTCATCAAATAGAAATATTAATTAAAAATTTTGTGAATAGCACAATTTCTTAAAGTGTGAAAACCATTGTATAACTGGTGTATGGTAATTTGAGCTTAATTTTAAAGGAAAATTTTATTAACTGAACTATAATTTTTTTAATAAAGTCACTGTACTTAAATAATAGTGGGAGTCAGGCTAGATGATTCTCTCATTTTCTTGAACACTGCTGAAAAATTTAGTGACCAATAGATTTTTTATTTTTTGTCTTTTGGTCAAGTTTTTTCCCCCCTTGTCTTTTAACTTCTTTATTATGGAAAAATTTAAATAGCAGACAAAATAGTATAGCAAACCCCCATGTACTTGTCCCCTGGCTTCAACAACGATCAGCTCCTGGACAATCCTTTTTCTTCTATCTTCCTAACCCTCTCTCTTGCCCTTTGTGTTATTTTAAAGCAATTCCCAGAGATCGTATCATTTCATCTGTAGATGGTTCAGTATGTGTCTATAAAAGATAAGGAGTCTTTTTTTTCCTTAAAAACAAATATTTTCTAGTTATTTTTTCAAGAAAGATAGAAACTGAAGCAAGGCCCACATTCCTGGTGCACCTGCTCAGCCTGTTTCACCACTTAACCTGGTGCTAATCTCTAAGGAAACCACTGTTGGCCTCATCTCCTCCCTTCTGGGTGGGGAAGGGAGTTAGTGGTCACGTGGCCAGCAAAAAAACCGAGATCCAACAAAAGCACCCAGACATCAGCTGGTGACCAAAAATTTGGCAGGCAGTTGTCCGGTTTTCCTCTCTCTATCTCAGCCTTCTCCCAGATTCAGGCTCTGGGGACGTCTGGAAAGGATCTCTGAAAAAAGAGAGAACAGGGCAGGACTGAGAGCTTCCTGGTTGTATTTTTGTTTGTCTGGTTTTGTTTTTTAAGAGGAATTTAGAGATTTTGGGTCTTTTGTGGGTCTTTGGATTGCATCAAACTTTTTCGTCTCTTGTTCTCTTTCAACCCACAAATGTTCGATGCTTTCAGTGGCCCGTGTGCTGAGAGCAGGTGACAAGACAGGTGTGCTCCTTCTCACGAAGTGTGCAGTCTTGGGACCTCTTGCTCTGTGTCTATGTATTAAGAAATTCCTTCCGCTCAGAAGACTCTGGAGAGCTAAGGATGTGGGGATGGGAGCTGTCAGGGCCCAGAAAGTCTGAAACTGGGCACAGGCTGCTTTTTGACATTGCTGTCAAGGCTCCCAAAAGAGAAGAAAGGTCGTTATAGGACGCAAGCCTCAGTTTAGGAATAAAGACTGTGTACTGAGTGGACCATTCTCTCTGCTGACTCTGGACCCTCATCAGGCCCAGCAGCCATGGAGCAGAGGAACCTGGATGGCTACTTAGCAGCCAAGGATAGAGGAGTGGCCAGAAGGGTGTTCATGACTTCGTTCCTTAGGGCTGAGTTTTAGTAGTTTTTTTACCAACTTTCTTTAATGACCTCTAGCCCTGAATAGTTTATTAGGTAGGAGAAATCTTATACTGATATTTTTGGGTTCACAGGTTTTGGCCCATTTTGATTATCTCTATTAAAATGGGCTATAGGAAATAGCACAAAACAGCTGAATTCTTCTGATACAAATAATACCTAATTTAAAATGTTAGTTTCAGGCTCTTGCTCTTGTGCCAGAGAGAAGGGCCAGAGGGAATGTATATTGAATGGGTCTACTAACTTCTGGGTCGTCACATACATATCTCATTTCTCCTTACTGCAGTTTTATAAGGGAGGTGTAGGCCTCCTATTGCTGATGAAATCCAGGTTCAGAGAGGCTGCAGTGTCAAGATCATATGTGTAGTAAGTGGTGATTTAAACGCACGTCTTAGAATAGATTTTGATTATTTCTCTTTGCCAGGCAAGGTGAGAATGAATAGTCAACAAGAAGGGGTCTATTGATCCAGCAACTGAGTAATCAAGTCTAGAATGCCGGTTTGTCTGTTTAATACACGTAAGGGATGACAATAAATGTTTACCACTTTAAGGATTTCTAATGTTCAAAACAAGTATGGTTTATTTAGTGAAGGTGGAGTAAAAGAAAATTTTCTCAAAGGCTTTCTGGAGAGGTCTGATTCGTCAATTCATATGGAACAAATGGAGCTATTGATCCAATCAGGGTAATGCACTGAAGACATTCTTTCATTTATAGTTTATTATTCTGTTAGGGAGTATTTGGTAGCCTAGGATCTGTAAGACTGTCTTTATTATAAAGCGGTCATAATGAGAAAGTACTGACTGAAGAGGGAACCTGCTAAGAAATAGGAGATGCTGCTAAATGTGGTTTCTCCTACTTCAGATAATCACCTCTTTGACTTTAACCTCTGACACTTGTTCTCTGCATTCAGGCCCCGCTTACAGTGAAGGATTTCATACCTTGCAGGTGTTAATAGATTGAAATTTCTAAGTCATGACAAGGCTTATTTAAATGCAGTGCTTTTCTGAGCTTCTGCTCTGAAGTCAGACTCTGCCACTTACTGTGTGACTTTGAAGGCAATTAGTTAACTTCTCATACCTTAGTTTGCCTAAATGGGGTTGATAATTGTACCCACTTTACATGATGGTTGTGAGGAACTAATGTATGTAAATCATACATAATTCATGTAAGATGCACAACACTGAGCCAGGAGTAGCCACTTTAATAATGGTGGTGACGACGATGATGGACTTACTGTATGCTACTTATATGCTGCAGTCTGTGGCTATGGAGATGGGTGGAGCTCGCAGTCCAGTGGGGAAATAGCTATAACAGTGCTTGTTCATGTCATGTGGGATGTCAGCATGTTAGGGGGACACGGAGAAAAAGGGACTTGGGCCTGCACAGGGATGTGAGGGTCGTCTGGAAGTGGAATCTTGAAAGTTGACAAGGTGGTCAACTTTTGATGTCTGTGGGTTTAAATAGTTAATCCAAGAAGAATATTTACATTTGGCAAATCTTGGATTAAAACTCCCATAGTTACCTTTGATTAATTATGGGCTCTACTGGCATCTCAAACTTCCTGTTTATTTTGGCAGCTGACACGTTGGCATAGACTTTCTTTTCAGACCAAAATATTTTCCTTTCCCTTCTTTGCCAGGGAGAATTTAAGCCTGAAAGAGAAACTTCATAGGCTGATACAGATACGTAGCAGTCTGAGAAGTGACCATCACAGTAATGTCTGTCTTTATAGAAAGAATGAGTAAAGGGAGTCCCTGAATTTTGGCTTTGGTTCTTAATAATGTGGTTACATTGAAGTAATTACATTTTGTGTTTTAGACCCAGTCTGATAATCTAAAACATACTAAGTCAAGTATAAAAGGACAAGAACCAGTAACAGAGTGGTCGTGGTGGTTGATCTGTCAAAATTGAACTTGACTATAATCTTGTTCCCAGTTATGCCCATTAGAGCTTGGAAGAGAGGGCTTTGTTTTGGGTTTGAAAGCAAAGTCCTTCTCTTCATAAGGAAACCTTAAAATCGTTAATGTAGAATATTTAGTTACGCTGTACTGCATCACGACTGGGCAACCAGGATGTAAACGACAAATCACGCCCCCAAGTATCTAATGAAGTTAACCTGATGAATGGACTTGCTTAACTCACTGGTCCCCAAAGTGTGGTCCTTCACTTGGAAGCTTGTTAGAAATGTGGATTCTTGCACTCTACCCAGACCTGCTGAATGAGAAACTTTGGGGGTGGACCCAGTAATCTACGTTTTGCCATGACCTCCAGATGATTCTGATGTACTCTCAAGTGTGAGAAACACCAGCTTAGATTATCCATCTGGATGTTAAAGAAGAAGAAAGCCCTGAATGATGATTTTAGTTTGTGACATAATTGCAATCTAATTGTTCTTTCTGATAGTAATTGACCAACAGGTTCACGTGCTTCTTGTGGGTACTTGTGGAATGTTAGGAAAAGCCACGTCATCAGTATATGCTGATGTAAGTCTTCCTATTTGCCATGGCAGTCAGGATTATTCATGTATATGATAAAAGGACAGGTCCTGCTCTTTGAAATACTCATTTGTTTTTTCAGAAGGTTATTTTTATCAGCTTTGATTTTCATAGTGGCTTGTGTGGTTTTTCCTTTAGAAATTGTCCTGTGAAGTAGAGATGACAGAAACTGAAACCAACCAGTTACTCACATGCAACTCAATATATTAAATATAACAGTTAAGATTACAAAATAAAGTGAGGTCTATTAAGCATTGTAATCAAGTTTGCTTTGCTGAGCTTTGAAAATAATTGGTGCTCTTTTATTTTCATTCATGATTATTAAGCTCGTATGTTCTGGAGTCAGAGGCCTGTGTTCAAATTCTGCCCCCTCCAGTAGCTTGACATTGATAAAGTTATTTAGTCACTCTAAGCTTCTGTTTCTTCACCTGTGAAATGGGATAATAACTGAATATACCTAATTGTATAGGATTTTTGTAAGGAATAAATAAGATTATGCATGTAAAGTGTTAGAGCTGGATAAATGTTAGCTACTGCTATTATTATTATTATTATTATTATTATTACTACTACTACTACTTCCACTTCTACTCCTGGGGTTGGCAGTAGGTAACCTGGAGATGCATTTGTGATAAGTCTCTAATTTGTGCACCACATCTGTCTGTCATCACAGCAGAAAGAAGGAAGATAAGCCTTCCTTTCTTATGTTTTCAGTGTCTCTGATATCATCCTATATTACTCTTAATACATACATTTTTGTGCTTTCTCTCATTTATTGAGTAATATTTGAGCGCCTGCCATTTGCTGGGCACTACCCAGCACATTCCTGCCCCCAGGACCCTTACAGCAGAGGCTCTCGTTTATTCAAATGTATGTCTCAGTTAGTGTGCTCCCTTGACTTACCTTACCCAAGGAGGCATTGCCTGCTTTGGAGTGAGACTTGGGCTTGAATCCTAACTGAGCTGCTGAACTGTGCAGTAACCTGTCTGTGCAGTAAACTTTGAATTTCCCTTAGTCTTAGTTTTGTCATTAAAATGGGAATAGTGCAGTCTAACTTATAAAGAGGTTTGAGGATTAATTAAGACAGTATTATTGAAGTACTAGACAGTATTAATAAAGTACTAGAATAATGTCCGGTACTTAGTAGATGCTCAATAAGGGTAGTTCTGCTTTTCTACCTTTTCTCTCTGTGGGCTGCCGTGAGAAACCGGCAGTGGTGGGTTGAAGCAAATATAGTTGTCGGTGTTGCTTTCTAATAGATTCTTTGACCTTTTATCTGAAATCAGGACATCTCCCTTCAACAAATTCTTTTAAGTAATTTTTTTCAAAACTTGTTATTTTCCATTGTGTAAAGCATAATAAAAATGCAATGACTGTCCTCTTAAGACTATAAGTGTTCATTTTCTTATTTGTCTCTCATTGACTTCCACTTTTTTGTGGGCAAAAAGTGATGAACTTTGGTTAGTCATTCTCATTCACAGTTTTGGTTCCTGCTGTAGTTTAAACTGTAAATCTTGAAAGAGCGTAGACTACCTTAGAATATTGGAAAGTTAGAATACAAATGTATTTTGGAGCTAGGGAAGGAATGTTAGAGATCTAACCAAACTCTTTCCTTTTTCAGATCAGGCAAGAAGTCTAGAGATGAAAGTGCCCACGCTCAGGTGACATGCCAGTGGCAGAATTGGGGCTTCCTAGGGTCTAATGCTTGTTGCACTGATTTATGCTGATGTTCATATTTTGGTCATCAGCTCATGCTCAATCAAGAAGAGCTGTCACTTAGCAGGGTTTCTATTTTATAGTTAGTTTACTTTCTGGGAAATGGATCCTAGAAAATATATTAGTGGTCATGATATTTGACCCAATTAGCAACCCAAAAAGGCAAAATCATGGAATGAAATACCGAAATCAAAGCACTCTCGGTTTGACACTGGTTGCTGGGTAGGAAAACTGGCGTTGTCTGTGTCGTTCTTATTCTTTGGGTTTATTTGTGTCTCTGCCCCTCCACCTACTTCCTAATTGCACAGACACTTAAAATTTTTTTAATTAGATGTTTAAAATGGACAGAAAAGATCAGTGAGGGAGTAATTCAAGAATGATAAACTTTGGACCCTCTCTGAGAACAGACTGTACTTGACAAAATATGTGACTTTTGAAGTCTCTGAATTACCAAAGCATTATAGGAAATAAAATGTTATACAAACGTAACATTGTTTATAAGAATTATAATTGCTAATAAGTTTGGATTGTAGGGAGGAGTACATATTAGACCAGGGTTGGCAAGTATGTGATACCTTTTGCCATTGAGTCTTGTATTTTGTACTTAGTAATCATCAGCAATCTGTTAAGACCTTGTCCTTCTGAATCCTTGCAGAGCCTGAAAATCCTTCTCAGCACATTGCATCTGAGAGGCAATACCAATTGATCAGAGTTTGTATGTTGGTATTTGTCACCCTTGTATTAAATCATGATAAATGAAAGGAAAGTTAGCGTAAGTATAAAAATGATAGATGATTTTTTTTTATCCCACAGAGCATTACAGAAAACTTTAAATTTCATTTAGCCTTTTAGTTTTAATGTACTTCACCAATTTGAAGTCAGTGGTTGTTATTTTAGCAAAAACCTATATGTTCCAGGCAGTATGCTGGGGAGAGGATATGAAGGGGCTTCATAAATTCTAGTACATTGTTTAGAAACTTATAGGTACAAAGGAGCCTTCTTTACTTACTGGAAACAGCTGTCATAAAACAAACCAAAAAACACCATGTAATATTCTTTATCAATTGCTTCTCTTCGATACTCTTATCATTCGATGACTGGCAAAATGCAAGTTCTGGAAATTCACAAGGTTGCTACCGCTTTAGTTGCATTAAAAAAATTAATAAAGTGTCCACCTCCTTCCCCCCCTGATTACAGTTATTTTGGCAAAAACCTACAACTCTATAGCAGGAAAGGGGAAATATAAAAATAAACCCTAAGATAAGGAAGTAGGAGAGAAGAAATATTTTAAATATTTAAAAATTACTTGAAGGAATTCATTCATTGATTTAGCAAACATGCGTGCTTTCTACCTGCCAAATCCTGTGTGAGGCACAGTGATATAGAAGTGTAGGATAAGACTTCTCAATTTGTTGCACATGATGGCACACGTAGAAAGTGGTAGTACTGAAGCAGAAATCGTCTGCCGGGGAGTTCCTGCCACCCCAGGCCCTCTGGGCAGTACTGTGGGCTGAGGGGATGAATATCTCGGCACAGTCACCCTTTGGAGTGATGCGTAGTGGGAACATTTGATGTAAGACATGCTTCCTGCCCTTGGGGAACTGACAGTCAGAGGACGTAGGCAAGTGGACTGAGGCGCTGAGAAGTATTGCCTCCAAGACTGATTTATTGGACATGGAGATAGTGCATGGCCCAGTTATGGGTGTGGTTCATAGACTGCTGAAAAGAGGACAAATCCAGCTACTGTAGATTTGTAGGGTTTTGATTTAAATTCAGTGCTTGAAGTGAGGAAGGATAAAAACAGAACAGTCTCTCCCTTTTGTGAATGCTAACCCTTAGAAATTCTAATTCTGACCAATGTCCTCCTGCCTCTCTGTAGACCATGTTGAGGAGATGAGTATGACCAGGAAAGAATCAGGAGGAAAAGTGGGAAAGATGTTCTGGAGTGAGTTCTACCACTTTCGAGAAGAACAGCATGTTAAGGCACCAGCTCCCCAAACCATCTTCATCACCCCCTGTCCCCCAGAAAAAAACCTGTAATACTCTCTGCTTTAAATATCCAAATATAACTGCCCTTGATCTCCTCAAGTTACAGAGAGAAAAAAGTTTGTGTCATAAAACAGTTCATTCAGTGAACATTCCTGAATATCTGTGTGGTGGGGTGGGGTCAGAAGGAATGGTCCCTACTTCAGGTAAGTTTAATAATAGCACTGGGTGAGTGGTGTTATAGGACAGAGGATAAATGTCAGATTGATCAAAAAATACTCTCTCCTGAGTGGAGGACATCCTCTGTCAGCCTTCAGGTTCTAGAAGTTATCTAGGAAAGTGGAAAAGTAAGATCCCAACAAGTTTTTTTAAAAAAGGATAAAATTAGGTGAACTTTTTAAAAAAGCCAATCCTTTGAGTTAAAAAATAATGTAAAAGAACATATAATTGAAGAAAAGCTCATAGAATCCTGTTTGTCAAATTCCTTTGAGAGCCCCTTTTTCTTTAATATTCTTGCTGTGGTTTTTGTGTGTGTACATGTTTATTCTTAAGGTGGGTCGGAAACATGTATTAGTGCTTCCTTTCAGAATTTAATTTGAAAGTGTTTTCATCTTCTACTTTTCACTTATCAAGCTAAACTGTAATTTTAGTTATCGCTGGTACTTTTTATCCAGAATTCCAGAGCAGTTGGGTGGTTGTATATTTTAAGATTCCTCACCCACTTTTCAAATGCATTTTGTTAAGCCAGGGTTTAGACCAGCAGAGTTCTCCACACCCTTTCTTCCCTTTAATTTTAAAGGAAGCAAAACCGAGAATACGTTGCCGCTTAGTCGTCTTACTGACATTTGATGGCTATTTTCAAACCTTGACTTGTAAGAAAATTCAGCTATTCTAATTAGCACACGTGGCTGCCGCTTTAGTAGATAACTGCTGAAACAGGTTTGGAAAGCTTTGCCCTGTCACTGCAATATTAAGTATCAGAGAAAGAGTATAAATTTTATTTTTATATTTATTTCTTGTCCTTAACTATATGGAAATTAGTTGTTTCTGCTTTATTAGTAAAAGTAATGTTTTTATTGAAATTATTATTAGAAATCAGATCACTCGTTGCTGAGCCCTGGGTACTTACTTTTGTGGTTTTGATGTTTTCTAAGTGTTAAAAATAAAATGTAGTACAGTTGTCCATCAGTACCCGAGGGGGATTGGTTCCAAGACTGCTGCGGATACCAAAATCCAGAGATGCTCAAGTCCATTATATAAAATGGTGTAATATTTTCATGTAATTTATGCACATCCTCCTGTATGCTTTGTCATCTCTAGATTACTTATAATGCCTAATACAACGTAAGTGCTATGTAAGTAGTTATTAGACTGTATTGTTTAGAGAATAATAACAAGAAAAAAAGTCCGTACATGTTTGGTGCAGACACAGCCATCCTTGGTTAGTGGAATCCACGGATGTGGAACTCGCTGATATGGAGACTGAGTATAATGTGCCCTACACAGAGAGGGAGTATAATTGCCACTTTTTGTTCTATGTCCCATAAAATGCAGCTTATTGTCTTCTTTTATAATTAAATGCTATTTTAAAAGTGGTTTGTGGCTGTTTGTGTTTACAGGATCGCCCCAGGACATTTGACATGCACTCACTGGAGAGTTCACTCATCGATATAATGAGAGCTGAAAATGATTCGATTAAAGGTAACTTTTAAAATGTCACTATTTGATTTTAATAAATAGTTAAAATTTGTATTATCTATGTGATCTGATGAGCAATATGGCAGATATTATGGATTCATATTTTGTATCTAGTCAGTTCCATCAATTTTATACGTGTATCTCTTTTTGTTAAAAAATCAGACGTATTTGATGGACATCCACTCTGGGCCCATCGCAATACCAGTTAAGAGAACTACAAGAGTACTGATTGCTAAGGGTGAGCAATTAACTGAAAAGACATGAACCATACACTTCATTTTTTTTATATCTCTGGCAAAAACTGCTCAGTGCTTCAAACCTGTATGTCTGTCCATCATGACATTGACTATGCACTAGGAAGAATTCAAATGTTGATAGATTTTTTGGCCTAGTTTCACATTGTAAAAAATGGCCAACAGTTTCAAAGTTAAAATGAAGTTTTGTTGTTCTTGAAATATTTTCTGTGTATTATGTTAAGAAAAACAATAGTGCTATTACTACTTGGATTCTGGCTCAGTCCTCTTACTAACTACCTATGTTGTCTGGATTAAGACATTTGAGTTTGACTAGGCCTCAGTTTCTTCATCTTTACAAGAAGGAACTTAGAATCACCCTTGTAAAAAGAGACTTTCAATGCAGAGCTTTACAAATAAAATACTGTTGCCTGGGCCCCATCCCAGGTGTGGGCTGGGACTTGGCCTGTTGGTTTTTAATGTTTAGGTGATGCTCATGCGCAACCAGGATTGAGAATTACCAGACTAGATGTTCTTGAAGGGCCCCTCCAGCTCTGATTTTGTGAAAACTACCCCACAAAATACAAAGTGTTTCTGCACAAAAATCTCCAGTTTACTGGAAAGCAGGGGGTTTTTTGTTTGTTTGTTTGTTTTGAGTAATTTGAAATGTTTGGTATATTTTGTCATCCCACTTAAGTTGTTTGTTCCTTCCTTCATTCATTCACTCGTTCATTTAGTATTTGTGAGCCTGCTCTGTGCCAGACACAGCTCTGCACTGGGGTCAAAGGTAGCAAAGGCAGCCTGTTGCTTCAAGTGGGCACCAGCCTGGCCTAGTGTTCCTTTGAGTTTGGTTTATCATATTATAGATGCACTAAAACTAAGTATTTTTCAACAGACCAATAATGGTAAATTTTTTCACTAGGAAAGCTTTTTGAGGTCTAGAGAGATGAAAAATAAGGTGTGAAAAAATACGCATCCGTCTGATGAGATAACTTTGAAATAAGAATATTTTGAAGGTCTTTGCTGAATTCCTCGTGGAATTCTGATGGATGGCTCTAATCCAGATGTGCGCTCTCTTTCTGAGGAAGGATGATCTCTCAGACTTCACTTGAGTTTTGCCATTTCTTATACTCTGACTTTGGATAGTCCTTCAGCCTCTTCGACTCTTCTTTTTATTTTCTCATCACAAAAGCGAGGAGAGTCTAAGGCCCTTTCTAGCACCAGAAAAACTGTTCACTCTTAAAAAGTAGCTAAAGGAGAAATCCGACTAAGGTCTGTGGATTGTACCAGTTCCGTTTTCTGATTTGGTACTATAGTTATGTAAGATGGCACCGTCTGCGTGGGGGAACTTGATAAAGGGTACACAAGATCTCTCCGTACTATTTTTTTTGTTACTTGCTGTGAATCTGTAATTATTTCAAAATTAAAAATTAAGTACAGAAAAAGTAGCTAACGGACATTTGTTTATTCTTAATGTATTTGATTCCTTTAGCAACCTTTTTTTTTCTTGGAGAGCCTCTTATGTACTAGATACTAGGGAGAATAAATAATTAGAACTCATTTTCATGAGTGCCTATTTCTTTTATCAGAGAAAACACAGATTACAAACAGCAGCAGATATAAATAATTTCTTGTGTGATGCTTCTAAGGAGCCTCTCACTAGTACTTAGGTTAGATATAAAAGTTTGCACACATTATTCTAACAGGATTAACAGTAGCGTTTCCTTGGTTTGTCAGATACAGCCGGGACATCTCTCTCAAGTTTATTTCCTCTCTCCTAGTTTGTTCAATTATTGTGTCAAGTCCTGCATTTATTCTATATTCCCTTTTTAATTTCTTCTTACTAATTTTTTACCTAAATTAAGTTTCTTTAGGTTGATTCTGTAGGGGTAATCAAAATTAAGTCTGATGACAGAAAAATTAAACCTGATTAACATAAAGGTTTTGTAAAATTGTGATTTATAAGAGGAAGAGTGGCAGAATGGAAAGACCTATGAGTTTTAGAGTCAGAAGGCTGTGGATTTAAATTGCTCTTTTGCTGCTACAGTTCGTGGTGGTTTGAGGATGAAGTGATATATGATGTGTCTGTAAAATCCAGCATACTTCCTAGTTCATGGAAGACACTCCATAAATGGCATCGATTATTACTAAACATCTGTTAAGTCTGTTCTCATGCTTATCAAATGAGAAAGCCAGTTTCAATTTAAGTGCCAAGGTGACTTAAGTATATTAAGTGAACTTTGTGTATTTTTGCCTTCAAAGAGCAATGAAGAATTCACAGATGAATTCGTGGTCCTAAAATGCCAGACTAAAGTTAATGCTTGATTTTTTTTTTTAACCGAGATGATGAACTTTATATCACTGTAGTCTATTGCTACCAAAATGTAGTTTTACTGAGGGGAATACTTTATTTCTTGTCAGACTCTCTTCTGATTTAGATAGCTGTTAGGAAAACTATGCTTGATTCTATTGTGAGATTGTGTTTAAAAGTGATAATAAAAGTTGAATGTATTTAAAAAAATAACACACTGTCCTTTGATCCATTAAAACCTGCTTAGCCATTTTGAAAATAAATAGCCTCTCCATGTGCTCTGCTTCTTTAGAAACAGAGAACAGAAAGTGGGCATTAATTCTCTGAGACTAGTAGAGAATAATATGCCTTTCAGAAAAAAAAGTATAAAATACAAAAATTCAGTTAAAAGAATTAATTTGAGAATTGTTTAAAAAACCTCTACCATATGGAGGCAAATTTTATATTTGAGCTCATTTTCTCTTAAAAATAATTTCATAAACTATATTACGAATGACATTTATTTTTACCTTTAATTTACATTTCCTCATAGAAATGTGATCTGTGTGTTATGTATTTAAATAATAAAACCTAAAATTAATGTAAGAACTACAAGTTGAGTGAATTGATATGGCTATATTATTTGTTTAAATTTAAAAAAGACAACCTGGAAACTGAATTTGTCCTTTCCTTTTGGGAAAAAAAATCTTAATACAGTGGAGTTAAAAAATTTTATTTTTGCCATCAACAGACAAGATGCTTATATAATATGCTAAGGAACCTTCAAATGTAGTTTTTTAGTTTCTTTATGAATGTGTTGTTGATTCCAGCTGGCTTGTTGGAAACCATTTATCTTTTTTTTTTTTAACATTTTAACAAATGTGCAAAAGGAGTACCTAGCCTTCATTTCATAATTTATATTAGCTTTTTCCAGTGTATTTTAAAATCGTTTTTCTAAGAATTTTAAGGCTATTATCATTTTCTCCGTGTCCAGAGGTTTAGCTCTTTGGGAGGAAAAGGGTCCTCCCTCTACCTTATCGCCAAGGCCTTTCTCTGATCAGCTGGAATGTCTGTGTGTTATTTTTATCTGCGAAATTGTGTTGCCTTCTCCATAACCAATGCCAGTGACAATCTGCAGAAGCTCTTCCCCAGAGACCATTTCATTTCTTTACTGCACATCCAGTCTCATAAGCTAAGAGCCTCTGCTACAGACCAGTTTTGAATTTTGATCTCCCAGGTGGCAGCTTGCTCATTGCTACAATCTTATTAGGCTTATCAAGAATTGTTTTCACCTGGACAGAAAAATCTTTTATAGATGCTCAGATGATTATTTGGGGAATATTGTATCTTACTGTTATTTGTGTTTTTTCTCACCTGTGCAATTGGTACTTATTTTTTAGAAATGGAGCAGCATGAAATAGATTAAGACCAAATGCGAATACGTCTGTTTTCAGCCTTCTGAAGCATAGGCTGGACACAGTGAAATAAAGATTCATGAAGCAGTATTATAGTCAGTGTTAGTAGGAGAGACCTCTGAAGACTAAGGAGCCTTTTTTTCTTTCCTGAGTGTGAAGGGAATAAAGGAATATACATATAAACCAAGAAGTAGTCATTTATGGAATGAAAGCAGAGGGAGACAGCGCTGGAATAGAGAGACAAAAAATAGTACCTGAAAATGATCAGATGTCAGACAGAGTAGAACAATCCATGGTTTCATAATAGTGGTTGAGTATTGTAAATCCTATATATGAAAACAATTTAATATCCAAATTGCTTCATTTCACTAAAAAGCCAAATGAGACATCAAAATTATTGAGAGAACAAAGGCAATCTGTAAACTGTCAAAACATTATGGTTGTTCTTCAGATATTAATTAACTAAATTATGAGTCAGAATATCTTCTTATTTTTCCTCAGAATATTGTGAAATTGGAGTCTTTTTCTCTTCATATTGTTATGAAATGTGTCTTGCTTTCAATTTTTGGAAGGAGAATTCAGCATATCTACCTCAATCCCTCTGAGTTTCAGGCATTTTTAAAATACTTAATTTGAATGTAAGCAATAATGATTGCATTTAGAAATGCAGGTTGTTTAAAGTTCCGGTCTTTTACATATCCCCGTGGTGCCCAAGAAACCTATTGCATATGGAGAGTAAGTAGTGGAGTATGATATACAATTAGACATTACTGCCTCCCTTGCTGTTCATGCATTCATTTAATAAGAATTTATTTTTAAGAGCTAGATCTACTCCAAAAATACTACGTATTTAACTCCTGACTGCTGAAGGTATTGTGGCCTTGCATCTTAAAATACTTTTGATATTTTTTTTCTTTCTTTATCTACACATTGAATTTGGGAGCCCTTCCGCCACTATTTTTCATTGCTGTGGATTTGTTTGAAACAAATGCTTAGATGAGCAGGCAAGTGATGATTCCATCTGGGCCTCTTTTCTTTGTTGCTAAGCAAAAAAATTTATAATAATCTCTCTAGAAGAAAATCGTGAAACTCACTTGAAAGTTTAGTATACAAAGTTTGTTTCATTAATTTTATGTGAGATTTTTTATGTCACTGTAAGAGAGTGACTGTTGGGATAATTATTTAAATTCTGTATCTTTACAGTAGGGAGAGAATGAAGTTAGTGCTACTTAAAAAAAAGATACCATAAATAATAACCAGGAAACCTTAAATTTTCCTTTGATACACAGCTCTCTTAATATTCCTGTAAATTGCAGTCACGTAGTTCTCTATTTTAAAGAACAGATGTCATATACTGATACAGATGTTTTAGAACAGACATTGTACACTAACTTTGTGTATACTGAGATGGCTCTGGAAATCTATGAGAGTTGCTGAAAATAAGACTAAATTTTTAATATTCAGTCATAAATTTGAATTTGAGTAAATAAAATTTTAAAAAACAAAAGGAACTCTTAACTACGTAAGTTCTGTTGCTATAATATTAAAATGATTTATTTTAAGTAGTAGTGGGGGGGAATCTAATTTCCTAGAGGATTTAACCTTTTTCTATTTCGATCAGTTTGCCTGTGGCAGTTTGAGTAGTGCTCATGCGACACTGACCCCACTCCTCCCTCACCCTTTTAAAAGATTAGATGCACACTTTTCTTTAAGTATATTTAATGGGGCATGATGCAAAGTACCGTAAAGAAGAAACTGATAATGCAAACTAATTTTACTTTTTATTTTAATACTTTTAATTTTACTTGGATTCATAATCAAATTTGTCCTTCCAAGTAAATTACCATTATGCGGTATCAAATGTCTTCTGGTGAATTGGGGGATCTTTAAATATTAATGTCTTAAAGATTTGGGGTCCACCAGGACGCTGCCCTGCAAGGGGGCAGGAGCCTTCGAGAACTGGCTGGTTCTTTCTCGCTCTGTTTGGATGATACCAAGTAATTCAAAGCAGCATAGCAGGGGAGTGGCTGAGGTCTCTGGAGAGGAGAAAATTGCTTTACTTGTTGAAGCCTCGTGAGTAATGGAGCAAGGTACATAGCAAAGAATACAACTTAAACTCGGCTGCAGTGACCTTTGTGTGTGTGGCTATTCAGAAGTGGAGTGGTTTCCTCTCCTGCAGTCTCCCTTTCCTGACTGCTGACATGGAACATCCTGAACAGTCTTTCTCTTTTGCTTGGCTTAGCTGTGCTGTAGGATGGGACCTGGGCTTCGTGTTGAGGTAACTTCCTTTGTGAAGAAGGAGAGGGCAGAGTAGCGGGCATGATTTCGTCGTGTTCCTGGTGCGGGGTCTGTTCTTAATTTTGAACCGCAGTCTGCTTTCTGGTTTACTGCTGGTCAGAATTTGTTGGATTCCTCACAGCGCTGTGTAGGCAGAGTTTTCAAGGGTGTGGATTTTGAACTGTGTGACTAGACATTTTCAGATTGA
Source organism: Equus quagga (assembly GCF_021613505.1). NCBI lineage: Eukaryota > Metazoa > Chordata > Mammalia > Perissodactyla > Equidae > Equus > Equus quagga. The sequence goes on along the minus strand of NC_060273.1, from coordinate 49,925,626 downwards.
GGATTGCTGTTGTTTTTGGTTTTGTTTGTTTTGTTTTGTTTTTTAAGGGGAGGAGAGGAAAGGGAAATGCCTGGGAGAACAAAATGTGATGTTCGTGAACGCTGCTGTGCTCATAGCACTGGAGTGAAGTCTTCCTTACTCTAGCCCCTGAACTGAAACCAACTCGGTTCATACTAATCGTTTCTTGTGCCTTGTCCAGATCCTTGTCTGCCCAGTTTGTTTACATAACGTACTGGTGCACAGAAAGGAGGGCTCCTCTGCCCTCTACCCTCCACACATTTGTGATAGAATACTGACCCTTGTTTTTATTTGTTGTGAAAACCATATAAGCAGTTGTCACAAAGGGGGAATCTGTCTTATGTCATCTATGATGTGGGTCCGTAATTACTTAAGCAGACCCCTTATCTTAGTCCTGAACACTGAGCACAAAAAATCTTATTTTGAGTCCATGAAAATTGAGTGGTCATCTTAAAATGTTGTTGCAACTCTGATTATACCTGGGTGAGACGTGAGGGGAAAGGGGGGCAGGGAGGAAAGTGACAGGAGACTTTTCATGTTATTAGAAGGCTAAAGATCCTAAACATTTCTTTAAAAGATTCTTTTAACTCATGAACTTTTTTTCTGTTACAATTGCGTTAAGGCTCACATATTTTATGGCTGTTGTGACTTAATTTTATTTGGCACATATTCAGGGTGGAGATTGGTAAAGGGATAAACTATATGTGATAGTTAACACTTAGAAATAAGAAATCCCCAAAGAAGCAGCAATCAGGTAGTAAATTAATACATGCTTTTCTAAAATGTTTTACATTTTCGCATTAAATATTGTGTACAACTTAAGTATAGGTATTACCATATGGACAGACAATATTATTTCCCATTCAGAAATGAAATCTCAGTGACATTTAAGTAGCAGGGTTTTCAGACTTTGTCAGCAGTTTGTAAGTATTACATATTAGGGCCTTCCCTATGGTATAAAAAAGTAGGAGGTCCAGAGCATTTCTAGAGATCCATTTTATTTATGCTCCACATCCAAATTAACGATAGTATATCGTGTACCTTTTGATAGTGTCACTTATTATTTTTCTCTTTTTTCCTTCTATATTATGAAATTATGGACAAGTGACTTGCTATCTCGTTTTCTGAGAGCTCCTAGAACAGCCCTATGTACTAATACCTGCATAATGAAAGCCCTTTTGATTATGGAGTCATATAGAGGGAGTTGACTGTGAAGGTCTTAAGACTTTCCTTGATCCTATTATGTAATCCTGGACTATGTTATTTGCTGACTTTGAGGGAGGGAAAGCAATGCCATCTGATGCATAGCTGATACAAAAATATCCAAGATTCTCTTTGCATTCAATTTAGCAACAGGAAGGACAGAATAGTTGCACAGTTGTGCCATTTCTTGCTGATACACATGGAATTTCTGCCTGAATATTATATACAGTTGATTCATTTATCAGCTGATATGCCTGATTTGTGAATTTCTCTACCCTCTGCTACTTATTTTTTCCCGTTGTGTTGCCACTGTCTTCACTACCAAAGGTAAGAGAAAAGAGAGAAAACTCAGTGCATTGTTGCTGTTCAGCGGTAAAAGTTTGCAAAAGGAATAGTTTTTAACTAGTTTTAAACTAGTTACTACTTTTTGAATCAGATCTTGTGATGGCTAGGCTGCCTCTGAGCTTCATTCTTTTGTCTAATTGGCTGATTCTGAATTCAGTCCCACACCAGTGCACTCCGTTCTAAAGCAAGGCTTTGTTTTATTCCGGGTATTACCTGGTAACCAGTCAATTAAGAACATTAGTGGAACTCTGAAGGGAAAGCAGTTTCCATTATCTCTTTGGAATCCGCTTGGGCGGATGCCAGTTGCTATACATTGGGAGAGAGAAGGAGGAATCAACTAATTAGAGGACCCTTTTTTAATTCTTGAGAAACCAACAATAAAGTGCAAATCTTAATTCTGAAGAACAGCCATGATTAGTTGAAGTATAAAAACCTAAAAAAAAAAAAAATCTAACTTCTACTAGCCGTAATATTCCAAATAATAAATGTCTGATATGGTTTACATCAGCCACCTGATCTCTATTGTAAATGATCAAAAGTTGTTAGATTATAACAGACTTTCCCAAATTATAAGAAATAAAAAAAAGAAGCATTTAGTTAGGGTGTGTTCACACCGCGCTCTGCCATTAGCAGTTCCGAGGCCCTGGGTTGGTCACTCCTCTCTAGATCGTGGTTTCCTCACCTGTAAACAGAGGGATGAACTTAATAATCTTGAAGTTACTTTCAGCAGTTCTATACAGTCTTTTTGGCGTGTTACTCCTAAGTGACAAAATTGAAGAATTTTATAGTTTAATCACTGAAAGCAGCGTATGAATTTCATGAATGGGTATGGCAATATTTAATAGTGAGTAGTGTGTAGAAGGGATATAACTAGAAATCAGTGAGCTTTAGTCAGTTGAGTGAAGACTGCGTCTAGACTGCATTTGTTCCTTTTGAGATAGGCCTAAAAATACTGTTTAGGAAGCAGTTGTTTAAACTTGGCCTCATGAGGTGTTTCTGTTCTCAATTTGTGGACCACAGGCCTCTTCAGCCATGGGAATTATTTGATGGGCCTATGAACCCATTAGGACCACACATGCCAGTTAGATGATAGATATGACATTGTTATACATGATTGTCTTCCAAAAACCATGTGGATGCTGATGTCATGCAATTCAATACATTTAAAGGTGTTGCTGAATTCATAGTAGCCTTTTCTTATTAAGGTTTTCTACTGTTGTTGTTTACCCTGTAGTATTCACTGGAGTGGGGGTTGGGGCTCCAGTTGTTGTCATGGTGGGGAGCCTCTCTGAAGTATTTTCATCAAAGTCGTCTTAATAATTATAAAAGGTTATGAAACACTGCCCTAGAGAACTTCTCCAAGTGTTCTGCTTTAGACCTCTGCATTAGAATGTTCCCCATTACCAAAAAGAACGTAACATAAAAAGGAATTTAATAGAGGAAATGGTGAGGAGGAGGCCAGAGAGGACTGAGGAGGTCACTTACCATATCCTAGATTATTTTTCTCCACTAAATAGCATTTTGGAACTTCGTCTCTGACATCTGAAGCTGTCTTTTTGCCCTTTGAGGAGCATAGGCTGTTTAGGCTACATCTGGCACAATGCCAGGAGGCAGGGGGAGCCATATGACAAGAAGAGTGCAACCCGGAATTGGGTAATGTGGCAGCCCTTGTTAGAAGGAGAGATAGCCGCCTTTAAGCCATGTGGTTTGGAAGTATCTTATATTTTAGCTTCTGCTTATATTCCGGTTCCACAAACATTTGAGCATATTCCATGTACCAGGTAGTAGTAGATCAAAGAACACCTTTGATGCTGGTCCACACTTTTCTTTTTTGAGGTAGATCTGGACATTCTGTATAGGAAGCAGTGTTAACAACCAGTCCCAAGTGAAAGAGCACTTACTTGTGATACCATCTCTCTGATTTTTATTTTGTGCCCCTTCTGAGAATTATCTATGACTTAAATCCTTACACTAACCTTTTGGTCTGAGTTTTGTGGCTTCCGTTTTACAGTTGAAGAAATTGAAGTTCAGAGAGATACAACAGCTTCTGTAGAGTCACTCAACTAACTGGTACCCAGAGGATTAAGTTAGGAACACTCAGCTTCTGACCCCTGGTTCAGTAGCTTAGGTATTTATTGTGTAGCATTTAAGAGGGAAACAAACATAAAAAAAACTTAAACATTTTTGTCTTAGTATGCTTTAGACAGAGAGTAGGCATTAAAGTTTCTTAATTTCTATTTAGGAGGCAGGGTACAGAATTTAAGATCTGTATTTTAGCATAATGTTTTGTAAGAGATTCAGATCTCACACCTGCTAGTTTCTTATTGAAGGGTGCCTCACTGCGGTGGAGGTCAAATGGAACCACTGAGGGAACTTTTCCAAGCTGGATTATTCTTTTTCCTGATTCTGATTCACCACATCTGTCATGAGACGTGAGCATGTGTATTCCCAAAGTGATTCAGCTATCCTGCCCTCCCTCCACACTCCATCTTCACTTCACTTGGAGAACCACTTTGGATATTTATGTCAAGTCTAAAGCTATGGGAGGCCATTCATACAGCAAATACATATCAAGCCTCTACTGTGTGCCAGGCACTATTTTAAGCTGTTGGGATATATCAGGGATTAAAAACAAAGACTCCTGGCCTCATGCAGCTTATCCTCCAAATAGTTAGCAGATATCTTTGAGCAGCCTGTTTACTATTGTGTTTTGAAGGCTAATAAATAAGACCAAGACTCAATGCCTTGAGTACCAACAGGAAAAAATAGGAACTGGGCCTTCTGAGAAATAACAAGAGGTGAAATTAGATCAGGTATGAAATTCAAGTACATTCTTCATTAAGCTTCAATGAAGTCATCAGAATTTATATTAAATAAGTGATTAGAGTTGATGATAGGTGTGTATGCAGAAGGCCAACTAGTGACTTTGCTGGTTGCTCTTTGGGGTTTGGACTACAGTAACCAATTTTAAGAGCAGCTTCTCTCTCTTTTCTCTGATTCGGAATCATTTGCAGGCAACATAGCTGATAGTCCCTTAGGATTTCATAAGTTTGACTTGATCTTCTTATATGTTCATGTCAGTACAAAGAGCCGTTTCTCAAAATCATTTTTACCTTGGGGCCAGTCCTACAATTCTTTATGTTTATTCACTGGTTCTTTTAAAATGTGTCTCTTGTAACACATTTCTTTTAATCAAACTTTTTGCAAGGCAGGAGAATTTTAATTTACTGCTTTGGCTTTTTTATAGACTACTTAAAACTTTTCTACTACCCGTTGGTCTGTTTTTCCACTTTTCTTTCCATTTTATTATCCATTTCTCTTTTTTTAACTGGCTTTGGCTGGTTTAGTTTAGACAAAAACTATGCCTCGTTTTTTAAAGCTTAAAAAATTGCCATTAATCTCTGGTATCATAACATCCTCTTAAGGCGAGTTATCTTGTTGCTCTGTCCTCTAAATGTAGCATCCAGAGTCAGAAGGCCTCTGGCAGGGATAAAAATAGCCTTCCTGCTTGCTGGTTTGTTGTGAGGTTTACTGGCAGTAGGAAATCTTTTGAATTCCTCAGTTGGGTCAGCTCATTGCTAGTTTCTCTCTAGACCTTCCCTTCTGAAATTCTTAGGTGCTTTTATATCTTGCAACTTTGCACCTGCCCTGAGTTATAGTCAAAGCCATCTTTCTTTGTATGAAACCTCCCACAATCTGTAGAAATATGTCCCTGTTGACTTGACTTATAGATAAATGATATTTTCTTTTGCCACTGTTACAGTCTGTTTTTCAACTACCATACCACAATTGAAAAATTAAATCTGAGCTTTTGGCACAAAAGGAAGATCCTCCCTGGCTTTATTAAAAGGAAAATTTTTAAGCTGAATTTCCAAGTTTTCATTTCCTAAAATCCTGCTGCTGCTTTGCCAGTTTGGCTATTAGAAAACTAAGGAATTAGGTTTTTTTCCCTTCTCTCTCCCAGAGAAGAATTATATCCCTGTTTGTAACCAAGAACACTAGCAAACTCTCATTTCTCTGAAGCTGAAAAACCCCCCAGATGGCCACTCCCTTCTCCAAGCTTCCAGTTTGGGTCTTATTTGGCTGAAAGGTATCCTTCCTCTTTCTTTCTCTCACAAGTGGAAAATTGTTGGTTATCTCTGGTTTATAGTTGGAGAGGGAAAAGAAATTAAAATTAATTGAGCACTTACTGTATACTGGGGACTTTTCTGGACTTTCTGCAAAAATTGTCTCATGAATTTCTCCCAACAGCTTTGTGAAGTAAGTGGAAATATCTGTTTTACCTGAGGCTCAGAGAAGCTAAGCAGTGTGCCCTGCCTCACAAGATGGGATTGATCTGACTGCCCTTTTCATTGCATGCTCCATGGCAGAGAGACCACCAGTCGCTGGCTTTGCTTCAGTCATTCATTCAACAGCTATTCACTGAGCACCTTGGTCTGCCTCGAGCTCTGGGATGCAAGACCCGAAATCAGTCCTCAAAGATCTTGTTGCCCTAGAGGTAGAGAGTTTAGAAATAGGTAATTTAAATGTAATGTAATAAGTGTAAAGGATGTTGTATGGAGCACATAGGAACCGGGGAGCAGGTGGCTTGGGGCAAGGAGGACTTTACATAGGATGTGAGGCTTAAGAGAGAAGCTATCTGGGCATGAAGGTGGAGGCTTGAGGGTTGAGACATGGTGGGCAGAGAGAGAGGAAGGCGTTCCAGACAGAGGGAGGAACTCAGAAGTAAAAGTTAATGGGCCAGTAGTTTCGAATGCCTGGAGTACCTAATGTGGGACGGCAAATGGTTGTGTGAAGAGATGAACTGGAGAGATAGGCAAGAGAATTCCGGTATTTTTGTAGGCCTGAAAGACAAGTCTGCCCCCACAGAAGAGTTTTGTTGAGCCTAAACTGTGTGTGTATGTGTGTAATTTAAATGGCTCTGTGGGAGACAGGGCAAGACTTTCCACTTGATGTCAGTTCTGGCCAGTTCCTCCTTTGTGATTTTTTTACATGAGACTGTCTTCACTGGAAGTTGGTTGTATCACAGATTGGTCAGCAGGTGGAATAAGCTTGCTGATTTTGATTTGGGGAGTTATTTTTAGGTCAATAGAATAAATTATTAAAAATAATTATTTATATCATTAAATGATAGACCATATTGAATACATTTTTATTAGTTCATATTGATATGTGTTCTGTATAAGTATAAAGTTGATATTCAGAAACTGAATTTATTACACGTTTCTTGAGCTTTGCTATGCGTTGTCCAGGTCCCCACAGCGCCATCTTGCTGCAAGGCTCAGGCAGTTTTGGTAAAAACAGCATATGCGGAAAGGCAGGTGGAACGCCTCCTTTAAGAAATTCTTTATGGCAGTATAGCTTTGACTGACTTAGACGTGAACTAAATAAATTAGCAGGAGCAGAAGCAACAGGAGCACCTCTAGTTAGGCAACAACAGCAAGCATGTGTGTATGTAGATATACGTGTGTGTATATTGTGTGTATAAATCTTTGGTCTACCTTAGAAATGGACCTAAGCCCATACTTACTTTTCCCTATTAGAAGTTTTTAATGGTGTCCTCTGAAAACCCCTCCCTTTTCTTTGGACTATCTAAGTTTTTATAGTAAGTCAATAAAAAAAATTAGAATTTCACACTACTTGTCACTTTATAGGACTACGTGGCTATATTTTGGACAACCTTGCAGAATTATCCCCTATTATTGGTCCTTGGCCTGCACCATGTCACCAACAATGCTGGCATGACTCTGAAGAAGAGAAGGTCATAGCATGAAATATAATAGCACTGTAGAACATTTGATATTTCTCGGTGTGTGTTTGAAATGGCGGCATTTATTGTATCATTTCTTGCTGAATCATCAGTAGCAATAATATCTGGGTTACTTTTTAGGAAATAACTATTATTTTATCTAATTTTAAAAGCAATACATACACATACTGGTAATATATTAGAGTATTTCCTTCTAGTCTTTTCTCCTTTCATCTCATTGACTGGGATACTTTAGTTAGTGTGTTAAAAGAATATGATAGTCCGTACTGTTCTTTTGAGCACCTCCTCCCCCCAGCAGTTCTTAGTCTCGTTAGTAAATATTGGTTCTCTCCAACTTGCAAATGCCTGGCATAGAATTGCCTGGTTGGAGTGTGGATCTTCTAGGCTGTAGAATTTGGTAGTGTAGTTCCCCAGACTCACACTGTATCACTTGCCTATATTTGGCTAGGTTGAGTCATGTCACCAAATATAGTCTATGCCTTCTGCATGATGTATCCAGGCTTCTGGCTCCAGATGCCACAGCTGGCCTCCAGAGACTACTGCTTTCCCGTCGTAAAGTCCCTTAAGATTAGGACTGCTGATCAGGCAGTATTTCTTTGTATTTATAACACAGCCAATACAAAGAACCTTCAAAGAGTGAATTTTATCCACCAGATAGGTTAACTTGCCTGAAATCCTAATGCCTTCCTTCTCCCTTGAGGAATTCAATTCTTAATGTGCCAAAACCTGGGTTTTGTTTATAGATACATGAGTTATCAAAAAGACAAAACCCACGAACACTGGGTTATATTCATATTCAGATAGCTCAGTTATTTTTATTTTACTTCTTTTTATTCACTTGTGAAATGCTGATGTTTTAAGTTCCATGGAATGAGCTCATTGAATGCTTACCTGGTGCCCAATCAAGAAGCTCAAGGGACCAGGGGAAAAAAGCTCTAGTTCCTAAGGGGGCTATAATGTACAAGAGATAAGTTAGCCAGTAGCTGAAATGATTACCTAAGAAGATTGGCTGTTGCAACATAGCTAGAAATAAAATTTGGTGACTTAATCTAAAAAGGAGGTTTCCTTTTTGGGGAAGGTACCCTGGAAAAAGGTGAATCTGAAAAACAAAAAAAAAAGATTTGAAAAATATCCTCCAGAAAGAGGGCCACAGTCTCAGATGAGGGAGGAGGGGGATTGTCAGCAGTCTAGCCATGGAGTAGAAAATGCAGAAATGCCAGCACAAGCGGGTATGCAGAGAGCACAGAGGCTGGTAGAGCAGAAGTGAAAGGACTGCAAGGAGAGTGTGAAAGGCTGTGGGAGACTTTAAAGGCACCTGGCACTGAGAATGGGAGCTGATGGAAGATTTCCAGAGAGGAGGTGACGTGTTATCTGTAGTAGATGTGGTGAATGCATGACTCTAGATATTTTAGCTATAGAAAGAATTTACAGAAGGATAGGGCAGACAGGTTAAGGAAGCATTATGAAAGTTAAAAAAAAAAGCTTTTTCAGTATAACTGTGTATATTTTAAAATTGAAGTAGAAAGCATTACTGATTGGTTAACAAAATGTTAAACCAAAATACACAGGTGTATTTGCTACTCAGAGGCCAAAGTTGGTTCTAGCCTCACAGGACTCATATCACAAGACCAGGTCAAAAAAATTAAAAATAAGTATCACTTTCAGAGTTAAACTATGAACTTTGCCAGTGCTTCGTCAGCGCCCTATTGTCTTAGTGGAAGGATAGAATTACTGTATTCAGAAGTCTAAAGAGCAGAAAAAGGTCACCTGCCTTGGGGGGAGAGGGTGGGATCCCTTTAGGACACGTACTTTGAGGCAAACCCTGAGAACTGAGTTAAGGGACATTTTTGTGCCTGTCAAGTCGAAATAGTCTTCTTATCTCCCTCCTTAAAAGGTACCCAGAAGTGAGTTTCTGATAAGGTGGAACTTGATTTGTTAAACTGGACCACCCAGTTTGGGAATTTGTCTTTTGGATCCTCATTATTAGTTATCCCTTCCTGGCGTCAAAATAAGAGGCATTATAGTTTATATGGAACAGCCCTGGTTTCAGTTGGAATGTAAGCGTTAAAAAATTGAATATCTTCTTGGAAATAACAAAACATTTCCTCTTAACTTTGGTTAATATGGTTAAATATTTTTGTTTCTGTATTGATTTACTTCATCTTTTTAAAAAAGTTTTATGATAAATAAAAATGGTACGTGTGATAGCTCTGTTAGTTCATTTACTAGAGGGTTTTACAACTATAACATTTATACATATGTTCCATTACAGAAAATCACCTGCTACTTTGAGTTAACTGATTCGAAAACAGTACTCACCCCTCCTAAGTTTTTTTTGTGTGTGTGTGAGAAAGAAAGATTAGCCCTGAGCTAACATCTGTTACCAATCTTCTTTTTTTTTGCTTGAGGAAAATTAACCCTGAGCTAACATCTGTGCCAGTCTTCCTCCACTTTGTATGTGGGTTGCCTCCACAGCATGGCTGATGAGTGGAGTAGGTCCACACCCAGGATCTGAACCTGCAAACCCGGGCCACCGAAGCGGAGTGTGTGGAACTTTAGCCACTTGGCCACGAGGCTGGCCCCATCCTAAGTTTTTAACAGTTAAGGTCATGTTCTTATTCCAGCGTCTCAAGTCTGTGCTTTTTTAAAAATATACTTGTGACAGGTCATATGATCAGGACTTGTAGTTAAAACAATTCATATGGAATTCACTGGATTTGGATACTTGGATGTGTACATTAGTATTAAATAATGAAGCTGATTTTTAGGCAGCAATTTAAATACCAAAATTAACTTTTACGTCCACTCTCTAAATAGGAATAAGCCTAAATTTTAAGTGGAACAATTGACAACAATAGTAAAAACAATCCTTGTGTTTGGTTTTAAATTGTAGAAAAATTATTAAGTTCAGATTTTGTTTCATATTAAACTCTAAGTTTTGGATATGGGTTAATTAAAGCTATTAGCTATAGAGAACAATTTTCTCTTTGCATGGCATGAGTTCATTTCTTTGAAGACTATGTCGAAGAAGCAGAATTTTGAGAAATTGAAGGATAGTGAGGCCTGAAGTTCCTTTCTAAACAGTTCTAAATACTCGGCTATTGGATTGATAGGACCCCGTATTAGCTCTGATTCCCACAGTGTTCAGTGGAACTAGGTAGAGTCTTCCTGGCATCTTGGAAGGCTTGCCCCTTCTCATGCCTCAAGGCATGAGAACCTCTGCTAACCCACTTTTTCATAGCCTTGGAGAGTCTGCTATGATTCTATGGGATTGTAGTTTAGCCTGCTGTTTCCTAGTGGAGTGTTTGTAATTCTGAGTCAATTTTAAATTCTTACAGTACTTCAGATTTATAGAGTGAGTGCTGGACTATGGTAGATAATTAACAATCAAGTTCCCCTATCCATTCCTTAGGTGAGCAAGACTTGTCGAGGGTTCTTCATTGTTCTTATGAAGGTGGGTGTAAATGGGCATGTGGAATATGGAGACTTAAAAATGTTGCCATGATGATTTTTATAACGTATAGCATAGAACTTGGTACATTGTATGCACTAAGAAGTAGGTGCATGGTATGTGGTCTGTGTGCCTTAACTTAGATGGAGATGTTCTTCCAAAACAGAAATGTAATTCCTTGTAAATGGAGAAATCCCAGTGCTCTTCCCCCGCTTATGGGTGGTTACCCATTTGGAAGATGGCACATCCTCCAAAAATTTTAGTACTTTACAAATTCTTTTTTTCTGGGCATCCTGGGTGCTCATTTTAGGTTCAAAACTACATTTTGAACCACTTCAAAATTCGAAGGAAACTAACCCAGCATTTATTGAGTACCTGCTGTGCTCTGGGCATTGTGCTGTGTGCTTTGATATTTTCCGTCATGTGAAGCACAATGATGTGTTTTTCTTTACCTTCTATACTTTTTCCCCAAAATGTGAATTTAAACTCATTAATGTGTCTGTACATGTAGGCATAAGCCTGGCACTTTTGTTATGGATCATATAGAAAAATATTCCTGCTAATTACATACATTTAAAAAAACAACAGCAAACTACACACATGCAAAAAATTTTTCACATTTGTGGGGCCAAAAGATGGAAGATTGTTATTATGAGTTGGTATTAGAATATAATGTTATGAAGAAAATTACTTTGTATGGGCACTTGGAAATTAGAATGATCGAATGGTTAAGTATGAAGGATATTTTATTTTCCCACTTTCAAACTTTCTCTTTTTGAATGTTTGTGAACATGCTAATTGATATGTCCTCTGACTCATTGTGTTCATTAGCACAGCAAAGTTTTATCTCATATCTTTTTAAATACCTTTCCTATTAAAGCAATTAATTCAGCTTTGTTATTGAATAGGTTTAAACGATCTACGAAAATAAATTTAGTAACGGCCTTCTTTTACCTTCAGGTCGTCTAAACTATTCATATCCAGGATCCGATAGCTCTCTGCTTATTAATGGTAAGTGATCATTGGTTTACCCTAGTGAAGTTCGCAGAACTGAAACACGGTAGTACTAGGGGAGAAAATGCAGGAGTTGTGCTTCAGCAAGTGGGGAAATGATATTCATTTGTTCTGTAATGGTAATTGCAAGTTGCTGTTAATCTGTCAGCTATTTTATGAATAATTATTTTTCCTCCAGATTGTGACAGGAACTTTTTTAAACTTCGAGAGCCAGCTGATTCTGTCTTGAGATTGGTGACAGTGAGAATAAATGAGAATCCCATAATGATAGGAATGGCTTAATCCACGTTAGCTTCTGTGGAGTGACCTTTGAAATGTCAACATAAAAACCATTTCCATGTAGTTGGAAAAGTGTTCCAGGAGAAAGGGAGAGTAATCAGAGATCTCAAACCAGAAAAAGCAGCCTTAAGACCACAGGGCCTGACATTGCAAAGGGCAAGGTCATTCACTGTTTGCTGTCTAATGATTACAAGAAAAGTGAAGTTTTATTGGCCTTTACAGTGCCTTCAGTAAATTCTCCTTGCCTGTTCTAAACATTGCCATTGTGTCATCGAGTTCTCTTTTTATGAGTGTGTGCTGAAGCAAACTGAAGTTCACAGGGGAGGTGGGGACAGCTACTCACAGAAAAAACTCAAGAATCAAAAAAGTGTTTTAGACTACTGTAGTTGAAAATGATTGGGTGGAATACAGAGGTCTTGTTTACTTCTTTTCTGCTCATTTACTATTGAATATGGATTTCAGATTTCTGTGTTCTTGATGCTTTCCACTTGCCAAAACTCATTTTAAGTCCCACCACTTCTAAGAAGTGGTCTTAACTAGGTAGCTATATTCTCATCATTCCAAAAACAAAGTAAGACCAAAAAGCTTTCTAATTTTTGTCTATGGTATATTATGAATAGCGAATTAAAAATTATTTTAATGACTGGATCTCTTTTTGGTTAGTGTTTGAAATCCTTGTTCTGTAGAACGTAAGATGGTTGGGCCAGGAAAATTAGAAGGAAATTTGATTTATGAGAGTTGCTGACTGCATTAGATCCTCTGGAGATTGTACAGTTTATAAAAACCTCACTTGTTCATCAGACTTTGGTCTTTTCATGCTACAGCTGCCAGAAATAATTCCAAAATATAATATTTCAGCGTAAATGTGTGTAGACTGAAAACCAAACCCAGTGGTGACAATGGCATCAGGATAAGGGAGAATAATATAACGGTTGCCATTGTAGCGTGGTTTTAGCTTTTCCAGTGGAACGGGTTCCAGTCAGGTCTATGTGCTGGAAATTGTAGTGAACAAAAATTTGAGACACTCTGTGGGATCTTAGGCAAAGTGATCAACTTTTCTTTGTCCCTATTTCCTCATGAAGTTGCTAAATTAGTTCACTTCCCTGTGGAGTCTGTCTTTTTTGAGGTGAGAAAAATAACACTCTTTAGTAGGTTTGCCTTAAAGTTAAGTTAACTTTTTTTGTAGAGTCTATTATTACGAGATTGTCTTTTCTTTTATCCCCTTTTTAATATCCTTTTTTTAAATGAAGAGATGATTTCTAATGACCCTTACTTGGCAAAGAAAAAATAAACTTTTATGTTTTGAAGTTTTAGTGGTCCATAGACTCTAGAAGGGGACTAGATGGTTTTTACTGTTGCATACATGGAAATTTTGTATATTATAAAAGTACTGACTGAGGCTAACATTGTCTCAAACTGAAAGATAGGAAGATAAAGAAAGAACAAAGAGATGTCGAAGAGGGGAAACTTGCTGGCTCCTCAAGCAATATCCAAGGTATGGGGTTATGGCTGCCATGGTCTCAGATCTAGTATTCAGCTTTGCAGGGTCCCAGAACTAGATTTTGTCGTGTTTGATCAACTGTTAGTTCTTAATTACCAAGCACCTAGGACCAGATGCCAATTTATACGTTTATAATGAGCAATAAAACTTCTAGGTAGACCAGATGCTGGAGTTGACTGATAGACCCATTCTCTCTCCAATAGCAAAGTCCAGATTATAGAAGATTGCTTAAAAGTCATGAAATTAAAGCAAGGTAAGGGTGGAGGGGTGTTGAGACAATTCCTTCACTTAGGCATAGGCATTGCCATTCTCTTCAGTCAAATTTATGAAACATTTTCTGTGATGGATTGCTTCTATATAGAAATTCATCTCATTCGTGTACTGATTCTTAGTAGCTTTGTTCTCACTTTAGCTCAGGTTTTGGGGGTACCCATATTGCAAATCTGGTGTAATGCATTAATTGTGCTTGATAAAGACAAACACAAAAATCAGAAATACTACCCATCTCATAGGGTTGTGGTGAAGGTTAAATGCATGTAAATCATTTAGCATAGCACTTGGCACATAGTCAAATTAAAATAATTAGAATGTAATTTTTTTGGCTAGGAATAATAGTGCTAAAGATTTATGAGGAAAAAAACAGAAGGGATTAAGATGAGTTTGTAAAAATTGTAGTTGAACATGCTTTCTTTGTTTATTAAGATAGATAACCTAAAACTTACTATATTATTGACTTTTAAATGCAGTCCCTTCACATCTTATATCCATGCAGGCTTTTCTTAAAACTGAAAACAGAAGCCTAATATACTGTGTTGCTTGGTATTCATTATTCAATTTTAAGACTTTTAGGAACTACAAGGAGCTGTTCTTCCCTGTCCATCATAAATAGTCTATTCAGGCTTTTAAAAACCTTTAGAAAGGTGATTATATAGATACTCTATTTTGTTTCAACTGTAACTTTCAGAGCTTTTTCTTCCAAGCCTCTAGAAAGCCATTTCTTGTTTTGTTTGGATAAAAATATGAAAGAGCTGTTCTTTCTCTCTCACGTGAACGTTTGAATTTCAACTGTGATTTTTATTGTATAACTTCTTTTGAAATTTTCAGGCAGTCTCAAAGCTTTTTGGAAAGAAGTAGGGTTTAAATCCTAAATAAATAAAAAGAAAAAAGACTCAGAGTAGTCTACCACCTTCAGCAGTTTATATTGGAAAATATTGGAATTTGCATGTACACAGGTAAAAAGGACTTCCTCATCCAGTGGATCAAATTACTTCTCTTTCCCCTGGCTGTGCTCTATCAGTAGTTGTTACGCTGTACAGTGACCTTCATATAACACTCATGACTCGTAAAAGACATTGCCAGTATAATTCAACAAATAATTGATGACTATGCTAAGAATGTTGTAGTGCACATTCTAAGGAATTATTCGATGTATTGCTGTGTTGTTAGTTGTAGAGATTTTTTTGAGGGGCATTCTTGGGGGAAATCCTTGGATTTTAAATGTATAAAAACCCCAAACTTTCTAGCTACTTTTTAGATACTGGATTGGTTTGCTGGGGCTGCCATAACAAGTACCGCAGACTGGGCGGCTTAAACAAATTTATTTCCGGTCCTGGAGGCTGAAGTCTGAGATCAAGGTGTCAGCAGAGTTGATTTCCTCTGAGGCCTCTCTCCTTAGCTTGTAGATGGCTGTCTTCTCTTTCTGTCTTCACATGGGTTTCCCTCTGTGCATGTCTGTATCCCAGTCTCTTATAAGGACGTCAGTCATATGGATTAGGGCCCACCCCAGTGACCTCATTTAACCTTAATCACCTCTCTAAAGACCCTGTTTCCAAATACAGTCACATTCTGAGGTTCTGGAGGTTAGGACTTCAGCATGTGAATTTTGCGGATGTGGCATAATTCATCCCTTAATAGATACCTTTTCCTACATAATCTTACATAATAGGAATATAGTTAGAATATCCATTTTATGGTTATGAAAAACAAGCCTGAAACTTAACTCAGTTTCTCAGCTCAGTCAGAAAGGATCGCTCAGCGTAGGCCAGACTTACCTCCGATTCATCTGGTGTGTCTTGGTTTAGCTCTGAGATAGATATCAGATTAAAAGATTAATTTTGCTTTTACCCAGCTTAAAGCTTTTGCCCAAGAAAACTAACATGCATCCACCCCCACCTATGCATAAAAGTGCTGTGCATGGTACTTTTTCCCCAACTTCCCCATTCCACTGCTTTGGCCCTTGGCATTAGCTGCTTCAAAAATGAACCTTGTGGCAGGGAAAGTTATAGAAGAACAACAAAATATATTATATTTCAACAGATTCATGTGTATATTTCCTTTCCTCTGTGGATGTCTTTCACTTTGCAGCATCAACTAAAATATTTGCTTGTCCCACAGGAGGAGATCAGTCAGATATCTTTTAAAGGTTAGCATAGAACAGCATCTCTTAATTATAGTTCTTTGAAATGAAAGGAGGAAGATTATTTGCTTAAGGAGGGAGAGGTGCAGAAACCTATGAAAAGGGAGGGTATAATTTACCCAGAAGAAATGTAGATTGTAGTCACTTATTGAAAATGTATATAATATGGTTCTAGTTGCTATACTAAAGAGCATGTTGAAAGAAAGATCCCTTCATGAAAAAGATAATATGAAAACATATTATAAACTCTAAAGTGCTCTACAATTGTTAGCCTTAGAATAGTAATGAAAAGCCGAGAGTGATTGTTGAAGACCAACCTAACCATATCAGTTTACTTTTTAGGAAAGGAGAAAATTATTGTTTACTGAGCATCTGACTATCTGACCATCGTATATACATCTGGTATCTTTCATTATTCTCTTGTCAGCTCTCTGTTTTTATAAATAAGAATCTGAGGGTTAAGGATATACAGAAACTAGCGATACATTTTCTGCCCTTCTCTAAGATAGCTCTTTACAAGTCACAGTCTCATATCTTGATTTTATCTTATCAACATTCTTTTCATATTGTTGAACCAACAAGATAATATAAATACAATCCAATGTGACATAGGAAATTCTAACTATTAAGCATATATCTAAAATAATTTTGTGACAATGAGTCCATTAAGTTAGGGGTTGATTTACAAAATCATTTAAAATGACTCCTTGCATCTTTGTTGAATTGTCTGCCTTGGTCTTTGTGATGATTGTCTGCTTTTTGGTTCAACCATCTTTATTCTTTTAACAGATTAACTCCTTTTAGCTTCCAGGTCTTGATGTATATCTTTTTAACTGATTTACTAATTTGACTAATTCCCCACATACACTTTTTCTTTATTCCCACTGGAAAAATCAGTTATTTGATAACATCTTTTAATGTGAGCTCTCTTCCCTTGTTTTTCCAAATAGCACTGCTATTTGTCTTCTCATCATGGAGGCAATGGGAGGTAGATGGAGAGCCAGTGGTAGGCCAGAGGAGCCCGAATAGGATCAATCTTTCATTATATACTAAAGCCTAGTAATATTTTATCCCTCATGGCCTAAGTCCTATTCTTTACGGAATCTATTAGATGCCTTCATTTAGGAAAGGATGCTTTTTTAAATATATCATTTGTTTGTTTTTAATATAAGTACCAAGAAGAAAACCAAAAAGGAACCATTAACGAATATAGTAATACAGTGTACACAATAATAATAAATTTAATAGTACAGAAAGGGGTAAAACAAGAAGTGGAATCCTTTCTTTCCCCATCCCAGTTCCTCTCCCCAAAGTTTCTTGTGGTTGTTTCTAGAAAAAAGATATATGCATCTTCCCACATATCTACTTATATTTTCTTTATTTTTAAATTACCCAATAAGAATCATATAATACATACTTAGACACCTTATGCAAACTACATCTTCGAGAGCTTTAGTGTCAGCCACAACGTGTGCTGTAGTTTTAAAACAACTGCATACTACGTATTTCTTCTTATGAGTATCACTGTTGTGACTACTTTGTTTCTTTTTTAACTATAATGAATGTTAGAACAAATGAGAAAAAGATACCGTTTAAGAGATAAATAATATTTTCATTTTTATAATGAAATATATATATATATAATGTATATTGAAAAAAACATGAGTCTTTCTGTACCTTCTTTGCAAGTCTGGCATCCCAGACTAATGGACTATTTACTAGGGGGGGAATTTAATGATGAATATAGGGCATTTTTAAGCAATTCTGTAAAGACATTTTGGAAATAAAGTATTTATCAATAGATCTAACAACAACATGCATCCAGAAGTTATAAAAACTTACAGCCATAATGTTTCCTGCCCTTTTAGAGCATTGTTGAATCATGTCAGTACTGAACATTTAATTAGTGAGGACTTTTATAAATCAAAACTAAGAAATAAAAATAAAAGTAGGTAAACTTTATGTAAATAGTATTCATTTTAACTCTGATGGACACTAGAAGATTTTTATTCAATAATAGCATGCATTTTTTAAATCTTTTAGAAATGTACTCTTTGGTAATTAAAGAAATGTTCTAAGCAGAGCTTATTTCATCTGACTTAGCTAGAAGTTTTCCAAAACGTAAATTTCTTTAAACATATTTGAAGTGATTTTGTTTTTACTTGCCACTTCCTGGGATGTTTGAGAAACATCAAGTAATATGCAACACTTAATAATCATGAGTTGGAAATCTGTCTGACATTTTCCTCAGGAAAATGGTGAGGATCTGTGTTACAAGTATTTCATGATAATATGTTTGCACCAAGTATAATTTGAAATAGATGAGAAAGGGTGCTTAGTATGTCTTTCATACATGGGATGAAGTGGCACCATTTACCATTCTGTTGATATGGGTTCTGGTTACATAGGTGTGTTAATGTTATGGAAATTCATTGAACTATACACTTAGGATTTGTGTGCTTTCCTGTATATATGTCATATGTCAAAATCTACATTCACAATAATGTATAGTATTAACAGTATTATAGTAAGTGGAAATCAAAAATTTAAACATTTCCATTTTCTGTGCTCCAGAATGTCATTGTTTTTATTTTTTGGGTACTAATTGATATTAATTTCCCTGTTTGATTGGGCAGTTTTTATAGTTATAAGCATTCTACACCTATAACCTATTTTCCCTTAATGTGGGATAATGTTTCTAAATAGTTTTCAGAATTTAATCTCAGACTTTAACCATGAATTCTTTTCTATCACCAGCTTAATTTTGTGGCACAAAATCAAAGTTTGAAAGTACACATTTGAAGACTTTGAGAGTATTTGATTTTTACTTTTGATCTATAGCCTTTACTCTTCCTGAAACTATATTTATTTTTGAAATAATGGAAGCTATGAGAGTTTTTATGTTAATTTTATAGCTTTTAAAAGCCTACTCTTTTCAGATATCTGTTTTCTCGGAGGTTCAAGCAGCATCAACTTTTTAAGATTGATAGAAGCAAGATTGTCAAAGCATTCGTGTCCCTGGACTCCCTTGTTTTTGAAGCAGTTCTATGAATAGAATGTTCTTAAGCATCTGCTTTTGTGGTATCTTTGTCTTCCTAACTTTTGTCAGGCTGACAGAAAATACCTTTCCCTTCCCCACACTTAAGACCTAGTAAAGTGGAAACCTGACAGCTGAAGGAGATTTTATGTTGTTTTTAATCCATTTGCCCAAGTACTTTGGTGAGATCCAATGTTATCTAGTAATGGTAGAAATGTAGTTTGGTATCAGATGTAATTTCATTTTGGGAAATACGCACACAGTACTTCTAAATTATATTTATAACTCAGTAATAACTGAGTTGTGCTTATTTAGCATTAATCTAGGGGGCTAAGAATTAAAACCCTGACCAGATTTTGTAATGATTTCTTAAAGATGCTATACCTTCTAATTTGAAAACCAATCCCAGCTTTCTCTTTAAACCGAATCTCCAGCCACGATCCCACTTGTTCTGTATGCTTCTGTTCTGGGCACGTTTCCGTGAACATTACAGCACCCATTTGCGCTGTTCCCAGGCCTGTAGTGCCTCTTCTCTGTTCTTTCTTTAAGGTCCATCTCTCATGCCACCTCTTCCTCCCCTGCCTCTTGAATCAGAACCCGTTGCTCCTCCTCCTCTGTTTCTGTTGCAGCTAACACATAACTATTCTAGCAATAGGCATGCTGCGTTATCATTATTTGCTTATACGGCCATGTAGTCAGGGCCATGTGCTATTTATCCATGGTGCCTAACAAGATCAGGCATTCAAGAAATGTTTGTTGAATAGAATTCAGGTATTTGGACAATCTGGGCTTATAAGTGCCAGTTTGTTTCAGGGAAGATTGTTTTCTCAAATGTCTCCTGATTTAAATTTATACTGCCATTTTCTGAGTATTCAGGGAAATATATATAATTATATAAGTTTATTATATACTTTCCTCTTCTTCTTAGCTGCAGCCTACTTGGTGATAAAATGCCAAACCTTCTACTTTTCAACATTTGGGACATAATGGAAGATTTGATTAGGGACAAGATACCTTTGGCTAAACGCAAGTTTTATAAATTGCCTAAAGATTTGTTATGATATTCTTTATTAGGGATTAATTGAGAGATAGTATAAAATTACTGTTTATCCTGTAGTGGTGAAAAAGCCATGAATTAAATTTTGCAGTAGTTATTGAATCACTAGTTAGCAGAGAATGGTGAGAGAAAATAAGACTAATGTGGTGGTAGTTGTTTTAGATCATGTTATATAACATACTCCCTTAGTTTCATACTAGTTTGGACCTAGGGTTATATTACAGCAAAAAACTTCCCTTAAAACAACTAAGATTCAGTACAGTCTACAGTATCCCTGAAGAAGTTAACAAAAAGAAGGAAAGAAAGAATGCATTAAATTGACCTCTCACCATCCAAATTATTTATTTTTGAGGCAAAATTATATATAGCCAAATTTCTTCAATTTCGGAAGCTGGTAGATGAAATCACAGTTGATTATTTTGACAATGTTTGAAAGGTTGTTTTTTTTTTTTCTCATTTGACATGCAGCAAGGACATATGGGCGCAGGAGAGGTAACATTATTGTTTCTAACTTTTGAATGTTATCAGTTTTATTTGGAGAGGACCCAAGCTGGCTCAGTTTCTAACCCTTTTGGGGAAAGGGGTGGGGGGCATGATCCCTACATACTTTATGTGTGATAGTTAACGTTATAGACATTCTAATTTGAAGGAGTCAGAACGGTGGGATAATCTCCCTATATTATATTATAAACTCATTTATACCTGAGGATTTGTTTCCTTTTTTCCTTTCTGAAAAGTAAATTTCTTAGGAGAAAAAAATTAAGAATTTGTAGAAAGGAAAATATGAATCTGACTGGTCTCAAAATACCTGATTACAACATATTGGAGGTTCAGTTATACTTGAATACCTTATGTCTCCTTTTAAAAATTGTCAGCAAAATATATTTGGTTTAAAATGAGATTAGGCAAATGAATGACTAATCCTGTAAATTTCAAACATTGGGGGAAAAAGCTCTAGAAATTTTAGAGAATTTCTAAGAATCATTTCCTAGAGGTGCCTGAATAAACCTTGTTTTTGCCTCCTGTAGTACTTTTGCCTTTTTACAAGAAAGTAAGTTAGACAGTCAAATAGCGCAGCTTTATACTGTAAGTGATTTTTGAAGATGATTCAGGAAATAACCTCCAATTTTACAGTTGTTTTTATCTTCATTATATAACTCTTTTAAGCTGTGGTTTTATAGGATAAATTGGTAACAAATATACTGTTATCATTTGTGTTTAGTAATGAAAGTTGAAAGAAAGACAAGTGTGGCAACAAAAGGACAGTGGAATGTTTCAATAAAGGAAGAACACTGAAGATGCATGTCTGTGGGATCCATTAACAAATTCCCTATGTAGTACCTAGAAGTAAATTGGCAGTCTGAAAAGTGACAAGACGGTGCTTGAGAGATTCTGCAGTTATTTGTGTCTCTGTGTTTTGCTTATGATTTAAAAGTTCGTATTTTGCTCTCAGTTAAATATGGGAAGAATATTAACTACATTGGCATCTCTGGTCTTTTCTGCTTATATATTCTATATGATATGATTTGCAAACCACAAACTTAATGACTTGTTTTTAGAATTAAATAGCACCTGTAGCAGCTGATAAGTACTCAACTAAAAGAACATAGATTTTCAACATGCCCCCAAATCTTAAATTCTATGAAACTAGACAGTGAATTTGGATAACAGCATTAAATGGATTTTGATTATATCCCATTAGTTAAGGTAAACTAAGCTGAGTGCTCAATTTAAAAATTGACTTGTTCGTTTTGAGGACCTTCTTAGAGGCTAATTGTGCAGGCTATATTATTCGATGTTTTAAGGGAATTTAAGTGATCTAACATCTGATAGTCCATTTAATACTTAGTGTACGTGTCTAGGTTGCCAATGGCCCAAGGGCCCTGCCAAGGCAGTGTGCTGCCAACTGCTTTCAAAAGAGTGTTCTCTCCTACTGTACTTCCATTGTACCTCACTGAAGTTTCTGGATCCCAGTGGGATAGTTGAGCAGCCCTCTGTTTAACCATGTGCTTTCTCCTGAGTCAATTAGACCTTTAAGGTGATGGAAATTCAAGAGCATATCTAAGTGATCCTATTCAGTGAGAAAAGTGAAAGCAGCAATTTTATTGCATCTGCTATTTTCCTTGTTTTTGTGTGAGATAACTAGTGGCAAGGAACATTTTCTGTTAGCTTTTTTCCTGCTTTCTGTTCCAGGTCAGTCTTCACTGTTTCCAATGGAAGATGGATTCTTGGATGATGGCCGTGGGGATCAACCTCTTCATAGTGGCCTGGGTTCACCTCACTGCTTCACTCACCAGAATGGAGAAAGAGTGGAACGATATTCTCGCAAGGTGTTTGTGGGTGGATTACCTCCTGACATCGATGAAGGTATATTTAGAAAGCACTGTTTATAGCACCGTGCCCAGACTGTGGCACATAGTAGATAGACAGCTCATAGATAGTGGTTGCTTTTATTATAACAACAATCTTATCTGCTCCTGGTGTTCAGTTTTTTGTTTTTTGGATTTTTTTTTTTGAGCAAGATTAGCCCTGAGCTAACATCTGCTACCAATCCTCTTTTTGCTGAGGAAGATTGACCCTGTGCCCATCTTCCTCTATTTTTCTCTGTGGGATGGCTGCCAAAGCATGGCTTGATAAGCGATGCATAGGTCTGCGCCTGGGATTGGAACCATGAACCCTGGGCCACCAAAGTGGAGCACGCGAACTTATCTGCTGTGCCACCGGGCTGGCCCCTCCAGGTGTTCAGTTTTGGTTGCATTGTTCTCTTGTCATATCTTCCTATCATAGCATGTAAGATTAGTTCACAGAAGGAAGAGGAGCAGGACTTGGGGAACCCACTGAAGCAAGTGATTGGACTAAGTGAAAAAGAGAAAATGTCACTGGGAAAACTTCTCAAGGGTTCTATTGTGGGCAAAGATAGATGCTAACTACGTTTTTGTCTTGTTTGCTGCCTTGGCCAAATTCACTTATGTATTTTCCTATTTCTTTCCTGCCTTTTTTCAGTGCTCTGTAAGTGTAATTGTTTAAAAGCTTAAAATCTTATATTAAGCATGAACTTTTGAAAAGTATTGCCTACAATTTTAGGGGATCTTAAGAGTTCTATCACTTTGTGAGTATTTTTTCACTTCGCAAAATTTACATGCTTTCTAAATTCCACGCCCTCTTCTTAGGCTCGTTTACAATAGTAAGCAAGATAGGAAGTCCCTGCTCTCATAGAGTTTACGTTCTAGTGGGGGAAGGCGGATTAAAAAACGTGGTGTAAACAGGCAAGAAAATATTAGAGAAGCAGTGCTGCAAACGGAGTGATGTGATAGACGACGCAGGGAGTCTTCTTAGAGTAGATGGTTGAGGACATCCGCTGAGGAAGTGGTGTTTGAGCTGAGACCTGAACAAGGAGCCAGCCGTGCGAAGCTTTGGAGGGCTAGTTGTCCAGTAATAGTTTATTCATCTGTGGGTCTAAGTCACTCTAATAAAAATCAACATATCAGACCATATAGCAACCATATACTCCTGGGTTGCTGTTTTCCGTAATCTCTTTTTCGTTAGTTTCCTGAGTGGAACTGGAAATAAACTAATTAATGTTATGGAGAATAGAAGAGTTTTCTCTAAAAATCTATAAAGTCTAATAATAAAGTTTAATAACTTCCTATTTAGACTGAAATTAACCTTATCGAGCCACTACATTTCCTTAAGATTATCAGTCTTTTGGAATGTTGAGACAAAAATGGTTTCAAAAAGCCAAAGATTGAAGTCAACACAGGATGTTTTTGTCTATGGTAAAATGTCTTGAAGAAAGCTGTGCTGCAGTTTCAGGCTAGACTGAATCAATGTCCATCCTGTCCGCAGAGGGCATAGCTTGTGTTCAAACTGTTAGTCCTGGGCTGACCATCTGATCACAATGTTGTCCACTCTAGTAAGCTCCTGGGTGTGGTCTTCTCTTTTCTTTAGCTGGAATCCTCATTTTCCTTAGTATTTTGTATTCTAGGGTTTTTGATGCTTTAAAGTCAAATCTTCAGCATTCCTGAGCCTCAACTGGTCTTTGATGAGTAAATTACATGCTTACATACGAAAGGAGAAGACTGAATTTTATCTGACCTTGCATGAGATAAACTCCTTCTCTGGCCTAGATAGTCTGTATCTTTTTGGAAAATTACTGATCACTCTTAAATGTACAATTCCTAAAATTCTTAGAGGCTGGGTAAATTTGACCAGCTCGGCAAAGCAGAAGTGGTTAGATGGAGCAAAATTAACGGGAATTGCGTTAGTCATCTTGCCTTATCCTTAAGACCAACTATGTTGATAAGTCAGTAGCAATTTAGGTAGGCAGTCCTTTCTACTGTAATGTAAAATATGTATTCCTGTAGAACATTGTGTTCTGTAGAATTGTGCGCTAAAAATTACAGAGTTTATGGGAAAAATAGAGTTAGAGGCAGATCTTTTAGAACCTAATGAACTTTGTACCAGAAGCACTAACAAAAAGAGAGTTAGTACCTTGGAAATAACTTGGACAGTTCAGGCAAGTAGCTCAGCATGGTTAGAAGCTGCCACAAGGAATGCTGAAAATGCACAAAACCAACAGAGTGGAAATGCTGGTCTGTGAGCTTGGAGGCAAGGCGGGTGGAAGTGGACCCCTGAGCACCTGAGGAAATGTAACCTCTCAGGAGATAAGAGCCCTCCAAGGTTGGGAGGACATGTCTTTGGCGAAAGAGCCCTGGTCACTGTGCTCATTTTTGGTTTTCTTATAAGAGAGCTGAGAGGGCTCTTGCCTGCACATCAGACAAGCTGGGGGTTTTTCCTTTCCTGATAAGGGTTATAATTTTGTTCCCACTATGGTAGCTCACCATTTGTGAACCATACAACTTCCAGGTTACACTGACATCATTCCACTATTTAAAAATCTCACATGAACTAAATGGCACTACAGAAAGCAGATCATAGCAGGACACACTGTTTCACAATCTGGAGGAGACAAAAACAGTTCTCCCACACTGGAATTTAAGCATCTTCCCCATCTCACTTTCTGTTCCTCTATTCTGCACTGCTCCCAGATCTTACTTACACGTTACTTACTTACTCTTTCCAGGGATTCCTTGGAAATTGATTTTCCTATAGTTTACTCATTAGTTGTCCAAATGTATAACACAGTATCATTTAAATTATTGGTAAAATACGATCAGATCTTCCCTGCCTATCCTATCCTGTGTGTCCTTCCTTTCCCATCCTCACGAGACTCAGAGATATTGGCGTCCAAGGAAGTGGATTGGCGAGGGGGAATAGGGTGTCAATGGAGGGTGTGTGTGTAGGTATGTCTGTGGAAGGGGCCTGCTCCGAGGCTTCAGCAGCAGTGTGTGTGATGTTCAGTAAATTAGGGCAACAAGGGCTGGGCTGCAGAGGCGGAAGGTACAGGAGTCCCCCAGGGTAGCTGAAGATTGCTGACATTGAACAAGTAAATAAACACAGACAGTCCCTGACTTATGATGGTTCAACTTACAATTTTTCGTCTTTACGATGGTGCGAAAGTAATACGCATTCAGTAGAAACTGTACTTTGAATTTTGGATTTTGATCTTTTCCTGGGCTAGCAATATGTGATCTGATCCCCTCTGGTGATGCTGGGCAGCAGCAGCGAGCACAGCGCCCAGTCAGCCCCGCGATCACAAGGGTAAACCACCAATACACTTACACCCTTTCGATACCCACACACCCATTCTGTTTGTCACTCTCAGTACAGTAGTCAATAAATTACATGAGATATTCAGTACTTTATTATAAAATAGGCTTTGTATTAGATGATTTTTCCCAACTGCAGGCTAATCTAAGTGTTTTGAGCACACTTAAAGTAGGCTAGGCTAAGCTATGATGTTTGTTAGGTTAGGTGTACTAAATACATTTTCAACTTACAGTAGTTTCAACTTACGATGCATTTATTGGGACATAACCCCATCGTTAGTTAAAGAAGATCTGTATTTTGAGGCTAATGGGAGCTAACTTTCTCACAGTGAGAGGAGAATTTACAAACATGACAAGGGGGAGGGCTAGAAAAAACATGAAATGTTAGAGTAGAATTGGAAGTATCAATATGAACTCACTTTTATAAACATACACACAGCGAAATAGTTATGTGTATATTCATGTATTTCCTAGCTTTGTCCACTGAGAACACTTGGAAATAATAAATATCCACTAGCAATGAGCATATGGATTACCCAAGTCTTAGTTCTAAATATCTTATGTCACTGAAAGGAAATAGGACTTCTTGAAAAAAAAAAAAAATGGCTGATTCTATGGCTAGGGCAGAGAAAGAACAAGATGAAAGCCTGGAGTATCTTCTTGGGTCAGAAAGTATTGAAGTGCTTAAAGAATGATGAGGATAGGTCAGAAGGACATGGGAACTCCCACTGGCCGAATTAGGGACAATTTGGTGGATAAATTTATCAAAATAAATAAGGAGAGAATCAGATTACAACTCATTGAATAAAAGGTCTATACTGATGTAATGAATAAATACATGACTAAATGAATGGGAGAGAAGGGAAGACTCTTCCTTATTGTATAGTACTAACTAATAGATGTGGAAGAAATGACGGAAGTAGATAATCACCATTTCACAACTATCATTGTAGCAGTTGATATAGGCAGGAGTCTTCAATGGATGCCAAGGCTAAGGAGGGAACAGGATATTGATGGATAACACAATATCCCACTACAAAATACTAATCAAATACAAAGGGAAAAATGGTTTCTTTTTGGTAGAGAAACCAGGCAGATACCAACTTGATGAGGTGATCTAAATTAAGATGCTAGTAGTAGGACAGGATGACATGGCATATTATGGCAATATTCCTCTTTAGAGTGCATAGCATGAGTCTGGTCATGCGGAAACAGAGTACGGACCAAGGCTGAGAGTCATCCTACAGAATGAATGGCCTGTCAAAGACGTAAAAGACAGGAAAGAATGAGGAGCTGTGCCAAACTGAAGAAGGCTGCTGCCCTAGGGACATGACAACTAAATGTCACATGTGTTCTGAATAGGATTCTGGATCAGAAAGAGAAAAAGAGACGCTGTTGGGATAGTTTGAAATTTGGATGGAGTCTGTGAATTGGGCGGTAGTAGTGTATCAATGTTGATTTCCTGATTGGGAAGTTTATATAGTGGCACATAAGGAAGTGACCTTGCCTTGAACAGGCAACAACAGTTAGTTGTGTTTTGGGGTCACAGAGTGTCGTGTCAGAAAACGATGGTAGATAGATAGATAGACTCATGCACACATACCGATAGGAGGAGGAAGGGGAAGAGAGAAGGAGGAGGGGGAAGCAAATGTGCACAATCTTATCAGTTGGGAACTCTGGATGATGGGGATACAGGAGTTCTTTGCACTGTTCTTGTAAATAGTAGATGTAAACTTTTTTTTTAAAAAAAAACTACTTCTAAAAAATAATCATAAAAATATTAATCTACTTTTTTGCTGTTATTCATTAGATGAGATCACAGCTAGTTTTCGTCGCTTTGGCCCTTTGATTGTGGATTGGCCTCATAAAGCAGAGAGCAAATCCTATTTTCCTCCTAAAGGTAATTCTCAAGATTCAAGATTCAATATACATGTATAATTTATCCTTATATTGTTTAATATTTAGCCTTTTCATAAATGTTTACCTTCATTATAAAATTTTCTATTGTTAAACTTTTATTTTCCCAAATGCATCTTTAAAATTTCTGCCTAATATATGCTTTCAATTCAGATACTCTAAAAAATGTTTCAAGATAGCAAAATGAACTTAATGTTGATATGATCAGACTTTGGGTAGGAATATAAAGTTTTCATTTTTTACTTCCTTTTCCTTTCCTTAGTTTTAGTTTATGCTTCCTTTCTCTTGAAGAATGACAAAGAAAAATTAGGAAAACATATGCTTTTTTCCCCTTTTTATCAGGCTATGCATTCCTGCTATTTCAAGATGAAAGCTCTGTTCAGGCTCTCATTGATGCGTGTATTGAAGAAGATGGAAAACTCTACCTGTGTGTGTCAAGTCCCACTATCAAAGATAAGCCAGTAAGTGTAGTCCCGCATGAAAATGGCTTCTTGTTTTTGCCGCCTCCTTTGCTTTGTTTGAAAAACCCACAGATGTCTTGATGTGTCTGTTAATTGACGCATTTGTAAGTAGAATCGAACCAAAATTTTGTTGTTGTCAGGCTCCTAACATTGACATTCTGTATACTTGTGCACATTATTTTGATACCAAATTTTTGGTTAATTAAAATATTGGTAAATCTTTACTATTAGAAGTCTTCACTTGATAATACATTTGATAAAGATAAAGTAGCTGAATTTCCTCTGAATAATAGAACTCAAATCACAAATTTATGTCTTTCTCTTTCTCCCCTCTGTTTGATGAAGATTTTACCCAATTCTATCCTTTAGGATAGAACCAATTTACCCTTCTATCCTGTACATTTCGTGTTGTGTTTTGTTTGTGAAAATGTTTTTCTTTATCATAGAATTTAATCTTTAGGGATGGTAGCAACTGGCCTGTTTTGATGAATCTGGAAAATCAGCAGTTTAATATCACTCAGCCAGCACCTAGTGATGGGGTACAGTGCAGAATAGAGTTGTGAATGGGCTCATTTCAAGCAGTAATTTGTGGAGCTCCCCGTGGTGTCTTGGGGTTGTCATGGAGTTCCTATCACCTAGACTCTTTCTACTTGACTTGTTTATGTTCCCTGCCAGTCCCCATAGGTATTTGAATTTGGTACCTCTGACCTTAAGACTTCGTTGATGTGCGTGTTGGGAATACCCTACTATCAACACATAGCGTTTGGTGTGGGCATTTGTAACAATTAATAAATGCCAACACTTAAAATGAGGTACATGATTCTTGGCTGACTGATCTAATAGACACACTAAATGCTTTACCATAAGTTTACTGTAAATATCAGTAATGTTTTTATTGTGAAATAATGCAACAGACTTGTTAGTGTCAGGAGTAGTTTGCATTTCCTGGACCTAGGATTGGGCACACAATCCTAGTTTAGTTAGCACTGTGTACTAATCAACATCAGCTCCCATGCTAAATTTAAATTATGTAGATAGTGGGGTATTGGGTGGGATAGAGGCCCAAATGAGCTGAAAAACAGCTAATTAGCTTACAGATAATTAAGGACATGTTAGTGATTTGGCTTATAATAGGCAATTAAATTGAACTTTCCATCTTGGTTTAGTTTACTCTTAAAAATAAAATGAAGAGTTCGGATATGCTATTTTTAATTTTTTTCTAATTTCAGAGTTTTATTGATTTGTAATGGTGTGGATTATTGCTTTTAAAAGTAAAATACTCTTTAATAATTTTAAACTTCTTTTCCCCATAAATTGTCTGCATTGAGAATGAGACCTTTTGGTTTGCTTGCTTTCTAGGTACAGATTCGGCCTTGGAATCTCAGTGACAGTGACTTTGTGATGGATGGTTCACAGCCTCTTGACCCACGAAAAACTATATTTGTTGGTGGTGTTCCTCGTCCATTACGAGCTGGTATGATTAAACAAACCAAAAAAGCCCTCTTTATCCTTTAGTGTAAGAAATATGAAGATTTTTCAGGATAAATTCTCCATAAGCATTCGAGTTATTGTCTTAGAATGAGAGTTCTAGAATCAAAGTGTGTGAGTTTGAATTCATGTATTCTGCTCCCAGTTAATAGCTGAATGACCTTGTAAAAATTACTTAATTTCTCTAATTCTCAATTTCCTCATCTTTCAAATGGAATAATAAATATCTACTTTATATAGAGTTGCTGTGAGGATTAAATGAGATAATCAATGCGAAGTGCTTAGTGTAGTATCTCATGTTAATGAGCATCACTCTCATCATCATCCAAAAAGAAATCTCTTCAAGAATAGATTGTGTATTGAGATATTCAGTGTTTGTTTCCATGTCCTCATTTGCTCAACAGCTATTTACTGAGCTCTGAAATATAGTAGGGTTCTCAACAGTGCAGCATGTTTTTAGAGGAGTACTTACAGAAGAAATTACATCCCTAATTTCAAGTAATTTGAGGTCTAAGTATAAGTGAGATAAAGAACATAAACAAGAATGCAGTTTCAAAATTATAACATTTCATAGAGAAGATAGACTCATTATTTCAACTTTTTATATGAAAAATTGACAGTTAGCTAGACTGTGGGGAAAGGTAACAAGGTTTTGATGGAGATAAGCTGGAAGGACCCCCTAAACAAAGAGTCTACGAATCAGTTCTCTAGTGTTCAAATGATTATTTATATGAAGCAATACATTGCTAACTGGTAAATATATGGCGGCAACATGGTACAGAGCAGACAGACCCGGGTGCCCAGCCCAGCACTATCACTTATCTGTTTGTGACCTTTGACAGATTGGTCATCCTCTCCATGCCTCATTTTCCTCGGGGAGTTAGTACCTACTTCATATGGCTGTGAAGATTAAAAGAGAACATATGTAAAACACCCAAAGCTCCTGCTCTTAGTTAAAAGATTAAAGATGAGCATAGTGGACAACTGGTTGTAATAACAAGTTTGATTTTTTTTTTTTTTTGCCTTTTCTCTCCAAGTCCCCCCAGTACATAGTTGTATATTTTAGTTGTGGCTCCTTCTAGTTGTGGCATGTGGGGTGCCGCCTCAGCATGGCCTAACGAGGTGTGCCATGTTCGCGTCCAGGATCTGAACCAGGAAAACCCTGGGCCGCTGAAGCAGAGCATGCGAACTTAACCACTTGGCCATGGGGTCAGCCCCCAACAAGTTTGATTTTAATAATCATTATGATGACGTGAGCTCAGAGTTCGGATGAACAGCTTTTGATGAAACTTTTGGTGAGCCAGATGGATTTTCCCGATTTCAAATATCCCCTCTGCTCCTGTCTTTTTTAGTGGAGCTTGCAATGATAATGGATCGGCTGTATGGAGGTGTGTGCTATGCTGGGATTGACACCGACCCTGAGCTGAAGTACCCAAAAGGAGCTGGGCGAGTCGCATTCTCTAATCAACAGAGTTACATAGCTGCTATCAGTGCCCGCTTTGTTCAGCTGCAGCACGGAGAGATAGATAAACGGGTAAGTCCTAGACTGCATTCTGGAAAGTTCTACAAATGGCCCTCTAATGTGTCATTACCAAGGTTGGAATAGGGGAATTTTATACAACAATAAATTGACAGCAGATAGTTAGACCTATGGGACCAATTAGATGCATGCTCTATAATATATCTAAGAATTTCCTCTGAATTTCTTCTCTCTCTTAATTTTTTGGGTAGCCTAACCAGAACACTATAATCAATTTACTTGAGTCAATTTAATCCTTCCTAAGCTGTCACCTCCATCCATTCATTTATTCAGTTAGTCAATCATTCAATAAATATTTACTAAATCCTTTGTACTATGTTATACTGAGTATACAAACATGAATGCCCTTGAGATCTCCTGACCTTTTTTTTTTTCTCAATCCTGGGACATCATGAATACCTCAACAAGCCCTATTTTCCAAGATACTGTGTAACAAATGTTTGAATAAATTCACTTCTTGGACTGCATGTCTTAGAAATATTTCATTTATAACAGATTAAGTAGAAGAAATCACAATCTTTCTATTTGTAATCTGTCCTACCACCTGAAATTAGGTAGTAATTAGTTTGCATTATTTTCAGCACTTGTTAAATTCCTCTTGGTTTGGATTTATCCTCTGAATCAAAGGCTGGAGAAACCGCAAAGATAGCTCTTTCCTCTGTTTTCTAATGTGTTGTATTTGAAACTGTATGTTCCATTATAAGTCTTGTTTCTTTGCCCTCACAGATTTATTTCTCATCTTTGTGTTTCATGCATTCAACAAATGTTTTAGTGCCCCGGACAAGAAGTCCCGTCCTCAGAAGTTTAGTTCTGGTAGATAGAACTCTATCTTATACCAATACTGCTCAAAGTGTGGCCTGTGAACCGACTGCCAGAGAGCAAAGAGTTTGTTACTGGTTTGTGGTGAGATAGGAATTTACACCAGAATGTGAATCAACTACATTAGTAAGCACAATGTTTAGGTCAGGTGACATTTTTTTTTTCATAGAAAGACCTTGATGAAGGAAGCAGTGTGTTGATTTATATTCTGCTGTCAGTTCCACACGTCACGGCAGACTGGCACGTGTATTAGGACTGACGTAGGTCCCCTACACCCTGAGGCGCTGTGCTCAAAAAAGTTGTGATTGATGGATTGTGTTCAGCTGTTCTCAATTCAAGTTGTAGAAACTATCAAGTCAGTACCTCGTGGCTTACACTTATGTTTCATGTCATGTGTCTTCTATTTTAGTAGCAGTATAAAATTTAAGATCATAGTGGTCATCATACTATACTGTGACTATATGAAAGAGAAAGGTGTAGATTCCATTATAAACATGGAGTAAGGGGGCAAGATTAGTTGCATAGTACGTTAACATGCCTCCTTGTGTTTTATTCACACTAAAAAATAGGTACATCTGAGTAATAGTCTCTCATGCCTCGCTGCTTCATCCCAACGTAGGTTTCAGAGCTGTAAGGTTAGTCGTTAGGAGTTCAGACTGAATTTGTACTCCTCTATGATCAGGTTCTTTGACCAGTGTTCATGCCAGTCTGTAGATGTCACGAATGGCCTCAGGGCCAGAAGCCTAGTGCTCTGGTTCTGTCTGCGCTTTCTGCCTTCCATGTCATTCTTTTGTTCACAGCTAACCTTTGTCAGGATTCCTTGTCAGAACTGGATGGCACCACTGGTAGTGATAACCTGGTGTAAGGGATTTCAACCATGAGTCTCTCCAAGACTAAAAATAAACAATTCTTTCCCCCGGTAAATTAATAGCCAGGTTATTTTGAATGCTCCAGAGGCTCAAGTGACAGGTTGGCCCATTGAACACTGGAACAGCCCCAGTTTCATAAATTCACGTCTGACTCTTAGGCTGAAGTAAACCATTCTTACTGACTGACAAAGAACAAAGCAAGGCTTTAGATTGTGAGTACCGTGCATCTCGTTTTTGCAGAGTTCCAGGTTTGTGGTTATAACCCAAGATGTGTTCACTGTAAATAGAAACCGTGACCCCAGGCATTATTACAACTCAGAAGCTTGTGACGCAGAAGTCAGGCGTCTTCCCTCTGGTTTGAATATTTTGTGGAACTGGGAAGCTCTTAGTTGGTTTTGCTTAATTTGTAATTCTGCATGTGACAAAAAGCCAGATCCTCTAATTGAAGCGATGATTTGTGTCTATGAAAACTCTCTGTGGGTTTAATCTCATACTGTTCTAGTCTAAGCAGTTGGCTTCACTTTATTATTTCTGGTGGAATCCTTTTTTCTTTTGAAAAGTGTTTAATAAGACAAAAATGTAAAGTGATGGGTATAAAAACCTTACCAGAGGGGGCCAGCCCGGTGGCGCAGCGGTTAAGTGCACACATTCCGCTTCAGCGGCCAAAGGTTCACTGGTTCCCGGGTGTGGACATGGCACTGCTTGGCACACCATGCTGTGGTAGGCGTCCCACGTATAAAGTAGAGGAAGATGGGCACGGATGTTAGCTCAGGGCCACTCTTCCTCAGTGAAAAGAGGAGGATTGGCAGCAGATGTTAGCTCAGGGCTAATCTTCCTCAAAAAAAAAACCTTACCAGATTCTTAAAAGATGGACTATCTTAGTTTCAGTAAAAGAATTATCAACCCTTCCTTTTGAGCACCTTGGCACAGATTCATTCACACAGTAGGTGGAAATGTACACACACAGTAGAGTTGCCCGGTCCATTCACTGAAAAATGTGAACTCCTTTTATTTTTGGTTGCAGGTGGAAGTTAAGCCATATGTCCTGGATGATCAGCTGTGTGATGAATGTCAGGGGGCCCGTTGTGGGGGAAAATTTGCTCCATTTTTCTGTGCTAATGTTACCTGTCTGCAGTATTACTGTGAATATTGCTGGGCTGCTATTCATTCTCGTGCTGGCAGGGAATTCCACAAGCCCCTGGTGAAGGAAGGCGGTGACCGTCCTCGACATATTTCATTCCGCTGGAACTAAAGGATAACTACAGTGCTCATTTTCAGGCCTCAGAATAAGTGCACTCTTCTGTTAATTCTGACCCCTTCTGCAACCTCTTCACGCTGGCATGTCCTTTTGTAGCAGTCTGTTAACTTAACAATAGTATAATGAAAAGAATGACCTATAATATAGGTGTTTTGTAGATTCTTGTGTCACTGAAAATATGTATGAACTCCTTTTTGGTATTGCCATAATGTTGCATGGAAGTTTTATTCTCTTGTTTTGCTGGAGACCAAGAGGATCCAAACTTCCTGCAACATTTTCTTAGAGGAGAGAGAGAACTATTAAAAGAGAAATGAAACAATAGAGTATTTTGGGTTTTTAATTAAATTATTGTTAATAATATAACATATAAGACTACTTTTATGAAAATAACCATGCAACAGTAACACTATCAGTCTATCCTGACCCAGTTTCTCCCCCAGGGAAGTGCTTTGGCCTTTTTCTTTTGTTCCCTTTCATCTTTTTTGCCTCTCTTTTTTCCATCCCCTTTTTATTCTTTCAACAGCAGTGGAGGAAGTTAACAATCATTAACAGGAAAGAGCATGTTAAAGCAAACACAAATGCACAAATGCATGAGCAAGATTGAAGCAGCATTATAACTAAGTCTAAGGGTTTAGAGGCTGAATATCATTTCATTGTGCCTCACAGTTACTACCACATCAGAAAAAAATTAGAAAAGTAGGCAGAAAAGTAGGCAGAGCTAGGTTTATTTTCTTTTACACGCTTTTTAAAATTTAGAATGTAAAAATTGGGTAAATGTACTACTGAGGGGAGTGCACTTATTTATTTTTAAACTTACTTATCTGGTCACAGCCCCAGGAAACCTACCAAAGCTAGAATTAACTGGTGGGAAAACTAGCATTTCCTCTCCTGAAGAACAAATGTATAAATTTTATTTTTGATGTTATATATAAACTCTATATCCTAATTTACTAACACTCATCAGGTGGTCAGCCTTTGCTCTCCATTTTGACGTTAAGAAAAACAACCCAGACCTAGAGATACCTCAAGGATATCATTGTTGATTTCGTGCTATAGTACACTTGTAGCCAGAACTGGAAGACAGACCCATATACAGATCGGCTGCTGATTGGCTTCCTTTCAGATTGAAAGTTCCTTTGGGTATCCTGTAATTTAGTTGTAACATAGAAAATGAAAAAAAGTTAAGTAGTTGCAAAGTGTTTTGCACTGTTGAACTAAGTAACTGTGTAAATCTGTGCAAAGGTACGTATGTTTATCTTACTCTTCCTATACAATAAAATAACATTACAGTTTCAGAACTTAGCATGGGACATAGTCAGTGTTTGAAGTGCCAACTTCATCAAGTAATGCATGCTTTATTATAAATAAAATTCTAGCTTTGAAAGGCGTTCTTATGTGTTGAACAGTATGCTTCAGGGGTAAATTTAAAATAGTCTCTTGAAGCCCTGGTCATGGAAGTAACTTTTATTTTAATCGACATTCTCTTATTAAATGCCCTATCCACCATTAAGAGGATTATCATCAGTGTGCAAAACTTTAAAGAAAATCGAATGGCAATCTTGCTAGTTGTGCTACCTAACAGTACCATCTCGGATCCTTCAAAACCAAAGACTTGCCCCAGCACAAGGGTGGGACCACCTGGCTGATGACCCCACTGACTCTTGAGGAGAAGCAGCCCTTTCTGTGTAAGTCAGGCTTTAATGAACTGCCTGTCTGTTCAGTTCCAAAGGTCAAAATGGAGGCATTTGCTGTCTGATTGTCAAACCTGGAAAGGGAGCTGCTTCTTTAAAGACTCCCCTGCAAATGTTGAAAGCAGTCATGCGAACGAACGGAGGGTGCTCTTGTGTAGCTGGTCAGGGACTTTTTTTTCTTTTCTCCTGAACTACATAATTCTAATTGGAATATTCATTTGCCTCTTTTTCATTCTTTTCGATGCTTGTAGGTGGCTTGGGGTGTGCTATTGTGCTGTTCCTACTCAGTAAACAGGTGTGATGAGTTAACAAGAAATAACACTGTTTGAGAACTAGCTTTGAATAATAATTTTTCCCTTTGTACATGACCTGCTGAATTTCGGTACAGTGTTTTTGTAGCTAACTTATTTTGTCATGCACATAATGTATATTTGTTATGCACTACTTTTGTATATCTTGTTTTTCCAACAGTGAACATTTTTAGGCACACTTTTCACTGACGGGATATCTCTTTATGCAATACCTCAATTTTTCATATTGCAAAGAGTAGCTTTTTGTACTTTTATTACTGAGAGATCTTCATATACTTCATTTTTTAATATAAATAATTTTAATAAATTTTATTTTCTTATATTCTGCTTTTTATACATTTCAGTGCTCTGCATACATTTTAAATTATGAATGTTGTGCACTGGCAATGCTATTTTAGAGTCTGCAGAGAAGAGAAAGCATGTTGCTTAAACATCCTTCCCCAACACCAGCTATTGGTGTACCTATAATTTAAGAAATAGTCTATGTAAAGTCACAAATTAATGAAAAAAATTCGCATGAAAATGACAGATAACACTGTAGTTCCTAAAAAAAAAGAAATTAAATGCATAAGCATAGGGTGATGAAATTTAAAATAACAAAATTGTCTACAGCTTCTTACTAAGTTTTTAAAATTATTCATAACGCAGACATTTTTGGTGAATGTTTAGCCATTTTTAATATTAATAAATTGCTGTTAAGTGTTTGATTCAGAGATGTCTGCTCTTTTAAATTATATATAAAGAAAAAAAAATTAGCCTGCCGTGGGACAGGTGTGTAATGTTAGTATGCATGACTAATGTAAGAAATTGTTATTCTACTAATATTTACTTGTGATTGTGTGACAAGCGTGTTTACAGATTATTTGGTTACACTTCAATTTACAGGGCATAAACAATTATTATCTATTACTCTGAACTTTATTGATTACATGTCCTTCAGATTACATGGGATTGTAGTTGGGAGTTACCATGTAACTCAAAACATAATTAACATGTAACTAGTTTACAGATTTTAGGGTATCACTTCAATTTACCAAGCATGTAGTTCTAGCGCACTAGCATGGCACCAGCCATGTACTTACAATGTAGTTACAGAGTAATTACATGGTTATTTTTGCAATGTAAAATAAAGTGTTTCTGATTATTTTCTATGTAAAGGAGCCCTTCTCCTTCCCCCCCTGGTCCCCACGCTTTGGTATAATATATATACTTCTCCATACACAGACCTCTGCAGAATGCAAATAAAACTTGCAGTGAATGAATTTCGCATTTTCTGAGAGTGCTGTTGGAAAGACTTGATAACGCACCCCTTTTGTGTTGAAGAGTTGAATCTTCTGTTAAAAGGTGATTTAAAACTTGAATGTGATGAATTGTGGCAAGTTAACTTCAAGTTATGTGCAATACTTATTTCAAACTTTTGAAAGATCTTTGCAGTGTAATTCTTTGTTTTTAATTGCAGACATTTAAAAATGTCATTTTCTACTGTTAAGAGTAATCCTCTTTCTTGCTGGTGTTTCTAAAGAAAAGAATCAGAAATCAATCTTTCTACTAATGTAAATTTGAGATTATTTTTAAAAATGGAATAAAAGAGGTTTTGGTCATTTGCTTTATTTTATTATCTTATTTTAAAGCTACTGTGATTGATAGCATTGTAAGAATTGGGACAATATTGTATTCAACTGTTTTATTTTTTATATTTTTAAAATTTAAAGTATAATTAGTTTTTATAATTTTCATCAGATTTTTGTTATATTTTTTGGAAGTGAAACTTTTAGCAAGTGGGTGTCTAGTTTTTACTAATCCCTAATGTGTTTTTTTTTCCAGTGTATTGCTCATATTATCAGAAGGAAAAGTTATTTAAGTATGTCAGTTAATTGTACTACTTGGCTGAATTTCCATATAGTTTTTACTGTGTATGGGGAGGTTGTAGTATTTATTATAGCATTTTAAATAAGGGTAATTCATTTTTTATTAAAGTCATTTTCACGTTAAGTTCCTATTTTTGTATGTTCTACTCTTAAGTTATATAACACAGTTCCTTTTTTAAAAGAGTTCATTTGTTGAAGTGCTAGTGGAAAATTAATGTTATTAAATAGTTTGCAAATGACTATTTATACCAGTATGCATATAATTTTTAAATATTTGTAATGTGAGATGTTGAATGAATAAAACTTTTAACTCAGCTTTCTTTTAATATACTTATTTATTTTCAACATAAGTAGATTATGCTTCCATGATTGGGAATATAACATTGAAAAAATATTAGGAATATTCTCCTGGGCCAGGGCAGAACAAACCGGTATGGAAAGACGTCGAGTCATGTAAGTGCCGGTAGCAAGTGTGCCTTGCTCACGTAAGCCCCCAGATCGTCAGGCTCTGCTTGTCTTTGCCCTGCACCGCTGGTTCGCATGCTGCCCTGCAGACATGGTTGATTTGTAGCCTTCAGTAAGTGTGCGAGGCCCAGGTCCAGGGCCCAAGCGCTCAGTCACCTGCATAAGGCCAAATATCCAATAAAAGGGAACAAATGCTTATTTAATAGGGAAGGTCAATATTTGGGAGGTTTAGTTTTGGGTCTTTGTCAGTGAAGAGCCTTGATTTTGGGCCAGTCAACAAGAGCATCTTGGTTAAAAGTCTCCCTTGACATTCAACCCCCAGTTCTTCCCTGGATCCTGACATCACAGGATGTGGCCTCTGGGATGATAATCTTTATAGCAGGTGAAGTGAAAGTATTATCTTTGATTTGGTCCGTTAATCGTGTGGACTACTGTGTACTATGATGTATTAGTATTTGTATTTTAAATTGCATGTTCAAACTTTTAACCTAAGGATTATTATAATATAGATATCCCATTTTGTTAGATTTAATTTCTGCTCTTTCTTACCTCGAGTGTAGTATTCTTAAGACTAGAAGAAGCAGTTCTTGCCCTGAGACAAATGGACTGTCGAGGTCTTTTGCTTCTAAACTGTCTTTTCCAACGTGCAACTCTTCCAAGTAAAGTGGTTCCTGAGGGTATGGCTGAACCAGCAGTGCTCAGGATCCCCCAGAAGGGTATAGAACCTTTGGCTGGCAATAGCCAAAACTTCTGTTCAGTGTTCAGTGAAGGGCCTCTGAGGAAGCCCCAGGGATACTGGAGATGTGAGTGGCATCTGCCTGCCACCTCTGTAATACCCCTGGGCATTCTGGGATGGTTTCACCACTGAGGAGAAAGAAGAAGAAAGACATGAGTAGATTTGTTTTCTTCATTTCAGGAAATATTTATTTACAACTGTATCTTGAAATAATACTCTTAGTGTTTAAATCACAGTATAGTGAATCTGGAAAGAGTGGGAAAGGCTGTCTGGGCTGCATTTCCTAATTCACTGGCACTTCACCTAAATCCTCCCAGAAAGGAAAGCTCTCTACCCTGTTCTGAACCATCCTTAACAATCAAGTTATTTCAAACCTCTTTTGGTAATGGGTTCATATCCACACCCGGTTCAGAAGGAAAATAAGGAATTTTTTTAGTTTTTTTTTTTTTTAAGCTTAAGAAATACTCCCTTAAAGTCTGATCAAAAGTCTGGGGGAAAGTAAATTCCTGATTTTAAAAATTAAAGAACAATGAAGATGTCAATGAAGTGAGTTAAAAACATTTAAAGGGTAATTTTTTTCCCCCTGAAGTATGTAATGAGAGTAATAAACAAGAAACTCTAATATTTATTTCCCAAATTATGATCTTCAAAGCACTAAGTCCTTACCACAAGAAAAGGACAAAAAATAAAAAATTCTGCCATTAAGTAAGCTTAGAAACTAAGGCACCCTGTGCCCTGGGAAGTCAAGATAGGAATTAGCTGATTAAGGCTTTGAGAAGTTCCACAGTGAAGAAGCCTATTGACTTTGTTGGAAGTGTTTTACCCCCTAAATGTCTTTGACTCTAAACTGTTTACAGGTAACACAGGATTCCATGAACAGACGGTGGGATACGTACACTGCTCTATTTTAGTATGTTTACCGGGGTCAGGAAGCCTGAGAACCCCACTTTGTTTTTGGTCTGCAAGGTTCTTGGTCCCTCCTTAGTCATACCTGGGTCTGTTGCCATTGTCTCCATTTAACTTTACTGGGGTTCTACGTAGTTGCCTAGCTTCTAATCCCTGTCCCATTTTCAGTTCAGCTCCTTAATTCCCTTCTTCCTCTACTCTACTCCCACCCCGGAAGCAAAAAAGAAAAGTTGCTCCGCCAAATGAACCATCTCCTTGCAAAGCTATTTTGATGAAGCTCCTCACTGGCTCAGATCAGCCCTTACTTCTCACGAGTGCCACAAATACCATTTCACACAAGCAGCCTGTGCTTTGAATCTGCCATTCCATAATAACATTCTATTTTTCCAATAATTCATATCATTTCCCTCCTACAAAAATTTTCCTTTGCAAATATCCTCCAGCAGCAGCCCCCCCCCCCATGCTCTGAGAATAGGGACCACAGACTTTGAATAACTCTAAGAATTCAGAAAATGAACATTTCTGCCCTCCTGTGAACTCTTTATCCAGCAGTACCAGTTCAGCCTCTCTTACTAGAGAACGTTTTGATTTGGCGTGCCTCAGTCTTGTTGGGATATTTTAAGTTTGAATCTTATGCTAGTCAAATTGGGTGTTGTTGGCTGGCTGGAAAAAGTGTCTTTGTGATTCAGTGTGGTTACCAGGGTTGGAAAAGGACAGTTTGTCTCAAGGAAGTTAAAAATGAAGAGCAGCCTCCAAATCCGGTGTGTGCGCAAGCCGCCAGTGTTTTCTATTGCACACGATCTGATTAAGTGTCAGTGAAAAATCGCTTGTGGGTGGATGGGGGGTGGAGCGTGGTGAATCAGTGAATACAAATGCCAAGAGCTAAGCCCGAGCTTGCTTTATCCTTTTCATTGAAGTTCTATTTCAGTAAGCAGGCCTTCGATACCATAAAAATGTCAATGTGATCAAGCAAATGTCACCATTTCAAACAGATCATTTTCAACTCTTCTCCCACCCCCAGCCCCCAACACCAAAAGAGAGAGAAAAAAAACAAACATACCCAGGAACGAACCTGCCAGAACTCAGTAAAGGCAACAGGGCATTTAAGATTTATTCTGAAATAATTTCCCCAGGAAGAGAACTGGTGGCAATGTGAATCCGTGAAGCTGCAGGCAAGGCCTCAGGCGGGGTCCAGGCAGCTACCCTGTGTGAACAGATGCAGGTGTAACTCCCCTCTCAGATCTGGGGGAACAGTGCAGCGGCCCCAGGTGTGTTTGAAGAGTGGATTCCAAAGACCGCCTGCGGGAGGTGTGTGGAATGGCCCCCATGTCTCAGGGGACTCAGCTCTCCTGACTCTGCAATGACGGAACAGCTTGGTTGTGGAAGAGGAAACTAGTAACTGCTGACCACCTGTGGGGTGTCAGGCACTTACATACACTAGCATGGTTCACACCCCGGCCGTGCTGACCAGAATGTGGAACCATCTCATGGAGCCATTGGGTGACTTGCAAGGCCACCCAGCGAGCATGGGGGAGAGCCTGGATTCCAATCCCCAGCCACCAAATCCCACATTTTTCCCCTTTAAACGTCACTGCCACTAGAATAGCAATGGACAGGATTTAAAAAAAAGTTAGGTTTTGTTTTTAAAACAGAAGTTTCATTCCTAAACGTAATCTGGGTGCAAAGTATCATATTTGAAAGTATAGAATAGGATGATGAAACAGAATTTGCTAGAGAGAGTGTGAGTTTTGATTGTGAGTCGTAAAGTGAGGCCACCTGCTCCCTAAGAGCTGACTCTTGGCTAAAGGATTCGCTCAGGGTCATAGAGTTGGGTAGCAGAGGCCAGGGAAGGAGGCCAGATGGAAACTCTTCAGTGGGTCACGCCCGGTGGCTCAGGTCTACCTCCGCAGCTCTCATCTGCCTTATTGGCCTCCCGTGAACGTGTGTCTGTGGTTCAGTGGCCAGACTGGGGCATACATTTCCAGGAGTAGGGGCAAGGGAGTTGACATGTCATTTTTATTCACTTTCAGGAACTATGGGCTTCTTAGTGCATATCCTTTCTCTTTGACTTCACCACCAGGGAAAGACACATATCAGTTTGGGGCAGCAAACAAGGAAAAAGGAGGGTCCTTTTCTCTAGTACTGTGAACCCCCAAATTCCAGGAACACAAACAGTTCTGGGAGTGAGAAGAAGAACTGCATGGATGGAGTGCTTACTTAGTGCCGGGCACTGTGCTCGATAGGCTTCTCGCCTTTCAACCACACCACACCCCATGAGATAGGTACTGTTCATACGGGCATGTTAAGGTGGCCAAGGTTCCGAGAGGTTAACCAATCTGCAAAGTCAGGATTCAAACCCAGGCACACAGAATCGAGGTCCTGTTTCACCTCACCCCTTAGGAGGTTCCAACCAAAGACGGAGAAATTTCATTAAAATTTCATTTTCCCCCTGCATTGACTAAGAAATCACCAAGAAGATATTCTGAAAGGATACCTACCATTTTACAAACCCATAAAAAAATCATTTCCCTTTACTTTGTTGACAAGGATGGATTTTTTCTCCCCCTAAAGATTGGCACCTGAGCTAACAACCGTTGCCAATCTTCCTTTCTTTGTTTCTGCTTTTACTCTCCAAATCCCCCCAGTGCATAGTTGTATATTTTAGTTGTGGGTCCTTCTAGTGTGGCATATGGGACGCCGCCTCAACGTGGCCTGACGAGCGGTGCCATGTCTGCGTCCAGGATCCGAACCAGCGAAACCCTGGGCCGCCGCATCTGACCGCGCGAACTTAACCACTCGGCCATGGGGCCAGCCCCAACAAGGATGGTTTTAACAATAATGTGAGAGCTGTTTTTTGTGGTAGTTATGTTGTCTCCTAAATTGTCAGAGAACAAGAAGTGTC
Organism: Equus quagga; assembly: GCF_021613505.1. Taxonomy (NCBI): domain Eukaryota; kingdom Metazoa; phylum Chordata; class Mammalia; order Perissodactyla; family Equidae; genus Equus; species Equus quagga. Next base: position 49,882,635 of record NC_060273.1, on the reverse strand, counting down.
CCAACCAACCAAAATCACGTGCGTGCCAAGAAAGGATATCCAGGGAACTAGGTGGATGGATGGATGGAGGATGGATGGATGGATGGAGGGAGGATGGATGGATGGAGGATGGATGGATGGAGGATGGATGGATGGATGGATGGAGGATGGATGGATGGATGGAGGATGGATGGATGGAGGATGGACAGATAGGTGGACAGGTGGATGAGTGGGTGGAGAGGTAGATAGGTAGGCAGACAGACAGATGGATTTAGATACATATATACATCTGTCCATCAGGGTTTTTTTTTAAGATTCAAGGAAAATCCCACCAAGGAGAAGGGATTTTACTTCTTTCTATAGAACTATAATTGAACAACACATTCTATATAGAAATCAAGCCTCTTCCTTCTCCCGCATCTCATCCTTTGAGACTCTGCACAGTCTCTGTAACTCACAAAAATCTCCCGGAAACCGAAGGAGCAGGGAGAGGCTTTCTCACTGATGAGTATTCCTGGTGAATTTTTAAACAGCGCTTAGATATTCTGCTTCTGGACTGAGATGTCAAAAGCATTAAAATAGATTTCTTCAGAGAATTTATGTTCCTGATTTTATATATATATATTTAAAAAAAGAAAGAGAAGACGTGTTTGCCGCTTTTAGAGCACCGGAGCTCTGGAATGCAAGCTCTGCTCCTTGCCGCAGCCTGAACAGCTGGTCCTCAACAGATGTGATGCTGCAGAGCCTGGAAGAACCAACTTAGAATGTTTGAACATAGATTTGCAGCAAAACATCCCTCCAAGGGAGAATACTGTCATCAGCAACTTCCTTTTTCGTTACCACCAAAGAATTCAAATCTAACAAAGACCCAACACGAAATTCTAAAATTGGAAAGGATGCAAATGGGGATTCAGTCCCCTAAGGTGTCCTACTTACGTCAGGATCCGCATCAGGATCCACAGCCCTCCCCGAGGGGTATCAGAGGGTAGGGAGAAGGAGGGTGGGTTAAGAGGGAGAGTAGGAGGAATGGGAAGGACGGGGAGGGAAGGGAAGTGGAACTCAATTATCAAATGCAATTTTGTGTCCAGGAACCAATAGCACCTCCCTCCACACCCCCGCTCCCCCCCTCCACGCCATAACCGAGGACACGGCAGAGGACACAGCCTTGCACACGCCTGATCAGTTTCCTCTCTCCCCCAAGGCAAGGCCGTTTTGCAGTGATGCCGTAGTCACCCACGAGGGGGGAGAACTGGAATCCTGTTTGGCTTCCATTATACTTATTTTATATTATATTTTCCTTTGAACTACATACGGAGAGTGGAGCTGCATAATCTTCGGATATTGGGGTCTGCACGGTTGTTTTAATCTGTTTCTGACAGCAGTTAGCTCGCCTCTAGCAAAGTAAGCACTCAACCCATGTTAACTATTATTAGTAGTGTCGTAATACCGTAGTTGCTGCTATTACGATTATCTATGCACTCACAAAGTGCCGGGCCCTGCGCTGGCCTGTGGGCAGGAGCGTGCGGAGGAGCCGCAGCGCAGCACGTGGGAACGCTCTGCTCCTCCTCCCAGCCCGTTTCCCTCTGCGCATCCTCAGGGCTGCGCCACCTTCAGCCTGAGTTGCCGGGGCGACTGGCAGAGAAAGCTCGAGACTGCAGGCTGCGCGCCCGCGGCTGCAGCGCCCGCCCGGGCCTCGCTCTGTTTCTTTCCGCCTTAGGAACAGCGTTCCCGCCACGATGGGGAACATACACGGCAGCACAGGGGGTTGAGACTGTATTATTTGAACGCAATTTGAACTCAAACTCCAAAGGAATGTGTCCTGGGACCCTGGTTTCCTGGAGCCTTTTAGATGAGCCGAGAATCATTCTCTCTAGGGAAAGTAGCAGGAAAAGGAGGGTGGGGGCCAGAAATCAGGCCTCATGTCTCTCTGCTGACAGCCCAGTTATGCTGTCTGAGGAAATAGGATTTTCAATTCCTCAGTGATTTCCGCTCTGCCCTTATAAATGGTGGACCCAGGCACGGGGTGGGCTAGCAGAGGCAGCTTGGGTTTGGCAGTTACGCGAAGCTGGGCTCATACCCAAAGACAGGGGTTGATGAGGATTTTTAGGCTGGTTGCTTTTAAAACTGCAGGTGAGAAGCAGGCTCCAAGGAGCAGAGTTTCCTTGCCCTTTGTTGGGAGGCATTTACATTTGTGGGGGAAACCCGCATCTGTGGGGATTCCTCCCTCTCTGTGCCAGGAAGAAGGGAGATGACCTTATCTCTAGAAACTCTTAATCAATGCCAAAGGCAAGAACTTAAGTTGGTTGCTGTCTGGCAACCTCATGTAACTGATTTAGGGTAGTGGCTTCTTGCCTTTACTTAATCCGATTTGATTCTTATCTAAAAGTTGTGGGACCACCCAGTGGCCAGTGCAGGTGCACTGATACCGTTTTAACTTTTTTACGGGTTCTTTCCTTTGTCTTGTAAAGAGATGGCTCACATACCTATGCCTTAAATTTAGCCTTACTCTCCACCTATGTTGGGAGCAGCAGCAGCTCTGACTGCCCGTGTGTCCTCTCCCCATGCAGCAGCTCTGACTGCCCGTGGGTCCTGTCCCCATGCTATTCCACACTATTCTCTAAATAAAAGAGCACTACTGCCAGATCTTGAGAGTCCAAGAAATCTTTCTTTCGACTCCTCGGCTCACCGACCCCGCATCAGGGTCACTGGGGTCAGGGACATGTCTCTGGGGTGAGACCCCCAGGATTTCTGCCGCTTTTCCACCTCTGGCCGAGCGACTTTGGCCACATTAGGTAAACCTCCAGTATCGGTCAGAAAGGGCAAATAACATCTCCACCCATCGTTGGGCTGAGGTAGACCTGAGGCAATCACAAGGAAAGCAGTCAAACAGTAACCACTAGGGACTCTCACTATCATGACCATTCTGGTCCCACGGCAGCCATTGCTGGCTGGGACTCCTTGGAAAGGTTCTTCCCTCTCTGAGATGTTCCATACACCCTCTAACCCATCCCGCCACCTCCGCACAGAGGGGACAGTGACACACCTCCCAGAACTGGGGCGAGGATCAAATCAGGTGAAGGCCCAGCCCCCTGCCCGCCCGCTGCCACAGGGCCCCCTCACCGTCACCTCGCTGCTGCCACCCTCACCTGTGGCAAGGTGCAACAGAGATCTGACTTTGCAAGTGCCTGTGGAACCCTCCCACAGCTTCCCCTGGCCCTGGGGATAAACTCTGGTTTGCTTTCCATGCCCCCAGGTCCTGCATGCTCTGGCCCTGGACCCCGCCCCAACCTCCTCTCCCCTTCCTCTCCCTCTGTCTGGAGCTCCAGCAGCTCTGCTGGCCCTCTCTCTGTTCCTCTCATGCAAGCCCCCTTTTCCTGGGGCGGGGTTTTCTCACCCGCTGTTTCCTCTGTGAGAAATTATCTGCCTGTCCTGCTCCACCTCTCCCCTCCTTCAACTCAGAACAGAGCTGGCTCCTCTTCAGCCTTCAGGACTTAGTCATCACCTCCTCCAAGACAACTTCTGGATCATTCTTTCTAGAGCTCACTGCCACCGTCATCACACTTTGTTTGTTATCAGAAGCACTCCTCTGACTAGCACTTATTACAATGTGTAATTATCGCTACATATCATTTGTTTATCTGATTTTTTTTTGAGGGGGGAGAAGACAAATATTATCTCATTCATATTTGTGTCCTCAGGACTTGTCATGTGCCTTGCACATGATAAGTGCTTAATAAATATTTGCTGAATGGGTGACTCACAGGATCCTGATGTTAGTTCTCTTTCCTATGCCTGCTCTCAAAACTGCCACCAAGAGGATTGCTGTGCTTCTGGATTGCTGACAGCTCAGGGGCCCCGAGGCTCAGGTATTTCACAAGCGAAATAGAGATCGGAATGCTGATAAAGGCAGCTCAGGCTTCCAGTGCTAACTTCACGAGGTCACCTGGGGATATTGCTCAAAGGCGGGTCCTATCAGCACCGCTCGCTCGCTCGGGGCCTGAGACTCTGGTCTCCAGCCAGTTCTCCTGTGAACATGATTCCTGCCACTTCTCAGACTACACGGGACGAGTAAGAACTTAGTCCCTGTAAAAGCCATGGATTTGTGAAACTCGGAGTCAAGGGTGGGATGAGTGTGGGTGCTGGAGAGCTGAACCTGGCCAGGGTGTGGGTGCACCTTCCGAACTGGAAGGTGCTGGACCCTGGCCCCAGGTCCAGGGAGGGAGGGAACAAAGAGCTGGCTCCTCTGACGCCAAAGCAGACCAGCCAGGTGGGGCTAGAGGCTGGAATCGGCAATATTTTAGAAATTTGCCTTAGTCTCAGAGAGAGAATTCTGTCCAGGAGTCTGCTCATTCATTTATTAACAAATACTCACACATTATTAGGCCCTGAGGATACTGTGGGGACAAGACAGGCAAAGCCTCTGTGTTCTTGGCGTTTACATTCTGGAGACAAACACGTGGATTCGAGTCCTGGTGTGTGTGTGTCTATGTGACCTGTGAGTCACTTCAGCTCTCGGAGCACCAGTGAGATGTGACGCCTGTGCCCAGCACAGGGAGTTGTTGGGAGTGTCTCAGGGGATCAAGCCAGATGAACATAAAGCGTCATGATTATTCACAGAACCACCACCTAATCTGAATTTTGAACTCGCTGTCTGCTCCCCCAAGGCGGCGATGTGCAAAGAATGATATCAAGGAGTTTCCTTACTCATTCCACCATTCATCCAACGAGTGCTCGCACTGTTCTGGGCTCTGGGGATATCGTGGGGTAAAGCCAGCGAGGTCCTCATCCTGTCAGCATTGACATTCAGAAGGGGAAATCAGACAGTCGGCAAGGAAACACACACATAAACAAAAAAGTGTTAGTGCTGAGTCTTACGAGGACAATAAAGCTGGATACTGTGGTGGAGACTGGGCGTGCGGCTGCTTTAATTGGGAGATTAGAGAAGGCATCTCTGACAGGCGAGAGCGAAGCTAAGATCTGAATAACAAGAGGAAAAGAAGCCATGCTGAAATCTGATGGACAAGCATTCTGGGCAGAGGGAACAGAACATGGGAAAGTCCTGAGACAGACTAAGCATTAGAGGCTGGCGTAGTGGTTGGGTTCACGTGTTCCCCTTTGGCGGCCCGGGGTTTGTTAGTTCGTATCCTGGGTGCGGACCTACCACCGCTTGTCAAGCCTTGCTGTGGCAGACGTCCCACATAAAATAGAGGAAGATGGGCACAGATGTTAGCTCAGGGCCAATCTTTCTCAGCAAAAAGAGGAGGATTGGAGGTGGATGTTAGCTCAGGACTAATTTTCCTCAAAAATAAAAGGCTGAGCTTGATATATTCACGGAAGGGCACAGCGAAAGGGAAGAAGCGCCTGAGCTGCCCTCAGAGAGGTCGAGGGGCCAAAGAAGGGCCTTGTCAGCCAGGCTGGAGATGTGGGATTTTACTTCACAGTAGATGGAGAGCCCCTGAACAGTGGCTACAGGCAAGGGTCGGGAGCTGCCACGCCCTGTGATCATCCCAGCGATCGTGTGCGGAACAGACTGCAGATGAGCAGCGTGGGAGCAGAAGAGTCGTTCAGGAGGGGATGGCAGTGGTCTCAGTGCGTGACAATGGTGGATGTCCACCGAGGGCAATGGCTTGGGGCAGGATGGTGGCAGCAGAATGGAGAGCGGTGGATAGGGCTACCTGTGAGGGGAGACATGGAGAGTGAGGAAGACACGTGAGAATGACTCGGGTTTTGGAAAATCTCACACGCCTGACTGTTTTTGGAGGAAACACACTTTCCCCCGAAGTCCTGATCCCAGGCCCTTGGAACACTTCAGCAGAAGCAAAACCTTCGTGAAACCAGAAGGAAACAAGGCCTGTTTTCATTCTACCTAGACACACAGATGCTTCAGGAGGTGTCGACGGCAAAGGGCGTGTTTCACCCAGTCCCCTTCCTCTGGTGTCTCATTGCCATTCTTTGCCTGTTTGAAGGGCACAGAGCTCCTGCTTTAACAGGTGATGAGCGGCACTCAGACGCATGGAGCAGGCTTTTAGCCGGAGGCAGGGTTATTCTAATTTGGAGAGGGCGTACGGAAGGAAGATGAGAGAGACGGACGACACAGACACCTTAATTAATCTTGGAGACTGGGCTCAGGAAACCAGGAGCCTGGGTGCACACATGTCTGTGCGTGTATGTGTGTGTGTGTTTAGTGGGAGTGAGGCAGCAGGGGAGGGAGAGGATGCTCAGTTTCCTCACTACCAGGTCTAGAGAATTCTCTCCCTGTTCCCCACAGGGTGAGGCACTCCCATCCTTGTAGTTCCAACAAACTCGCTTTGGGGCTAGGTCCCCTGGGGCCCGAGGTCCTCTCCTTCACAAAGGGCAGAAAATGGAGATGGTTGACACTAACTAGAGGTTAAACAATGGCCACAGAGATCCACCGACAGGTCTGAGAACAGGCTTGAGAGCCGTCACACACCTTTAAGCTGGGGTAATTTATCACGCCCTCTGCTTGTAACCCAGAAAGAATCCAGTCTTAAGAATAATTCCTATAATTTCTGGAGAAAAGCATAATTCTGTTATGTTGTACTTTGGGGATTAACAGCATTTATTTGTTTAATGTAACCATTTTAAATATATCACAATTTCTCCATTTTAAGAAATAGAACTTCCCTCTTGCCTGCCTCCCCCGGCCGTGGAACTGGCCTGGCCTCTTTCTCTCTCGGAGAAGTCCCGGGGTTAGCTTTTTGAAAGTTGAGGCTGGCTTGGCAGCAAGGACCATTCCAGCCCCCCAACCCTTTCCACTCTCAGGGGCACGGTGGAAGCTGCCAGAAGCCTGTGGCAGAACCAGTGGAGAGTGGAGAAACAGCATTTGAGGCACAGATGAGGTGGGAAGGCCCTTTTCTGACAGTCATCTGCGGCCATCTCCTGGGGGACCATATGTCCCCAGCCTGCTGCTGGCCAAGTGGAATTCATGACTACGAATACGCAGCCTTTGGTTGTCCTCTCAGCTCCTGCAGCTGTTCCATGGGGGGTGGGGGGCCCAGGAGCAATCACCTCTTTTGTGGGCTGTAATGGCCTCTCATGCAACTGCCCCTGGTCCGCCTATGCAGTGCGCCCCCCAGGCAAGCCCTGCACTTCTCTGTGCGCCCGGCACCAGCAGCCTGGGCCACTCACCCCACAGCGTGTATGGATTAGAAAGGCACTTTTTCCAAGTGCCATTTTCAAAAAGTGCAACCCAAAGAGTCGAGGTTTGAATTCAGGCTCCTCACTCCTTGCTAAAAATAAAAATTGAGTTGTCTCTTTCTCAAAGTGGGTGGAAAAGGGAAAGGCAATTTTATCTGGGAGCTGTGACTGCCACCTGGTGGATGAGGTTAGCTGAGCAACTAAAAAGGCTCCTCACCTTGAGAGCTGGCCATTCATTCACTTCTTCACTCTTTGTTCAATTGTTTCTGTCAGAGAGAAGCTCGGTGCGGGAGGAGAGGGGCCCCTACCACACAGTGTGATAGAGGCTGTGATGGGGACAGCCTGCAGCAGGGGTTAAGGGCGTGGGTGCTGGAGCCACACTGCCCAGCTTTGAATCTCTGCTCTAGGATTTTCCCGCAGTCACATTGGCTGAGACCCTGAACTTCTCCTGTGCCTCCACCTCCTGTTGTAAAGTGAGGCTAACAGTCCCCACGGAGTTGGATGAAGTCCTTATCTCATGGCGAGGTCGTGAGAACAAATTACACACTCCCTGTGATGCTAGCACAGATCCATTCGGCTCATGGAAAGCGTTCAGGAGAAGATAGTTGGTGGAACGGAGGGAAACATGGGGCTGTCGGAGCCTTCGGCCTTGCTGTGTGTGGAGCACGCTGCTGTGCGCTGGGGATACGATGCTGAGCAGAAACATTGCCCCTGATCTCATCAAATTCGTTGTCTGGGGAGGGAGATAGGCACGAGCAAGTAAACACTCAAATGAAAAGCAAACTAGACATGGTCCCTGTCCCCAGGGTCTAGCTGGGGAGTTGGGCCTGTAAACGGGCGATTATAATTTGTAATACATTTATTCCAGGAGGCACATAAGGTGCAAATAACCCACCTGGAGGAACTGAAAGAGGTTCGGTAGCACTGGAGGCCGAGGGCAGAGCTGAGATGAGGCTGAGGAGGTGGGGGGGCAGATCCCAGAGGGCCCTACAAGGACCATGAAGAGGATTGTACTGTGTCCTCAGAGCAACAGGGGGCCATGGAGGGGTTTTAAGGAGGGAAAGCAAGGTCAAAAGTGGCAAATGACCTTGTCGTGTCAGTGGAACAGTGGAGGTGGGACTTCTTGGTACAGAAGGCAGATTGCCAGCTGCAGGTAGGAGGAAATGTCGGCTACGTAAGTGGTAGGGTGAGCCAGCAAGCTCTCTCCTATCAGAAGACTAACGTCAAAGGAGGCCGGTGGTGCTGACCTGGGGAAGCTGGTGCCATCCTTTGGAAAACACTTAATGTCAGGGGTAGCTTCTTTTGAAATGGCATCCACAAGGTGGGACGGGAGATGAGAGAGGATTGTTTTGAAAGGTCTGGTCCCAACTATGCTAACAAGAGAAATAAATAGCTGTTTCTCCATAGGAATTTGACGTAGACATAGCCACAGGAAAGGGATGCTTGCCTTCACCAAGTGACGTAGTAAAGAGAAACTGCTGTGCTGACAGACAGACCCAACTGGAATTGGACACTGCCATCCACCCTTGTTCTTGGGACTCAAGTCTGAACACCACCATCTCCAGCAGCTAGGACAGAGCAGAGAAGGCCACTGCCTGCCTGGCAGACACCAAAGACATTGCTTGGGTTTCCAAGACACAAGGGACCAAGCGATGAGCCCTTCCTGGGGATAGAGAAGGTGAGGTGCGGGAGATGTGAGCAGGAGGCTGCATGTAGGGCAGGGGTGGAGCCGGAACAGAGGAAGAGTCAGGAAAGGAGGAAACACGCTCTTCACAAAGGTCTTGGTGGAAGAGATGATTCTTGTGGGACTTTCACCCTTTATTCCTTCTACTCTTGCCCTTTTATAATTAGTCTGACCATTCGTTTACTTATTTCTTCATTTATACAACAAACGAGCATGGAATGCCTGTATGTTAGGCACTGTGTTAGGTACCTGGGTACATGCAGTCCACTGCATTTGCCACATCCCTGTTCTGGCCAGGGGGAACTAGTTTGTGTCAGATCTGTTGTCTCTCCTGCCAAGAAAAAAATCAAACACTGGATTTAGAACAAAAAAAAAAATCTGTTCAAAAAGATTTGGAGAGCTACTGAGGTGGTAAGACCTTGAGGGGCCAAGATTTCAGGGACAAGAGAAGCACTGAGATGGCTCAGTCCTCAGCATGGCTTCCCCCATCAGATAAGATACTGCTGGCTTATGAGCAGCAGCCTGGAGGCTGAGAAGTTGAGCAGAGCCTTAGGCAGTCTCGTGGGGCTTAAAGGACAAAAACTAGAGTTAAGGGCCAGTCAAGAAGGCCCTCATAAATGCCCTAGACTTTAAGTTGGGACACCTGAGGAGCTGTACTCTAAGGAGTAAGACCAAACAAGACGTACACCAGCCTTTATAAAGACTGAAGCCAAGCTATAAATCAACTCAATCCCTGATAGGATTAAGATGAACTCCCCCTACCTTACCTGCCTCCCAGAAACAAAAGGAAATTCCCTGTGGAAAAAGGCAATATCATCTGGGCCCTCAAATAAGCTCTACAATTTTAATTATACAACATCTGGCATTTGATTAAAAAAATTCCCCAGAATATCAGGATTCAAAAATCAAATAAGCAAAAAAATAAAATAAAGGAGAGAGAAAAAAGGTTGTTGCAGTTATCATAATGGGATTGAAAATAAGTTTGATCAATATATTCTAGAAAACATTCTGAAGGAGAAAATTCAGCAGAATGAAAATAGAAATTTCAGAGAAAAAAAACATAATAACTGAAATTTAGAACTCAACAGCAGATTAGAAAGTACTGAAGAGAGGATTAGCGAACAGGTATACAGGTCAGTAGAAAGTGACCAGAGAGAAGCATCAAGAGAAACAAGGACAGAAACTACAAAGAGCGAAAGAGATCTATGGAGCAGAGTCAGAAGATTTAACATGTCTAGGGGAGTCTCATGAAAGAAGGGAAGAAATGGAATGGAAGCAATAGCTGAAGAGAATGGCCTAGAATTTACTCAAACTGAGAAATGGTATCAAATCACACATTCAAGAAGCACTTGAAGTCCAAGCTTCAAGCATAGATGCAAAGAAAACCAAACCCAGTCATATCAGGGTAAAACTGGTGAAAAGCAAAGACAGAAAGAAAATCTGAACGACAGAGGAAAAAAGATGCGTTAATTTCAAAGGAGCAGTAATATGACTGGAAGCTGGCTTCTCAAAAGAAATGTTTTTCTTGCCTGATTGCTCTGGCTAGGACTTCCAATACTACGTTAAGTGCGAGTGGTGAAAGTGGGCATCCTTGTCTGGTTCTTGTTCTGAGAGGGATAGTTTTCAGTTTGTCTCCATTGAGAATAATATTAGCTGTGGGTTTGGCATATGTGGCCTTTATTATGTTGAGGTATTTTCCTTCTATACCCATTTTATTTAGAGTCTTTATCATAAATGGATGCTGTATCTTGTTAAATGCTTTCTCTGCATCTGTTGAAATGATCATGTGACTTTTATTCTTCATTTTGTTAATGTGGTGTATCATGTTGATAGATTTGCAGATGTTGAACCATCCCTGCATCCCTGGAATGAAACCCACTTGATCATGATGTATGATCTTTTAAATGTATTGTTGTATTTGATTTGCTAGTATTTTGTGGAGGATTTTTGGATCGATGTTCATCAGTGATACTGGCCTGTAATTTTCTTTGGTCAAATTCACCAGGGAAGCCATCTGGTCCTGGACTTTATTTTTTGGGAGGTTTTTGATTACTGTTTCTATCTCATTCCTGGTGACTGGCCTATTCAAATTCTCTACTTCTTCTTGATCCAGTTTTGAAAGGTTGTATGATTCTAGGAATTTATCCATTTCTTCTAGATTATCCAATTTTGGGGGGTATAGCTTTTCATAGTATTTTCTTATAATCTTTTGTATTTCTGAGGTGTCCATTGTAATTTCTCCTCTTTCATTTCTTATTTGATTTATTTGAGCCTTCTCTCTTTTTTTCTTGCTGAGTCTGGCTAAAGTTTTGTCAATTTTGTTTATCTTTTCAAAGAACCAGCTCTTGGTTTCATTAATTTTTTCTATTGTTTTTTTGTCTCTATTTCATTTATTTCTGATCTGATTTTTATTATTTCCTTCCTTCTGCTGATTTTGGGCTTTGTTTGTTTTTATTTTTCCAGTTCCTTTAGGCGCACTGTTAGGTTGTTTCTTTGGGATTTTCCTAGTTTATTGAGGTAGGCCTGAATTGCTATTAAACTTCCCTCTTACAACCACTTTTGCTGTATCACATAGATTTTGGCATGCCATATTTTCATTTTCATTTGTCTCCAGTATTTTTTGATTTCTCCTTTGATTTCTTCATTGACTCAATCATTGTTCAGTAGTATTTTGTTTACTCTCCACATTTTTGTGGGTTTTCTGATTTTCTTCCTGTAGTTGATTTCTAGTTTCATACCTTTGTGGTCAGAAAAGATGCTTGGTATTATTTTGATCTTCTTAGATTTATTGAGACTTGTCTTGAGGCCTAATATGTGATCAATCCTGGAGAATGTTCCACGTGCATTTGAAAAGAATGTGTATCCCGAGGTTTTTGGATGGAATGTTCTCTATATATCTACTAAGTCCATCTGATGTAACCCGTCACTTAAGGCCAATGTTTCCTTATTCATCTTCTGTTTGGATGATCTATTCATTGGTGTAAGTGGAGTGTTAAAGTCCCCTACTATTACTGTGTTACTGTCTATTTCTCCTTTGATATCTGTTAATAATTACTTTATATATTTAGGTGCTCCTATGTTGGGTGCATAGATATTTATAAGTGTTATATCCTCTTGTTGGATTGTTCCCTTTATCATTATGTAGTGCTCCTCTTTGTCTCTTGTTACAGTTTTTGTTTTGAAGTCTATTTTGTTTGATATAAGTATTGCCACCCCAGCTTTCTTTTCTTTGCCATTTGCATGGAGTATCTTTTTCCATCCTTTCACTTCCAGGTTGTGAGTGTCTTTAGGTCTGAAGTGTGTCTCTTGTATGCAGCATGTATATGGGTCTTGTTTTTTTTTTTTATCCAATCAGCCACCCTATGTCTTTTGATTGGAGCATTTAGTCTATCAACATTTAAAATAGCTATTGATAAAAATGTATTTATTGCCATTTTGTTACTTTTTTCTGGGTGTTTTAGTAGTTCTTCTCTGTACCTTTCTTCTCTTGCTCTATTCCCTTGTGGTTTGATGGCTTTCTTTAGTAATATATTTGATTTCTTTCCTCTTACTTATTTGTTTACTTATTATAGGTTTCTGGTTTGTGATTACCATGAGGTTCCTCTATAATATTCTATGTATATAGCAATCTATATTGAGTCTATAGTATCTTTAGCTTGACCTCTTTCTAAAAGCTCTACTCTTTTACTCCCCTCTTCCCACATTTTATGTTTTTGAAATCATATCTAATCTCTTATTTTGTGTGTGTCTTTCCATTACCCTTTTATCATTGAAATAGGTAATTTTAGTACTTTTGTCTTTTAATCTACATATTATCTTCATAGGTAGTTGATCTGCTCTCTTTACTGATTTTTGCCTTTATCAGTGATTTTATTGCCTGGCTTTTTTTTTTTTTTTTTGACAATTTTCTTATCCCTATTTGTGGTCTTTTCTTTCCCACTTAAATAAGTCACTTCAGCATTTCTTGTAGAACTGGTTTCTTGGTGATAAATTCCTTTAATTTTTGCTTGTCTGGGCAGCTCTTTATCTCTCCTTCCATTCTGAATGATAACCTTGCTGGATAAAGTATTCTTGGCTGGAGGTTTTTTCCTTTCAGAATTTTAAATATGTCACGCCACTCTCTTCTAGCCTGTAGAGTTTTGGCTGAGAAGTCCACCAATAGCATTATGGGCTTTTCTTTGTATGTCACTTGTTGCCTTTCTCTTGCTGCTTTGAGGATTCTCTCTTTATCTTTAATTTTGGACATTTTAATTATAATGTGTCTTGGTGTGGGGCTGTTGGTGTCCATTTTGTTTGGTGCTCTCTGTGCTTCCTGTACTTGGACATCTGTTTCCTTCCTTAGGTTAGGAAAGTTTTCAGCTATTATATCTTCAAATAGATTCTCTGCCCCTTTGTCTCTCTCTTCTCCTTCTGGAACACATATAATACAAATGTTAGTGTGCTTGATATTGTCCCAGAGTTCCCTTAGACTGTTCCTATTCTGTTAAACCAGTATAATTCTGAGTAAAGCAGATTATCCTCCATAATGTGGGCCTCCTCCAATCAGTTGAAAGCCTTAATAGAAAAAGAAGGACTTCCCTCGAAGGGGAGTTCTGCCAGCAAATGGCCTTCAGACTTGAACTGTAGCATCACCTCTTCCCTGGGTCTCCAGTCTGCTGGCCTATCCTGAAGATTTTGGAGTTGCCTTTCTCCACAATTGTATGAGCCAATTCCTTAAAATCTCTCTGTCTCCACACATAGATGGAGATATATATATACATTTATATCCTATGTGTGTATGTATACACATCTTACTGCTTCTGTTTCTCTGGAGAACCCTAATACATCCATCAGAATGGCTAAAATGGAAAAGACTGACAATGCCAAGTGGAGGTGAACAGTGGAGCAACTGGAATTTCCATACTTGGCTGGTAGAACCATTTTGAGTACTTGCTTGTTAGTAGTTACTAAAGCTGAACATATGAATATCCTAAACAATTCCACGCTAAGGTGGATATACTTTATAGCATATGTTCAACAAAAGATACACATAGGAATGTTCCTAGCAGCAGTATTAATAAGGGTCTCAAATTGGAAATAATAAAATGTCTATCAAGAATGGAATGGATGAATAGAGGGTAGTATATACAAATGAGGTACAAATCCACACAATAGCGTGTTTCTCACAAACATAACTTGAGTCAAAGAAGTCAAACCCAAGGGACAAAGCTAAACTGAGGCTGTTTGAAACCAGGAAAGAGAGGAGAGGGATGGGGCTGGCCAGGGACACGAGGTGCTTCTGTGGTGCTTCTTAACCTGGGAGGATATTACATGGGTCTGTTCACTGTGTGAAAATTCATCTATTCACATACTGAGAATTGGTGCCCTTTTCTACACATATTTCTAACTCAATTTTTAAAAGTTTATTTTAAGAAAGTATGTCTCTGTCACTGCCTATGACTTTGGGGAAGTCCCTCCACATTTTGGAGGCTCAGTTCCTCTGCTGTAAAATGCTGCATGGATTTAACAAGATGGTCTATGGGAAAGCTATTTGTAAAGTATACATAAAGATATTATGGTACACACTTCACAGAGTAAGTGCTTAATAAATGTGAAGTGAAAATTAAGTCTAAGGAAACTACCTCTTACTATGTGCCGATGCTTAATACCCCTTATTTTGATTTATCTTAACCACCCAGTTATCCTGAGTTTACATCTGAAGAAACAAGGCTCAGAGAGGGAAAGTGGCTTGCTCAAATAACCCAGCTGGTTAGTAGCTGAACCATGATGGGCTTCAGCCCCAAGTCCTCTCTGTGCAGGGTGTTGAGGACCACACCCAGGACCAACATATGCCAGACGGGGGTCTCTCACTTCCCCACCTCCTCCCCCATCCCTCATTCCTTCCCCACCCTGCCTGCCCCACACATGCGCACTTGTCCTGCTCCCCAGCTCGCCCCTCACCCAGTACAAGGCACACAGTGATCCAGCCCCTACCTCCCAGGCCCGACAGTGGTCTGTCACCTCCCTCAGATTGGTCCACTTTCCAGCCCCCAGCAGGACCCCTTCCCGCATCTCCAGTGGTCTGTCCCTTCAGCTCCCCTCTCCAGTGGTCTGTCCCCTCATCTGCCACCCCCCCCCCCCGTCCCCCCCCCCCGCCCCCCCCCCCCCCCAAGTGGTCCTGTCTCAGCCCTTCCTCTCCCTGGCCACCATACACACGGCGGTCCACTCCCCCACTGTCCACACAACAGACCCACACACGGTCCGTCTCTTCAGCTCCCCGCCTGTGGTGGTCCATCTCCTCATCTACCACTCACTCCCCACACTGGTCCAGTACCCAGCCCGCCCCCCCCATACAGTGGTCGCACCCCTCAGCTCCCCTCCACACACAGTAGTCCAGCCCCCCGCCTGCCCCCAAGTATAGTGGTCCACCCTCCTGCTCACAGTGGTCTGACCCCTCAGCTACGCCCCCCACACATACAGTGGTCCGGCCCCCAGCCCACCCCACATACAGTGGTCCAGCCCCCTCCTCACAGGGGTCTGGCCCCTCAGCGGCCCCCACACACAGTGGTCCGGCCCCTCATCTACCCTCCCTCCCCCACACTGGGCTGGCCCCCAGCCCGCCTCCCCTCTCCCCTTCTCCTCACAGGATTCTGTCCCCTAAGCACGCCCCCTCCACACACACACACAGTGGTCCGGCCCCTCATCTACCCCCTCTCCCCCACCAGTGGTCCGGCCCCGCGCCCCGCCCCGCCCCCGCTGCGGACGGTGCCCCGGCGACTGAGGGCCTTGGCGCGGCTGCGGTACAGACCGCACGGCGACGGCGACGGCGATGGCGGCGGCTGGCGGGGGGCGGACGCGGCCTCCGGCGGCCTGCGTCTACGTGGCCCGCTTCGGCGCGCACCGGTGTGGCGGTGTGCTGCAGCTGGGCGGCCGCCGGAGCCCGGGGCTCGGGGCCACATGCAGCCGGGCGGGCGCGCCGGATGGTGGAGGGCGGCCCCCCGGCCCCGGGCCCAGGCCCCCCGCGGCCCCCTCGGACGAGCGGGCGTCGAGCGCGCAGAGCAGCCCCGCGCCGGTGGCACGTGCAGGTGGCGCGAAGGGGCGGCGGGGACAGGGGGACAGGGGGGCGGGTGGGCGCGGTGGGCTTCTCCGCCCTTGGCCTCCCCTCAGCCCTGGGTCGGGCCGCAACCCTGAGGGCGGCCAGGCCGGGCCCCAGGTCGCCCCTGCCGCGCTGGGGCTGGAGGACAGCCCGAGGAGGGGCGCGAGGGGCGGGCGCTGTCGTGTGAGACGAGGCGGAGACGGACGGGGCGGACGCAGCCCCGAGGCCCGGCGTGATGCGGCCTGGCGCGCTGTGTTCCCTCGGGGCCGCTGACTTGGCGATGAGCTTAAGGGGAGCTGGCCTCTCTAAGAACGGAGGATGGCTCTCCGTGTGTTCAGTCTACGTTTGTGTCTTTCTGGAATGTGTGTATTTAAAACTTGTCCCTCTATAGGTTTTACATAATCCTGTTCAGTGTCTTCCTAGGCCTTTGGTCGTCTCCGCTGTAGTAAATCGGCCTTCCTCCTCCGTCATGTCCTCCAAATGTTTACTGTTTGTGGATGTGACGCTTCTCCATCTTTAGAAAAAGTCGACTTTGTTTAGGATTGGTTTACGTACATTTTGAGGGGTTTTGACAAGGTTATATACTCTAGTGACATACCACCACAAACAAGATGCAAAGCATTTCCATTATTCCAAAAACTCCTGCCTGCCTTTGAAAGAGGGCCCACCTGTGCTTTTTTTTTTTTAAATAGCGTTATTGAGATATAATTCAGAATCCTTTCAACTCACCTATTACACAATTTAGTGTTTTTTACAGAAGTGTGCAATCATCACCACAATCAGTTTTGGAACATTTTTATTACCCCCCAAAGAAACCCTGTACCATTAGCATTCACTGTTCCCCCTTGCTCTGTCCCCTCCCCCCAACCCTAGCCCCATGCAAGCACTAAATTACTTTCTGACTCTATAGATTTGCCTATTCTAGACATTTCATATAAATGGAAGCATACAATATGTGAGCTTTCCTGGTTGGCCTCTTTCACTTAGCCTATTGATTTTTGTATGTTAATCTTAGATCCTAGTACTTCACTGAATTCTTTTATGAGTCAGTTTTATTGTTGACACATAATTTTTCAGATATACTATTATTTGTAAATAAGGATAATTTTATTTCTTTTTTACCCATTCTTATGCCTGCAATAGATTTTTTTTTTTTTTATTGCATTGGCTAATACCTCAAGCGCAATTATGGAATAGTAGTGGAGATTGTAGGCATCCTTGCCTTGTTTCTGACCTTAGGGGAAATGCCTCTTGTGTTCCCCATTAAATAAGGTATTGGCTTTAGCTCTAAGGCATATATATTTAAGATATTAAAAAGTATCCCTCAATTTTTATTTTATTCAGTGTTTTTATCATTAATGGGTGTTGAATTTTGCCAAAAGCTTTCTCAGATATATGGAGATAAACATTTTTCCTTAGTTTTATTAATATGGCACGTAATACAAATGGATTTCCTAATATTGAACGAACCTTGCATTCCTGAAATAAATCCTACTTGGTTATGATGTATTATTTTCTTAAAGTAGTGTTGGACTCTGCTAATAATTTGTTTAGAATTTTTGCAGTGGTATTCATGAGAGAGTGATCTGTAGTTTTTTTTCTCTTTGTACTTCATCTAGTTTAGGTATTATTAGAGTTATACTTACTTCATAAGAGGAATTAGGAACTTTTCCCTCCTTTTCAGTGCTCTGGAATAATTAATAGAACATTGGGACTACCTGGTGTTTGAAGATTTGTTGGAATTCTTCTGTGAAACCGTCTGGGCCTAGTGCTTTTTGTGAGCTAATTCCTTAAAAACTTTCTATATATCTCCCATGGAAATTGGTCTCTTTAAGCTTTCTAACTCTAATGGGTCAATTTTGCTCATCTGTATTTCCCTAGGAAATTATTTGTTCCATCCAGGTTTCCAAATTTATTTGTATAAAGGTCTGCAAAGTAGTGTCTTATGGTTTTGGAAAATTTCTTGTGTTTCAATGGTTATGTCCCTCTTGTCATTTCTTTTTGTGTATGTATGTGCTGTCTCCCTTTTTCTTGATAAAGTTAGCCAGTGTTTTGTCCATTTTGTTAAAAAACAGGATTTTGATTTATTAATGAGATATTTTGTTTTTCTAGTCTCTTACTCATTAATAAATAAAAATAAATAGTAAAGATAAAACTTTATAATTTCTTACATATGCTTTCTTTGTTCTTTTTATACTTTTTTTTGAGCAGGGAATTTTATTTATTTATTTTTATTCTTCCTTTTATTGATAAAAGTGTTTAGTGGATAGAAAGATGCATAAGGCACACGTGGCCATTGCCCTCCAGAAGGTCACAGCTTAGTGGAGGAAATGCATTATAAACACATGGAATAAAAGTGTACTAAGTGCTGTGAACAAGGTGTTCCTGGAGCCAGTGCTGTGTGTGGGGCTGTGTGTGTTTGAAGGAAGTCTGTAGAGAAGAGGTGATGGGAAGCTTTCTGGAAGAGCAGGTAGAAATTTGCCTGCCAGGTGTGTGTGTGTGTGTGCATGTGCATGCACACAGTGTGTCAAAGCCAGATAGAACAGCATGTGCAAAGGCTGAGAGGGTAGGAACAAGGTGTTTTGTGTAGTTAGAAGTATGATGTGTATCTGAAGTTGAGAAGAAAGGAGACTGTAGAGGTTGACTGGGGCAAGATGTGGTTTCTGGCATTTGTTTACTCTATTGCTGGCCTTTTAGGGACTCACCTTTCAAATCAGAAAAGGAAGGAGATTTTCTAGGCACTTCCAAGGTAGTTTATCTCTAGTTTCGTTGCTTGTTTCCCCCCAGCATAGTATTAGCTATTTTGGAAACTGTTATTGTCAAATGATCAGAAATATACCAACAAATGTAGAAGTCCTCAAAGACAGCTCAGGAGACATTTATAATTGCCTCCATTCTCAGGACGGTGAATATGTGTTGACCTTGATATTTTACCTTCTCATTCTTTTTTTTTTTAAAATTAGGTTTAACTCAGAAGAATTTAGCTAAAAAGTTTGATTTTCCGATACCTTTGAATGAAGCTTCCAAAATAATGAAGAAAAAGAAAAAGGTATATCATTGTAAAGGGGAATGAGCAATATCTGAATTTTAGATTAACCTCTCTAAATACAAATATGTGAAGAAACTCAAGACAGTAAAAATAGCTCCGTCTTTTGAAACATTAAATTTACTGAAATGAGAAAATACAATTGATTTAGCAGAAATGAAACCGGGTTTGGAAATATTTATTAACCATGAAGAATAGTCGTTTTAGTGTTCGAGGTATAAAACACATTTTAATCCAACTGTAACCCACTGGAAGATTTTTCAAAGCATGGAAATATATGTTCCATAGAAGAGAATAAATTCTCATAAATAGTGTAATATAAGAAGAAAATCATGGATTTCACAGAGAAGAAGAATGTATCTGTATTGGTGTCATGTTGCTCTTTTAAAGACCAGGGCTATACATTAAGTTTCTAGCAGGAAAGCGGACAAGGGTGAGCCTTTACTGCTGAATCATTTCCACCTCTGGTGGTCCAGATGTCATGGGAACTTGAGTGTTTTAAACATATTCGGCCTCAGTTGCTCTACCAATCTTGGTTTTCCACCATACATTTTATACTTCAATTTAAAGAAATTGTTGGTTGGTAATGGCACATAAAAGCATATTGTTTCTGAGCTTCAAGTTTGTTTGATTTATAATCCATGGATAGTATAGAATAGCATGTAAGGTGACTAATCCTTGCAGTGCGTGTATTTTGAGTGATCGTCTAATCTCCTCACTGTACTAAGAAATATTTCTTCCAAGAACCACTTCCTCTTGGATGAGGAGAAAAGAGCAGTAGCTAATATTTACTTATAACTTCTGTGTGCCAGACGCTGGGGGTAAGTGCTTTACATATATTTTTCAAAATTCTAATAATCCAGTGTATGAAGTTATTCCTAGATGAGATTAAAGTGCTTGCCCAATGTCAAGCAACTGGTAAGTGGCAAAGCCAGAACTTGAGCCTAGATCTGTTTGCTTCCATAGTCCTCATTCTTTCTATTTTAGTATATTCGTGCTCTCTAGTAATTTTGCTTTGGTATGTCCTAGGAGAAAGGTTTAATTCTTGACTAGAATAGATACGTCAAAAAATCAAATCATTGCCCAGTGGTTTAGACATAGGAATAGGAATTCACTGTTTTTGTTACCTTTCCAAACAAAACTGAATGTGTTGGAACCATTTAGGCAGGACTTTATAGAGAGTGCCTTTGAAAGGAAACTTCATCCAGGGCGGTTAATTTAAATACCACAGAGAGGAAATGCTAGGAAGTTGGGAAAAGAGACCAGAGAATTCAGTGATGATGAGAAAACAATTACAGTTACATTTTAGGTCTCTAAGTGCTAATATTGCTTTATAATAAAAAACATTGACATGCAACACAGTTGAGTCACTCCCAGTTCCTTCCATCAAAATGTATTCCAGCTTCTCTACTCAGTATTCCTTAACTGTGCTTATCTTTTTAAGGTTTTAGCATGGAATAGAGTATACAAAGTCATTTCTAGAATGCTTGAAGAAAATGAAAAATATAGACTCAGGCTGAAACGCCAGCAAGTATCTAGTGAAAGTAAGTTAACACAATTTTTATTTTATTGTAGTATTTATTGTATTTTATTGTATTAAAAAAGACTGGCTTCTATAAGAGTTTAGTTACCTTGGTCCCATGAGACCCATAGTTTTCTGAATTGTCACATTCGATGTAGAGACTATAGTAACGAGGGTACCGTATTATCACTGTTCATCACAATTAAAGGTACAAACATCTTGAAGCAATGAGTGTAGAGTAGACCACAGGTGTAGGTATGAGTGGAGGACTGCAGAAGGTGAGCCTTGACTAGAATTTACTGAGCAAAGGGCACATACTTGTCTGTTAAATCTGAATTTTTTTGTGTGAGGAAGATCGGCTCTGAGCTAACATCTGTGCCACTCTTCCTCTATTTTGTATGTGGGACACCACCACACATGGCTTGATGAGTGGTATGTAGGTCCCTGCCTGGGATCCAAATCCCTGAACCCCAGGCTGCTGAAGTGGAGTGCATGAGCCCAACCACTCTGCCCCTGGGCTGGCCCATAAATCTGAATTTTAATGCCAACTCTTTAATGCAGATTACAAAACTCGTGCAGATTAATGAAGAAAAACATTTTAACTACAATATGAAATTATACATTTGGTGTCACTTCATGTAGTCACTTCCTTTCCATGGATGCTGCAGTCTGATTTAATGCATTTAACAAAATCTGCCCTTGAAGTATGACCTTGATGTCATTATTTCATTCCTGGAAAACACTCATAAATTAATCATGTTCTAAAATTTCATCAGTGTTGAGTTGATATTGTGGCCAGAGCAAAATTAGATGTAATCTAGTATGTTTATTAACGTAATTGGAAGTTCTGGATTCTCAAACAATTAAGTTGGATACAATTTATGTAACTAATAATGCCCCATGAATTGATAAATAGTAGTAGTTATTTATCCCCTTCCCATGCATATCCTAACACACGTGCTGCCATGCTGAATGCTTCTGTAGGTTCTTTGGACAGTCACTTGATGACAGCTTCTATTTTGACAGTCAATAAATCTGCAGAATTTAATTTTTTTAATTTATTTTTATTATCTACTTTTTTATTTGAGGTCACGTTGGTTTATAACGTTATATAAATTTCAGGTGCACATCATTATATTTTGACTTCTGTATAGACTGCATCATGTTCACCACCAAAAGTCTAGTTGCCACCCATGAACACACACATGTGCCCCTTTATTGATTTTGCCCTCCCTGCATCCCATCTCCCTCTGGTCACCACCAATCTATTCTCTGTGTCTATGTATTTGTTTTTTTGTTTATCTTCCACATATGAGTGAATTCTTATGGTAATTATCTTTCTTCATCTGACATTTCACTTAGCATAATACCCTCAAGTTCCATCTATGTTGTTGCAGATGGCAAGATTTCATCTTTTTTATAGTTGAGTAGTATTCCATTGTATATATGTATATACCACATCTTTATCCATTCATCCATTGGGCACTTAGGTTGCTGCCAAGTCTTGGCTATTGTGAATGATGCTGCAATGACATAGGGATGCATGTATCTTTTCCAATTAGTGTTTTTGTGTTCTCTGGATAAATAACCAGAAGTGGAATACCTGGATCACATGGTATTTCTATTTTTATATTTTTGTGAAATCTCCATACTGTTTCCATCGGGGCTGCACCAGTTTGCACTCCCACCAGCAGTGTATGAGGGTTCCCTTTTTCCTACATCCTCTCCAACGCTTGTTATTTCTTATCTTGTTAATTAAGGACATTCTGATGGGTGTGAGGTGATATCTCATTGTGGTTTTGATTTGCATCTCCCTAATAATTAGTGATTCTGAACATCTTTTTATGTGCCTGGTGGTCATCTGTATATCTTTGGAAAAATGTCTGTTCAGTTCCTCTCCCCATTTTTTAATTGAGTTGTTTGTTTTTCTGTTTTTGAGTTGTATGAGTTCCTTGTATGTTTTTGGTACTAACCCCTTATTGGATATATAGTTTGCAAATATTTTCTCTCAATTGGTAGGTTGCCTTTTTGTTTTGGTGATGGTTTCCTTTGCTTTGCAGAAGCTTTTTAGTTTGATATAGTCCCATTTGTTTATTTTTTATTTTGTTTCCCTTGTGTAAGGAGATATGATATTCAAAAAGATACTGCTAACACCAGTGTCAAAGAGCGTACCGCCTATGTTTTCTTCTAAGAGTTTTATGGTTTCAGGTCTTACATTGAAGTCTTTAATCCATTTTGAGTTAATTTTTATGTGTGGTGTAAGATAATGGTCTACTTTCATTCTTTTGCATGTGGCTGTCCAGTTTTCCCAACACTGTTTATGGAAGAGACTTTTCTTTCTCATTGTATGTTCTTGGCTTCTTTGTTGAAAACTAGCTATCCATAGATGTGTGGGTTTATTTCTGGCCTCTCAATTCAGTTCCATTGATCTGTGTGTCTGTTTTTCTGCCAGTACCATGCTGTTTTGATTACTCTAGCTTTGTAGTATAATTTGAAATCAGAGAGAGTGATACCTGCAGCTATGTTCTTTTTTCTTGGGATTGCCTTGGCAATTCGAGGTCTTCTGTTGTTCCATATAAATTTTAGGATTCCTTGTTCTAGTTCTGTGAAAAATTTCATTGGGATTGCATTGAATCTATAGATTGCTTCTGGTAGTATGGACATTTTAACTATGTTTATTCTTCCAGTCCATGAGCATGGAATATCTTTCCATTTCTTTATGTCTTCTTCAGTTTCTTTCAACAGTGTCTTATAGTTTTTCGTGTACAGGTCTTTCACTTCCTTGGCTAAATTTATTCCTAGGTATTTTATTCTTTTTGTTGTGGTTATAAATGGGATTGTATTGTTGATTTCTCTTTCTACTAGCTCATTGTTCATGTATAGAAATGAGACTGATTTTTGTGTATTGATTTTGTACCCTGCAACTTTACTGTATTGGTTAATTATTTCTAATAATTTTTTGGTGGATTCTTTAGGATTTTCTGTATATGGAATCATGTCATCCACAAATAGTGACAGTTTTACTTCTTCCTTTCCAATTTGTATACCTTTTATTTCTGTTTCTTGCCTAATTGCTCTGACTAGGACTTCCAATACTATGTTGAATAAGACTGGCAAGAGTGGGCATCCTTGTCCTGTTCCTGTTGTTAAAGGCATAGCTTTCACTTTCTTACTGTTGAGTATACTGTTGGCTGTGGGTTTGTTGTATATGGCCTTTATTATGTTGAGCTGCTTTCCTTCTATATCCATTTTATTGAGAATTTTTATCATAAATGGGTGTTGAATCTTGTCAAATGCTTTCTCTGCATCTATTGAGATGGTCATGTGACTTATTCTTTATTTTGTTAATGTGGTGTATTACATTGACTGATTTGCAGATGTTGAACCACCCCTGCATCCCTGGAATAAATCCTAAAGGATCATGGTGTTTGATCCTTTTAATGTATTGTATTCAATTTGCTAGTATTTTATTGAGGATTTTTCTGTCTCTGTTCATTAGGGACATTGTCATGTAATTTTCCTTTTTTGTGTCATCCTTGTTTGATTTTGGTATCTGGGCAAGGTTGACCTTGTAATATGAGTTAGGAAGCATCCTACCTCTTCAATTATTTGGAAGAGTTTGAGAGGGATAGGTATTAAATCTTCTTTGAATGTTTGGTAGAATTCACCAGAGAAGCCATCTGGTCCTGGACTTTTGTTTTTTGGGAGGTTTTTGATTACTGTTTCAATATCTTTACTTGTGATTGGTCTATTCAAATTCTCTATTTCTTCGTGGTTCAGTTTTGGCAGGTTGTATGATTCTAAGGATTTATCCATTTCCCCTAGATTTTCCAGTTTGTTGGCATATAGCTTTTCTTGGTAGTCTCTTAATCTTTTGTATTTCGGTAGTATCTGTTGAAATTTCTCCTCTTTCATTTCTGATTTTATTTATTTGAGCCCTTTTTCTTTTTTTCTTAGTGAATCTAGCTGAGAGTTTGCCAGTTTTGTTTATATTTTCAAAGAACCAGGTCTTAGTTTCATTGATCTTTTCTATTGTCTTTTTAGCTTTTATTTCATTTATTTCCAGTCTTATTTTATTATTTCCTTCCTTGTACTGACTTTGGCTTCATTTGTTCTTCTTTTTCTAATTCTTTCAGGTGTAGCCTTAGAGTGTTTATTTGCGACTTTTCTTGTTTCTTGAGCCTGTACTGCTGTATACTTCTCTCTTAGTACTGCTTTTGGTGCATCACATAGATTTTGGTATGTTGTGTTTTCATTTTCATTTGTCTCCAGGTATTTTTTGACTTCTCCTTTGATTTCTCCATTGATCCAATAGTTGTTCAGTAGCATATTGTTTAGTCTTTATATATTTATGACTTTTCCAGCTTTCTTCCTATGGTTGATTTCTAGTTTCATACCATTGTGCTCAGAAAAGATGCTTGATATGATTTCAGTCTTCTTAAATTATTGAGACTTGTTTTGTTTCCCAACATATAGTCTGTCTTTGAGAATGTTCCATGTGCACTTGAGAAGAATGTTTATTCCTCTGCTTTTGGATGGAATGTCCTATATATATCTATTAAGTCCTTCTGGTCTAGGTTTTCATTTAAGGCCAATGTTTTCTTGTTGATTCTCTTTCTGGATGGTCTATCCAGTGATGTTAGTGGGGTGTTAAAGTGCCCTAGTATTACTGTGTTGCTGTCAACTTCTCCTTTTAGGTCTGTTAATAGTTGCTTTGTATACTTTGATTCTCTTATGTTAGGTGCATATGTATTAATAAATGTTATGTCTTCTTAGTGGAATGTCCCCTTTATCATTACACGATGTCCATCTTTGTCTCTTGTTATTTTTTTTGGCTTGAAATCTATTTTGTCTGATATAAGTACAACTACACCCACTTTCTTTTGGTTGCCATTTTCTTGGACTATCATCTTCCATTCCTTCACTCTGAGCCTGTGTTTGTCATTAGAGCTGAGATAGGTCTCCTGGAGGCAGCATATTATTGGGTCTTGTTTTTTAATCTATCCAGCTGCTCTGTGGATTTTGATTGGTGAACTCAATCCATTTACATTTAGGGTGATTATAGATGTACGAGGGCTTCATATTTCCATTTTATCTTGTGTTTTCTTCTTGTTCTATATTTCCATTGTTTCTTTTTCATTGTGTTTCTGTCTGCCATTTCAGTCTTCGTTTTCTGTGATGTGTTTCTCAGTTTCCTCATTTTTTATGTTTTGTGACTTTACTCTGAATTTTTGTTTCATGGTCACCATGAAGTTTGTATAAAAGGTCTAATAGGTGAGGTAGTCCTTTTTCTGATGATAGCATCTTGTCTCCATTTGCCTGTACAGGTTCTGTCCTTTTCCTCTTCCCCTTCTACGTTTTTGTTGTCACAAAGTATCCCTTTTTGTATTGTGAGTTTGTTATCAAATCAAAGTGCTTATAGTTGTTTTTAATGCTTTCTTTCCCTTTAGCCTTTATGTTATAATTAAGTGTTGACTAACCTATTCTGATATAGTGTTGCAATTTTCTGATTCTGTCTATTTATTACCTTACTCAAAGCATTATATACCTTTGCCTTTTTGTTTCAGATAAGAGGGCTCCTTTCAACATTTCTTATGAGGCAGTTCTAGTGGAAGAACTCCCTCAGCTTTTATTTGTCCAGCAAAGCCTTTATTTCTCCTTATCTGAAGGATAACTTTGCTGGATAGAGTGTTCTTGCCTGACAGCTTTTATCTTTTAGTATTTTGAATATATCATTCCATTCTCTCCTAGCCTATAGAGTTTCTGCTGAGAAAGCTGCTGATAGCCTAATGGGGGTTCCTTTGGGAGTTATTTTCTTCTCTCTGGCCACCCTTAATATTTTTTTCTTTGTCATTGACTTATGACAGTTTTAATATAATGTTCCTTGCAGAGGGTCTTTTGCATTGAGATAATTAGGTGGTTTGGTAGCCTCATGTACTTATGTATCCAGTTCTTACCCCAGGTTTAGGAAGTTCTCAGCTAGTATTTCTTTTTTCTTTCCTTTCTTTCTTTTTTTTGGTGAGGAAGATTGTGTTCTTCAGCTCCAGAATTTGTGGGGCTTTTTTAGAGTTTCAGTCCCTTTGGTGAAATACTCTTTCTGTTCATTAATTTTACTCTTGAACTTATTGAACTGTCTTTCTGAATTTTCTTGTAACTCACTGAGTTTCTTCATGACAGCTCTTTTGAATTCTCTGTTAGTTAGATTGCAGTCTTCCATAGTTTCAAGTTTGGTTTCTAGAGAGTTGTCATTTTCTTTTTGTGCTACTGTGTTACTGTAGTGCTTCATGGTACTTCATGAGTTGTTCCTCTGCTAGCACATTTGTGGTAGAAAACACTTTTCTTACTTGAGTAAGGCTCTGTTTACTTTGATTCTGAGCTGCTTCACGTTGTATTTGAGAGCCTACACTTTTCCCCCTTCTCTGCATCTTCCAGAAGCATTGTCAGTGCCTCGTTGTGCTGCTGTGCCTCTGAAGCTGCTGGTGCCTTGTTGCTTATGATGTCACTGCAGTCATGGATGTCACCACTGGCATCACTGGACTGCCAGCACCTCTGCTGCTTCTGGGGTTGCCTGTATCATGGGTTACCCCACTATGGTGGTCGGGGGAGGAGGAATGGGGCAGCAGCCAGGGTTACAGGCACCTCTGCCACATCCAAGTTTTAGGATCTGCAGGTGCTACTTCTGTGCGTGGGGGGTTGAAGTTGTGGGCACTTGTGCAGCTGGGGGGACCAGGATCATGGGCTGCACTCTTGCTGTTACCTGGCTCTCTGTGGGCTCTGCCTGGGCTTGGGTGCTGCTGTTGCATGTGCCACCTGTGCTGCTTCTCCAAGGTTATCTAGGGCTGCTGGCAACGTTGCTGCCAGGGACACTGCTCCTAGGTGGACTGGGGTTGTGGGTGACACCACTACCACCATGGGGGTAGAGGTACCTGGGTCACAAATGCCAGTGGAGCTCCTGAAGCCTCTGCTCTCTTGCACCTGTGCAGTTTCTGGAACATCAGGTCATGGGCACTGCCTCTGCTGCTGGGGGTCTTGGGGTCTTGGATGCAGCCCTTGCTGCTGGAATGGCCAGTGTTGGAAGCGCCACCGCTGGTCAATGGGGAGGGAACTGGGTGAGGGGCACCACTGTATTTCCTGAAGCCTCAGGTTGCAAGTACCACCCACCGCTGCTGGGGGAGGGAGAGGGACAGGGACTGCGCCACAAGTGCCGCTGTGGCTCTTGCAGCCTCTGTTCTCTAGTGCTACCGTGCTTCTTAGAACCTCATGTCACGGGCATTGCCACCATTGTGGAGAGTATCTGTGTCTTGGGCGCAGCCTCAGCTGCTGGAGGATCAGTGTTGGAGATGCCACCTCTGGGCAAGGGGGAGGGGCCTGGGTCACACGTATTATCATGGTTCCCAGAGCTTCTGGTCATAAGCCTGCAATGATTCCTGGCACCTCCAGGAACGTGGGCTGCCTGGACTCCTGGGTGTTACCTCAGTTCCTGGAGCCTCTGGTCTCGGGAACTGCTGCTGCTGCTCCCATGCTTACACCACCTCTAAGAGGTCCAGTCCACCCACCTCAGATGCATAGATGTATGGATCTCTCAGGCATTCGTGTGTGCTGTGCAGGGAGTCCTTTGTTGGTCCATGTATGTCCTACTGGTTATAACTGAGAGGTGGAAGACAAAGAGAACAACTCCACCATGATGCTGATGTCAACCATTGTAGAATTTAATTTTGTGAAGAATATTTTCATAAGATAATAATTAGAGCAGAGTACCATTCTGTAAGCAATGTAATACTGGGAACTCATTACCGTTCATATCATATTGCATCAATAATAGCATAAATTACTTGCAATAATGGCATATAAAGTAATGTTCACATTAGTGATACTCTACTTTTCATATTCAGTTAAGAAGGAAAATGAGGCAGGAGAGGGGATTAGGAAGGAAAAAGTAGTCAGTAGTTTTTGAGTGAAAATGATGTTTGAATAGGCAGAGCAATGTGCAAAACACCTGGACATTGTTCTTACTGTTAATCCAGCTCCAATTACTTTAATAAACATACCAGATTACACCTAATTTTGCTCTGGCCATAACTTGAACTTTTCAGGTTCTCTTGTGCCTCAGCAAGAGGCCTTCTGCTAAACATCAAGCAATCTTGTAAGGATTATTTAACATCTTAAAATAATGTGCAGAGTTGTCCAGAAATAACGTCTTAAAAACATAAGGTAGCCTTGTATTTCATTATTTTGTAATACAATTTTAAACCAGATTACAAAAACTAATACTTTTGTTTTAAAAATGTATTATAACTCTTATGCCTTAATATGTATTTATTAATGGGAAAATCAGTGCTAGACGCCAACTTGAATTTTCCTTATATTTTATCTTCCTCCTAGACTCAGATCACACAGGATGAATCTTCTTATCTTCTGGTGAGAACCCATTTAGATAACAGTTATAGACTTCTTTCCTTCCTTTTACATCCTACCTTCTCCAACCTTTAGTATATGTCCATTGTTAATTCTAGCCTGTTCCTTCCTAAACCTAGTATTTGGCCATAGGAGGTACTCATTAAATATTTGTTGAAATTTGATAAACGTCGTTGGGACCCTATCTTCACCATGCTGTTGAAACTACTCTCTCCATGCTCCATGCTTTGTTGTTCTTCATACCTCTGCTTAGTTCTCTTTCTCTTTGAACATGCTGTCACCGTTAATATTATCTTACTACTTCTCCTTCAAAGTTTTCTTCTTTCTTAGTGTTCTGGAGGCTACGTCATGGTTCTCTTTCTGTGTTTCTGACCATATTTTCTGTGTATTTTTTATTTGTCCCTTTTGCTACCACCTAATAACAGATGCTTCCCTAGGAGTAATTGTTGGTCCTACTCTCTCTTTACATTTTTATCTGAGGTAGCTCACCCATTTTCTGGTCATGTACGTCTGAATTTCTTTAGGCTATTCCGGTTACTTTTAAATGCCACATGTTTTAAACTGAGCATATCATCTTTCCCCCTTCCTTTTCAATTGTTCCCTGGTTGACTAATCATCTGGGCTCATTAACTTCTTAGGGAGAGATTACATCCAGTTTGGTGGGGTTTGGAAAGTAATAGTAAAGGTAGTAAGTTGGGCCTTGGAAAAGAGACATTAGATTTGTATAAGTGAGAATGTGGGGGAGGGGAGTATATTTTAGACACGGACATGAGCAAGTTCATGGAGTCCAAGAAAACGTTCTGGAATGTACAGTGTGATTAAAGTGTGTTTAAGATAGTCACAGTGAAGAGAGTTATAAAAATAATACTGAGACTGTATTTCAAAGGGTCTCATTTGAATGCTGGGCTAAGGCAGTGTTCAGTTGGCAATGAATAAACATGAGACATTTTCTTAACCTTTTATTCTTTTTTCTTTTTGAAGAAGAAGAAGATTAACCCTGAGCTAACATCTACCACCAATCCTCCTCTTTTTTGCTGAGGAGGACTGGCCCTGAGCTAACATCCATGCCCATCTTCCTCTGTTTTTTATGTGGGACGTCTGCCACATCATGGCCTGACAAGTGGTGCTTAGGTCCGCAGCCAGGATGCGAACTGGCGAACCCCAGGCCACTGAAGTGGAATGTGGGAACTTAACCACTGTACGACCGGGCTGGACCCCAACCTTTTAATCTTACTGGTTTCAAATGTACAGAAGAGTTGTAAGAATAATACAAAGAACTCCAGAATACCCTTTACTTAGGTTCACAGATTTTTAACATCTTTCCACATTTGCTTTAGCATTCTTATACTCTGTCTCTGTGTATGTGTATATATGTGTGTGTATAAAGTATTACCTCTTAATACTTGTATGTGTATCCTAAGAACAAGGATATTTTTTATGAACCACACTGTAGTTATAAAATTCAGGAAATTTAACATTGATATAAAACTTTTATATAACCTATAGTCTATATTCCGATTTTTTCCAATTGTCCCAATAAAGTCTTTCATGGGATATTTTTCCTGGTACCAGGTCCAGTCCAAGATCATGTATTGCATTTAGTTGTGATGCCTCTTTAGTTTTTAATCTGTAACAGTTCTTCAGCCTTTCTTTGTCTTTCATGATATTATCATTTTTGAAGAATACAGGCCAGTTATTTTTCAGACTTTGGACTTGCTGATGCCTTCTCATGATTTGATTCATATTTTGCCTTTTTGGCTGGAACATTATCTAGGTAATGTTGCTTCTTTCTCAGAGTATCACATCTGGAGTCTGTGATCTTCATTTATCCCTTATTGATGATAACTTTGATCTATTGGCTAAGTGGTTATCCATTTCTCTACTATATATAATTACTATATTTCCTTTTGTCACTAATAAGTATTTTATGGAAAGATAATAAGAGATATGCAAATATCTTGTACATCATCAGTACAGAACATTTTAAAGCAGTAGCTCAGATCTGCATTTTAGAAAGAATCTGATGTCATTTTGTGAAAGCTTTGGAATGGGGGCAAGATAGGAGATGAAAAAGAAAATCTGAGGATTATAATAGCAGTCCAAGTGAAAAGTGAAATGCACTTAAATGAGAATGGCAGAGGGGCGGAGAGGAGACAAGTGATCAGCTATAATGGATAAGAGAGATGATACTGAGTTTTGAGAAGGAGTAGATAAGAAAGAAGGAAGTCGAAAGAAGGAACTCGTTTTGTGACGGTACTGAGTTTTATTTTGGCATGTTGAACTTTAGGTGATAGTGAGGTACCCAGGTGAAAATTCCAAGCAAGCAATTAGAAGTGCTGTATGGGTGCTAGTGTAATATCTATACTGCATAAAGGTCGTATGTAGTGTTAGCAGTAGATGCAGATGGAAACCTCAATGTGAGGATGGAGGCAGAGGAGAGGACTGAGAACAGTATGTGAGGCAACGTCCAGGACGAAGAGGAATCTCAGTTTCAAAGAGGGGTTCTAGGGCTCAATCAGGAGTAACGAGAGAGATGGTTGTGGGTCTGAGGGGGATACTGATGAAGCTTGCAGGAGATCAAGGGAGCAGCAGTCTACAGGAGGGCAATGACCTTGTTCAGTGAGAGTGCAGGGGGACACAAAGCAGGAGTGTAGAAATGCGTCCACTAGGAACATTTTAAGAGTCAGTCCAACACCTAGAAGTAAAGCAGAAGCTCGAAGTGATGACAGCCTCCAAGCAATGACCTTACTTGTGAGCAGCTCAGGTGGCTTGGAAAGGCCTGGGATATTGTGCTTCTGTGACGTAGTTGCTGTAAACGGGGCTGTTGAAGTCACCAAGGGTATTGGCAGGAGTTGGAGTGGAGAAGAAAAATATGAGTTACATATTGAGTCCATCGGAAACTTTTTATGGTCAACTAGAGAAAGTGAAAGCTATCAAAACAGTAAATATAGAGAGTAGCTGTTACTTTGCAGTCTTAGAAACGTTAAGATTTTTCAGTGACTGCTGACATTATGACATTTTACATTAACAAGATTCAATTTTGTCGTCTTTTATTTAGGATCAACCCATCTTTGGATCTGTTTACCAAAGAAGATTATGAAGAGTTTAAAGATGGAACTTTAAATTGAATCATAATTATTTGTTCATTTTGGTGTGTTTTGTTGGAATTGGAACTTTAATAGTTGAAAAGAAAAACTACTTTCTTTATAAATTAATAGTATTTCTTTGCAAGTTAATAAAAATTTTAGTAAAATATTATCATATGCATACAAGCATTATTTTAAGAATTAATACATATTCCATATTCTTTTAAATTACTCTTATACATAAAATTTAAATTAGCATATCAATACAATTGCATTCATTTAAATTGCCAACTTTTTCCTTTTATTAATGAGTCTGCAGCTGCTGCTTTATTCATCTCTTCATTTAATGTGACTTTTAAATTAAACTTGGATTTATTTAAATTATTTTTGGCTTCCTCACTTTTTCTAAATTTCTCAATTATTTCATGATAAAAGCCTACAATTTACATAGCAACAATTATTTGGGATGTTAGAACGAATGGTTATTTGAGCCGTCTTTTCATCCTAAGGAAAGTTAGTAAATTTATGCAAATTCTATATTATAATATGGAGTATTTTAGCAAAATTTTGGGGCAAAGATCAGAGGAGACATTCTTCTCCTTTCCAGTCTCCTAATTAATAGATACATTATTTTTAATTCAATGAATGAGAAGTTTAGAACTCTGTAAATAATTTAGAAGTGTTTTCCAGTGAATTCCATAATTTTCGATTCAATATTGAGTAATAATCAACTATTACTTACACCACTTTTCCTGCTTTTTGCGATACAGTCTGTCTCCCTAAATTATATCCAAAGCTTAGATGGAACTGAAACCTCAGGAAAGAAACGTAAAAAGAGGTGTGCCACTGATAAGGTCTATGTACGCTTCTTACTTCTTCCCCTTCACGGGGCAGGCCTTCTCTTTTCTGTCCCGGATCATAATAGTGATGACTTCCATTCTTTTTGGGGCATTGAGAGGATGGGCTTCCTCATTTCTCTTACAATGGCAATACAAAGTGGCAATATTACAAAATTCTCATGAAAGAGTATAAAATGTATGCACTATAAAATAATTCATAATTTTGTTTCTTTCTCTAGTTATAAGTTAATTACTTCAGGAGACTAGAACAGCCTAGGATTTGTGGTCACATGTTCTTCTAGTGACTTTTTACCAAATCTACCTGTTTCCAGTTGAAGGACACATTACCTGGGCAAACGGCTTAGGCCTTGCCTGCCGTGCAGTCAGTGTCCAAAGGTCCCCTGGCATGGAGGGTCATGCAATCTTTTTGGAGCGTGTTGGGTAAATTTTCAGGCTGCTGAATTCTTGGGTTCAAGAAATTGAACCAAAACTAAATTTGAATTTTAGCTTATACCACTTAAATCTGTATAAATTGAGACATTTACTTGTTTAAAAGGTAATTTACGCTGCATAAAGTTTTGTGGTGAATGTGAATGAGGATTTTAGGTTCACTGCAATGTAGGTTGATATTTTTATGACATATGGCTTGACACAGCAAAGTAGTATTTTAATTTAACACGTATGTCAATATTTATTAGATTTAAAATATGAGTCTAATTCTAGATACAAACTTAGTCTGTCTCACTGTTCACGAACCACGGAGTAATGAAGACTCCTACTGAAATGAGTATTCTAGATATTTGCTCTAAAATTTTTAATTGTTATTTAATAATTTCTGGTGCAAATGTATTAAATCTCTGTTTTGTTAAATAGAATATAGTAAATATAATATGACTTTGCTGACACATCACTGAATACCAGCTATGGTACTGTGATTTATTTTTGGTTCTTTAATTCCAGAAGTGGCTAATGACCCCCACATTAAATGACTCAGACAACTATGAGATCCTGCCTTCTTTTTATCTCCAGCCCGGACTGTCGTTTATCTGGTCTCCATGAGTGGGAATACTCACTCGCCAGATATGTACCTGACTCTTCCTTTCCTCTCTTAGACCAAAGGCGGTTTATTTTAGCCCAGTAGTCTAGTATTTGCAGCTCCTGTTTTGGGTGCCAGAGTGGGTGTTTGATGCTTAGCTGTGCAGGGCGGAGATGGAAGAGATCTTCTAGTGGTGCAGATTAAGGATTAGGGTGAGTGCAGAACAGAGGACAAATATGGCAATGCTTCAAAATGTCGTTCAGCCATTTATTCCAGGTCTCTGACAGGTTTCAGGTGAACTTTGCAATTATGAGGAAAAACCAATGGGAACTTTTAGCAAAGGAACTAACTAAAACCTAGGATATTTTCACATCCAGTGTAAACTGAAGAAAGGTTAAAATTTGAAGTATTGTAAAATTTTGAAGCATTGCCATATTTGTCCTCTGTTCTGTACTCGCCCAAATCCTTAACTTGCACCACTGGAAGATCTCTTCCATCTCCGCCCTGCACAGCTGAGCATCAAACACCCACTCTGGCACCCAAAACAGGAGCTGCAAATACTAGACTACTGGGCAAAAATAAACCGCCTTTGGTCTGAGAGAGGAAAGGAAAAGTCTTAGGTAACCTAGGAGTCTCTGGGAGTCAGATTATCATGAAATGGTGAGAGATGGGTTTTGTTTTGTCTTTTGGTGAGGAGGATTGCCCTGAGCTAACATCTGTTGCCAATCTTCCTCTTTTTTTTTAATGTGGGATGCTGCCACAGTGTGGCCTGACGAGTGGTTCTGGGTTCGAGCCCAGGATCCGAACCCACAAACCCCAGGCCATTGAAGTGGAGCATGTGAACTTAACCACTACACCACCAGTCTGGCCCCAGTGAGACTAGTTTTGAGTTTGGGATCCAGGCCTGTGGGAATAGGAAGGCTGAAAACTCTGTAAATGGAGGTGGAAGCGGCACGAGTGCCTCATTTTGTTATAGGGAGAGTGCTTGGCTGGGCAGTGGTGTGCTCCTAGAGTAGCAGCCCAAGTTCCTAAGTCAGAGACTATACATTTATGCTGGCTGTGCAGATAGACTCAGGTTTGCTGCACCGGGGGCATGGCTGACTGATGGCCTGCCTGTGCCGCATTGTGAATCCACTACTACATTTATATGAGGCCCTACTTCCTAACTAGTTGCTCCCAGCCAATGATTGAGTGTGGCAGGGATATTAAGGCAGGCCCAGTTCTGTGAGACAGCCCCAAAGACTCCCCAGTTGCCTTGCAGAAACTTACTTAGAACTACCGCAGAGACAGAGTCTAAGACTTTCCCCCCCAACCTCTTTCCGTCCCTCCCTCCCCTACAGAGATTCGTGTTCCATCGTGGTAGGATGGCTCTGCCAGGCTCCCCTGGCCTCCTCTCAGCTTTCCCTCACAGGCATTTCCCCAGTAAATACCTTGCACATCAATTCCACCTTGGTGTCTGCTTCTGAGAGGACTCAAACTAACACAAGTGATGTCAGGAGTGGTCTGATAAAGTAGGTAGTAAGATGGGCACTGGGATGGCTTATTCACCATCCATCTGGCAATGAGACACCTTCCTGAGTAGTATGTATGGTATAGATAGTCCCTGGCACATGGTGGTGGTTCTATTCTTAAAGATCTCACCTAAGGTGACTTGGAAAAACTTCCCAGTGAAGAGGAATGCCCTTACAGGTGTGATAATCCAGGCGTTTGAAAGATATGGCGTGAGTAACACCTTCAAATACAGTTTAGTTGGCCAGTTACTGCCAAGTTGTATTCCAGCACCCTACAGAGAGGATAATAAGAAACTGATGTCCATTAATAAGCAGTTACAAAATAAGTATGCCTTATTCTGTATGTACCAGGATCTCTCTGGTAGTTTACAAAAAAGCCCTTATCTGTTGCAGTGGAGAACAGATCTAGCCAAGTGGCAAACAGAAGATCTAATAGATGAAGTTTCAGAGCTCCAGAAATGTAGAAATGGTCAGCGAGGCAGGTCTGCTATGCCAAGGTCAGAGCCCACACTGGGCCAATCTGAGACCCTGGGATGTGTGATGGCAATATCTGGATGGATTTCCCTGAAGATGTTGGCTCTGCAGATTCTCCTGAACACTTGGAATTTGCACAGTTGGCCCACTCTTCACCTGTGATGGAAGGGGCTGCAGAAGCTCCTCCCTTCAAGGCAACAGGTGTTCTCCTTGGCAGCTGCCCTCACTTCCTCTCCCAGCTACTAGGCCATAACTAAGGTTAAATTCTAGTATAAGCCAACTGGAAAAGTGCTGGGCCAGGTAAGTGAGGGAAGAGAATATACACACAAAGAGCCATGCAGGTACTGTTGTGAGCAAGTAGCATAGCCCAGGGATTAGATTTTAAGGGTGCTTAATCAAAGGGGATGAAATATAGGACTATAGATAATCAAGAATTCATAGACTCTGGTAGTTGGAGTAACTCCTGCTTTGGATACTTGTCCTATGGGGTAAGAATTATCATAGTGGAGAAGGACAAGTGGAAATGTCTGAAACTTCCACCACTCTCTCAGCCAAGATATTAGTTGAAAAACAAGATCACATTTTGTGGGATGAGGGAGACTGGCAGAGATAGTGCCACCATTAAACACCTGAAAGATACAAAGATGGTGGTTCCTATCATCTCTCTGTTAATTTGCCAGTCTTGTCCCTGAGGAAATTGAATGGATCCTTGAGAATGATTGTAGACTGTCCTAGACTTAACCAAGTAGTAGCCTTGTTTGTAGCTGCTATGCTAGAAGAATAACATTGGTAGAGCAAGAATGTGATATGTAGCCATTGATGTGGCAAATGCGTTCTTTTCCATCTCAATCAGAAAAAGCCAGAAACAGTTGCATTCATGTGGTGCAGACAACATTCATTTAGAGTTTTGCCTCAGTGTTATGTTAACTCCTCTGCCTTTCATCATAATATAGTCCAAAGAGATCTGGACTGCTTGGTCATCCCATGGAACGTGACAATGATCCATTACCTTAGTATGGTCGGGCAACCTTATGCTGGTCAGGCAGGTCAAGCAAGAGCTGGCTAGTACACTGGAGGTCTTGGTATTACATGTGTGCTCCTGAGAGTTGGCGATAAACCCTACAAAGATTCAGGACCCTGCTTGAATTTTCAGTGAAGATTTTAGGAGTCCAATGAAGAAAACTTCAGTGACATTTTTAGAGTCTAATGTTCAGGAGTATGCCAGGATATCCATTCCAAAGTAAAAACCATCATGCATCCTGAATTTATTACCACAAAAATTGAACACATGCATGGTAGACCTCTTTGGTTCTAGAGGCAGTATATTCCTCACCTAGGAAATCGACTTAGCCCATATATTAGGTGACACAAAAAATTGACAACTTTAAGTGGGACCCAGGTCAGGGAAGGGCTCTAAATTAGGTCCAAGCTTTGGTGTAAGCA
Source organism: Equus quagga (assembly GCF_021613505.1). NCBI lineage: Eukaryota > Metazoa > Chordata > Mammalia > Perissodactyla > Equidae > Equus > Equus quagga. The sequence goes on along the minus strand of NC_060273.1, from coordinate 49,845,367 downwards.
GTCCTGTTTCTTGGGTTATTTGATTTGGAAGACTATGGTGTTGGAGATATTAGTAGTGGGAAACGATGTAGTGTGAAGCTTATGGGAAACCTGACACAAGCCTCATAATGAAATTATGGATCAAGGTCATGTTATCCACAACATACAATTAAATGCCTTTTGAGAAATAGCTTCTGACATATTTTTGGGCTCTAGTAGAGACAGATTGCTTGGCCATGAGGTACCAAGTAATTATGCATCTGGAACCTCACTTTATGAATAGGATTCTGTTGAACCTTTCAAGTGAAAAAATTGGAGTACCAGCAAAAGACTATCGTAACATGGAAACAGTATGTCCAGCAATGAAGACCAAGTGGGCCAGGAGAGCACGAGTGAGCTACATGAGCAGGTAGTCCAATCTTCATGTCATCCACATTAGTTGTATTAGCTCTTCTCCCCCTGCTTGCACCTATGCCCATATGAGTGTTCTCAGAAAATCAGCTGAAAGAGGAGGAAGAGTTCAAGCTTTGGTTTATGAATGGATTGGTTCAATCATGGGTTTAAGCCAATATAGATGTGGTAACACTACAACCATGTTCCAGAGTGTCCTTGAAAGGTACTGGAAAGGAAAAAGGGCACAGTTACAAGTAGCATACCTGGTCATCCGTTTTGTGTTGTAGGAGGAGTGGCCAAAAGTGATAATGTATATGGATTCTTGAGCTGTGGCCAATGGCCTGGCCATCCGATCTGGGGACTCATCAGAAATACTGAAGATCTGAGACAAGAGAGTCTGGGATAGAGGCATGTAGATGGACATAGGAGAAGGAGCACAAAGTGTGAAGATTTTTGACCCACTAGAAAGCATCTACTGCTGAAGAGACAGTGAACAACTAAGTAGACAGAATGATGGCCAGCTGATGTTAGCCAGCCTTCAGCTTTGGCCACCCAGGAAATTGATTTTGTTTTTCTTTTCAATTTCTTTAATTTCTGTTATTATTTCCTTCCTTATACTTCCTTTGGGTTTATTTTACTCTTTTTTTTGTTTTTTTTTTTTTTGGTAGATTCTTGAAGTGGGAGCTTAGATTACTGAATTGAGAATTTACTCTTTTCTAATGTATGCATTTAGTGCTATAAAACTTCCAGTACTGTTTTAGCTATGTCTCACAGATTTTGGTATGTTGTGGTTTTATTTTTTATTTAATTGTGGATTTGTCTATTTCTTCTCTAAGTTCTATCAGTTTTTACTTCACATATTTTGCAGCTCTATTTTTTGGTGCATACATATTTAGTATTGCTATATCTTCTTGATGGATTGACCCTTTATCATATAATGTGCCTCTCTGTCTCTGGTAATTTTCTTTGCTCTTGCATCTACTTTATATGATATTAATTTAACTATTCCTGCTTTCTTTTAATTAATACATCTCTTTCCATCTTTATACTTTTATCCTACCAAATCATTATATTTGAAATTAATTTCTTAAAAACAGCATATATTGCGTCATGTTTTTTAATCCACCCTGCCAATCTCTGTCTTTTTTTTTTTTTTCCTGAGGAAGATTCACCCTGAGCTAACATCTGTTTCAAATCTTCCTTTTTTTTGCTTGAGGAAGATTTGCCCTGAGCTATCATCTGTGCCAATCTTCCTCTATTTTGTATGTGGGACACCACCACACCACGGCCCCCAATGAATGGTGTAGGTCCACACCTGGGAGCTGAACCTGGGCCACTGAAGCAGAGCATACCAAACTTAACCACTAGGCCACAGGGCCATCTTTCAATCTCTGTCTTTTAATTGATATATTTATACCATTTGCATTTAATGTAGTTCTTGATATAGTAGGGCTTAACTCTTCCATTTTGTTTTTTGTTTTCTGTTTGTTATTTCTCTGTTTTCTTTTTCCTGCCTTCCTCCTCCTCATGTGATATCCATTGACGCTGGGTCAGTGATGGAAGTGGGAGCAGGGGTGTATGAGAGGAAACAGAAGGCTCATTGCTGGCCAGTGAAATTGAAGATCCTTGCTCCCTACTTGGCCTTTGCTGACATCACCCCACTGGAACACCTCAGTACCGGTGGAGGGTGGAGGTCTGGGGTCCCTACTCAGGCTTTTGCTGGTGTGGGTGTGGTTTGGGCTCCAGTTTTTTCTGTGGTGTTTGGCTGGAGTAGAGCAATTATTGTCTTAAAGTTTATATTTTCCTAGGCTACCTCTTTCCTGGCCCTTCAGATAGAGCAGGCTTTTATTGGGACATTTTATCTGTGCCTATTGGCATTTCCAGGTTTCTGGCTTCTTCAACTGCAAGTCTGGGATATACAAGACAAAAAGAAAACCCAGCGAACTTACCACTTTGTTGTTCCTTGGGTCCTGAGGTCCTTAGTTGGTCTGTCTTCTTCTCTACACATTTCAGAGTGTCCTTATGTTTGTTTTACATATAATGTCCAAGGTCTATAATTTTTAATACTTAGTGGGAGGAATAGGGAAAAGTATGTCTTTTATTTTCTTGAAAGCATAAGTCTCAATTGATATTTTGGAATCAGAAAATGTGCAAAGACTATTCAATAAAGAAAAGGTAGTCTTTTCAATAAATGGTGCTGAAACAATTGGATATTCATGTGCAAAAATGTGAACCTCTACTTAAACCTCACACTTTATATAAAAGAATAACTCAAAATGGATTATAGAGCTAAATGTAAAACCATAAAATGTTAAGAAGAAAACATAGGAGAAAGTATCCATGACATAGGACTAGGCAGAATTCTTAGATGTGGCACCAAAGAAAAATCCGTGAAAGAAAAAAAGTGGATAAATTTGATTTCGTCAAATTAAAAAAACTGTACATGAATATTTAAAGCAGCTTTATTTGTAATAGCCAAAAACTGGAAACCACCCAGATGTCTCTCAATGGATGATTAATTAAACAAACTGTGGTCTCCATACCATGGACTACTACTCAGTGATAAAAAGAAACAAACGTATAACAACCTGGATGAATCCCCAGAGGATTATGCTGAGTGAAAAAAGCCAATCTCCAAAAGTTATATACTGTTTTATCCCATTTACATAGCGTTCTTGAAGTGAGAAAATTATAGAAATGGAGAACAGATTAGTGGTTTCCAGGACTTAAGGAGCAGGTGGGGGCTTGAGAGAAGTGCATAAAGCTATAATAAGGTGAATTACAGTGATTGATTTTCAAATGTTGAGCAAGCCTTGTATTCATGAGATAAACCCTATTTGGTTATGATATAATATCCTTTTGATTTATTATTGGAAATGATTTGCTATTATTCTGTTGAGTTTTTTTGCCTTATACTCATGAGGGATATTGGTCTATAGTTTTATGTTGTTGTAATTTTTTTCCTGGTTTTGGTGTCAGGGTAATGCTGTTCTTGTATAATGTTATTAGGTACATATACACTTAGAATTGTTATGACCTATGATAAAGGTCAGTTGATACCTTTGTCATTAGGTAATGTCTCTCTTTATTCCTGGTAAGATTCCTTGTCCTGAAGTCTACTTTGATGTTAACATTGCTGTATCAGCCTTCTTTTGATTAGCACTTGCATGGTGTGTCTTTCTTCATGCTTTTACTTTTACGATGTTCGTAGTTTATATTTAAAGTGTATTACTTACAGAAAATCTATAGTGGTTTTTCTTTTTAAATCCAATTTGACAAATTTTGATTTTAATTGGTGTGTTTAGACCATTTACAATAAACAGAATTATTGATAGGGTTGGATTAAAGTCTGCTACCTGGGTCGCTATTTCCTAATGATTCTGTCTCTTTTGGTTCTCGTTTTCAACTTTCTTTTTGGATTGAGTATTTTTTATTATTTCATTTTATTTCCACTACTGACTTCAGTATTAGTTGCATATTGCTACAAAGCAAATTATCCCGAAATGTAGTGGCTTAAAACCACATACATTTATTATCTCACAATTTCTGTGGGTTAGGAATACAGATACAGCTGAACTAAATCCTCTGCCTCATGATCTCTCCCAAGGCCGCAAAGATTCCCCTTAGCATCTGCAGTCTTATCTAAAAGCTCAACTGGAGAAGACCTACTTTCAAGTTCACTCATTAGTTATTGGCAGCATTCACTTCCTTGCTGGCTGTTGGCTTGAGGCTGCCCTCAGTTCCTTGCCATGTGGGCTTCTCCAAAATCATGAGAGTCTTCTAGCAACATGGAAGTCACAGTCTTTCATAGCCTAATCATAGAAGTGATAGTCCATCACTTTTGTCAATTATATTATTTTGAAGCAAGTCACTAGATTCCTCCCATATTTGAGGGAAAGTGACTACATAAGGGTGTGAATACCAGAAGTAGAGATCATTAGGGGCCATCTTAGAAGTCTGCCTACCACAGATTATTATTTATTACTTCTTTTAAAAAATTTTAGTGGTTTCCTTAGGGTTTTCAATATACATCTTAAATTATTCAGTCTACCTTCAAATAATCTTTTAGAGCAATTAAAAATAAAAAATGAAATAGAGACTAAAAAGACAACAGAAAAGATCAATGAGAGTAGGAGCTGGTTGTTTGAAAAGATAAATAAAATTGACAAACATTTAACTAGACTCACCAAGAAAAAAAGAGAAGACTCAAATAAAATCAGAAATGAAAGAGGAGATATTACAACTGTTACTACAGAAATACAAAGGATCATGAGACTACTATGAACAGTTATACACCAACAAATTAAACAACCTATAAGAAATGGGTAAATTCCTAGAAACATACAACCTACCAAGACTGAATCATGAAGAGGAAAATCTGAACAGACCATTTACTCGTAAGGAGATTGAATCAGTAATTAAAAGTCTCCCAACAAACAAAAATCCAGGACCAGACAACTTCACTGGTGAATTCTACCAAACATTCAAAGAAGAAACAATACCAATCCTTCTCAGACTCTTGCGAAAAAATAAAAGAGGAGAGAACTCTTTCAAACTCACTTTATGAGGCCACCATGACCCTGATACCAAAACCAAATGAAGACGCACAAGTAAAGAAAGCTACAGGCCAATATCCCTGATGAGCGTAGATGCAAAAATCCTCTGCAAAAGGTTGGCTAACTGAATTCAACAATGTATTAAAAGGATCATACTACATGATCAAATGGGATTTATTCCAGGGATGCAAGCCTGGTTCAACATATGCAAATCAGTCAGTGTGATACACTACATTAATAAAATGAAGGATAAAAATCTTATGATTGTTTCAATAGATACAGAAAAGCCATTTGACAAAATTCAACATCCATTTATGATAAAAAGCTCTCAACAAAGCAGGTACTGAGGGAACATATCTCAACATAATAAAAACCGTATATGACAAGCCCATAGCTAACATCATACTTAGTGGTGAAAAGCTGAAAGCTTTTCTTCTAAGATCAGGAGCAAGACAAGGATGCCCACTCTTGCCACTTTTATTGAACATAGCTTTGAAGGAATTAGGCAAGAAAAAGAAGCAAATGGAACCAAACTGGAAAGGAAGAAGTAAAATTATTTGCAGATGACATGATGTTATATGTAGAAAACCCTAGAGACTTCCTCAGAAAACAAAACTAATAAATGAATTCAGTAAAGTTGCAGGATGCAAAATCAACACAAACAAATCTGTTGCGTTTCTATACAGTAATAACAAACTATCAGAGAAATTAAGAAAACAACCCCATTTACAATTGCATCAAAAAGAATAAAATACCTAGGAATAAATTTGACCAAGGAAGTAAAAGACCTGTATACTGAAAATTACAGGATATTAAGGAGAGAAATTAAAGAAGACACAAATAAATGGAAAGATATTCTGTGATTATGGATTGGAAGAATTAATATTGTTAAAATGTCCATACTACCCAAAGCAATTTACAGATTGAATGCAATCTCTATCAAAATTCCACTGACATTTTCCCAGAAATAGAATGAACAATCCTAAAATTTGTGTGGGACCACAAAAGACCCCCAAAAGCCAAAACAATCTTAAGAAAGAAGAACAAAGCCGGAGGTATCATGCTCCCTGATTTCAAACTCGATTACAAAACTATAATAATTAAAGCAGTATGGTATTGGCATAAAAACAGACACATTGATCAATGGAACAAGATAGAGAGCCCAGAAATAAACCCACGTGTATATGATCAATTAATTTACAACAAAGGAGCCAAGAATACACAATGGGAAAAGGACAGTCTCTTTAATAAATGATGTTGGGAAAACTGACAGGGACGTGTAAAAGAATGAAACTGGACCACTATCTTACACCATACACAAAAATGAACTCAAAAGGGATTAAAGACTTGCAGGTAAGACCTGAAACTATAAAACTCTTAGAAGAAAGCATAGGTGGTAAACTCTTTGATATAGGTCTTTGCGATGGTTTTTTGAATTTGACATCAGAAGTACAAGCAACAAAAACAAAAATAAACAAGTAGGACTACATCAAACTAAAGTTCTGCATAGCAAAGCCAATCATTGACAAAATAAAAACGCAACCTACTGAATGAGAGAAAATATTTGCAAATCGCATATCTAATAGTGAGTTCATATCCAAGATATATAAAGAACTCATACAACTCAACAGCAAAAAACCCTCCAAACGATCCAATTTAAAAATAGGTGAAAGAGCTGAATGGACATTTTTCCAAAGAAGACATACAGATGGCCAACTGGTACATAAAAAGATGCTCAACATCGTTAGCCATCAGGGAAATGCAAATCAAAGCCACAATGAGATATTACCCGACATCTATCAAAAAGACAAGGAAGAACAGGTACTGAAGAGAACGTGGAGAAAAGGGAACCTTGTGCACTGTTGGTGGGAATGTAAATTGGTGCAGCCACTATGGAAAACAGTATGGAGATTCCTCAGAAAATTAAAAATAGAATCACTGTATGATCCAACAATTCCACTTCTGGGTATTTAATAGAAGAAAATGAAAACAAACACTAACTCGAAAAGATATATTCACCCCCTTGTTCACTCCAGCACTATTTACAATAGCCAACATATAGATACAACCTAAATGCCCATAGGTTGATGAATGGATAAAGAAAATGTTGGTATATACAGTGGAATATTATTCACCCATAAACAGAATGAAATCTTGCCATTGATAACAACACGGTTGGACCTCAAGGGCATTATGCTAAGTGAAATATGTCAGACAGAGAAAGACAAATACTGAATTATTTCTCTTATATGTGGAATCTAAAATAAAACAAAAAAAAAACAAGCTTATAGATACAGAGAATAGATTGGTGGCTGCCAGAGGCAGGGTGAGGGGTGGGAGAAATAGGTGAAGGGGGTCAAAGGGAAAAAAGTAAAATAATGTATTCAATGTCAAAAAAATAGAGAAGGATCAGGGAGAGATATATGGCAAGATGACTATATAGGTATTGATAGTCAAAGAGCAGGTTAAGCTGGAACGTGTCATGTGTCCTTAATGACCCACCTCTCTGGCTGGATGAGTCACTTTAGTTTGAACTGAAAATGTCACTCTCTTTTATGTGATTGATGAAAAACCCTCAGCTTGTAAATAGAATGCCTTGGGAAGTGTATTCATTCCTTCTTTGATGGCTGTGCTCAAACTGTAAGGCTACCAGAAAGTCTAGTCTCCAGGAGGAAATGTAAGTGGTTTCTAGCCACAGGGTAAGATCCCATGACTTCCTCTGGAAAAAAAAAAGAATCCCAGAAAGATGGCCTGTGCACGATGCTATTTGGCTACAGAGCTTAAAATCTTGTGAGACTTCTAATTTATTCTACGGCCACTCTAGTACAAGAAGTGAGGAAGCCCTGGGGATTTCCATTTAGGATGATAATTTGGTCATCCTTATTGTGCTCTTCTCTCTAACTCAAGTCTATCAAAGTGACCAAGAAAATAATAGAGGTCCTGGATCCTGAAAGTGTACCATTCAGAATTCAGAATTTTAGAAATTCAGACGTTCAGAATTGTGGAAATTCTGGAGAGTAGGAGTAAGGTAATGGCAAAAAAGAAAAATAAAAGATTTATATATTTACCTTCATTTATGCAATTTCTGGTGATCTTATTTATTTAGATAGATTCAAATTTCTGTTTTCTATCATCCTGACTGAAGAGCTGCTTCTAATATTTTCTAATGCATGTCTGCTGGTAATGATAACTGTTTTATTTCTGTGAAAAATTCTTTATTTTGTCTTTATTTTTGCAGGGTATTTCCTCTGTATAACACTCTGGATTGACTTTGCTTTTTAAGCACTTTAGGGATGACACTCCATTGTCTTCTAGCTTGCATAGTTTCTGATGAGTCTGGTGTTATTTGTCTTTATTCCTTTGTATATAAAATATTTTTTGTCCCTGGCTGCCTTTAAGAGATTCCCTCTATTTTTGGCTTTTAGCAATTTGGATATGATGTATCTAGGTTGTTGTAGTTTGTTTGTTTTTGCTTGTATCCTTTCATTTTCCCCTGAACTTTTTGGATATTTGGTTCGGTGTCTTTTATTACTTTTGGAAAATTCTGTCCATTATCTCTTCTCATATTTTTTCCATTCCATTCTTTCTTTCTTCTTCTTTTGGTATTACAATTACACATATTTTGGACCATTTGACATATTCTCACAGCTTGTGGATGCTCTGTTCTATTTTTTCCATTCTTTTGTATCTTTGGTTTTCAGTTTGGGCAATTTCTATTGATCTGTCTTCAAGTTCACTGATTCTTTCCACCACTGTGTCAAGTCTCCCAATGAGCCTCTGGAAGGCATTCTTTATCCCTGTTAGTAGCATTTTTAAACTTTTTATTCCAGCATTTTTTTTTTTTTTTTACTTCTAGCATTTCCACTTTATTCTTTCTTATAGTTTTTTTTTTTTTTGATGAGGAAGATTCTCCCTGAGCTGACATCCTGTGCCAATCTTCCTCTGCTTTGTATGTAGGATGCCTCCACAGTACAGCTGATGAGTGAGGTAGGTCTGTGCCCAGGATCTGAATGCAAAAACCTGGGTCGCCAAAGCAGAGTGCACTGAACTTTAACCACTTGGCCACAGGGCCAGCCCCTCTTTCTTATAGTTTTTATTTCTCTGATGAAGTTCCTCATCTGGTCATGCATGCTGTCAAGCCTTTTCCACTAGAGACTTCATTCTATTAATCAAAGTTATTTTAAGTTCCCGGTCTGTTAATTCCAACATCAGCATCATATACGAATCTGTTTCTGTTGATTGCTTTGTGTGTTGACTTTTTTTTCTTGCTTCCTGTGTGTCTTTTAATTTTTGGTCTGCCAGTGCTTAGCTCTCTTGTTTGTAGGGGAGATAGCTTTCTGTTCATTAAGGTGGGAGTGATGCTCTTTCCAGTTTGGTACATACTAAGCTGAATCCAGAAATTTGGCCCATTCTCTCTTGTTGTCAATTCCGACTCCTACCTTCTGGCCCTATATCAGGCAATGCTCCTCTGCTATTCATAGGGTTTTCATGGCCAAGTTTTTCAAAATTTGGGTGGCCAGTCCTCCTTCCTAGTCTGTCTTAGTCTGGAAGCTCTGCTGAAAACTGTCTCCCATGGGTCACCCTGCTAGTATTTAAAATACCAGTAGCATAGCTTTCAGCATCACAGCAACACCCAGCTGCCGCAGTATGACAACCAATGGATGGGTGGTATGGTTCCCTGACCAGAGAACGAACCTGGGCCACAGTGATGAGAGTACCAAATCTTAACCACTAGACCAGCAGGGCTGACTCATTGACTCTTAATTAATTATAATTAATTTCATGTCATCATGAAATTATAACCACCATGTCTCCCACCCATCATATTTATGGACCTCACATACGCAGATTGGATTAATCATTAATCCTTGTTAATGACGTTTTCATTGGTTAGTGCATGGTCTGCTTTTATTTGGTTATTTTTAATAATGCAATGAGTAACTGTGAACCTGCCCCAAGATAATGTCTTGAGAATAACTTATGTCTAATCCCACTGCCCAACATGTCCCAAACCATCCTCCCTGCCCTTCCTACTCAAGATAACCATCCTATTGAATCCTGTGCCTATGGTTTCTTTATTTTCCTTCTATTTATAGTTTAGTTGCAATTATATGTCTTCCTAAAACTTGTGTTATAAATCTAGGTGTTTAATTTTTATTACTTTTTAATACTGCATTGCTAAAATTCATGCATATTGTGGAGTGTCATTGTGGTTCATTTGTTTTATTCTGCACTTTCTAAAAGTCAAGTAAAGTGTCAAGAAATCTACATTTTGGGAAAGAACACAATTTGGGTCCAGGTGATTCCACTTTTCCTCAGGATAAACTCATTAATCGCTTGCTTAATCTGTGTAATTTTATTGATAATAAATGATAATAACCCTGAATGAGTCCTCTGACCTCTATGCTTTTAGAAATCTGAATGTGTGTGTGGTAACATTTTATGTCTCTAGAAAATTACAGTATGAAATCAAATTAATCTGTAGACTCAGAGTTGGAGGATTGACTCACTGCTTCATGAAATATCCTCATTTACACTATTATTTACTTTCTAAGAACCTAAGTATGAGGGACATTTTTCATATTTCTGGAAGTGCTCCAATATGATCTCAAATGACTCCATTTAATTGTCAGTTGTCATGTTGGTCTTTCCATGCCCCTAATGTGTCCTTATTAGACCCTATTATTCCAGGAATCTGGTGAACTTTAGAGAAGTTTTCAAACAACTGGAAATAGCCTAGTTGACTATGGTTAACTCCATCCATCCCAGTCTTTTAGTAAATGCCATTTTAGAATATGTATTATGTAACTTAGTAGTGTTTGGCCAGAACTTTTATTTCCCTTTTAAAAAATCATCATGAAATGGAATCTTCTGGACATCAAGAGGCAGAGACCAACTGAAAACTGAAATTATATCAACAAAGGGCAATGCCAAATAGTTACCACACATGTACTACCCACGCCTGCCTGCAGGTGGGAGTCTTCAATTATATAATGAGCTAGGGCAGAGACTGGGGGAGTGGCGACATTCAGTGACAAGGCTCCTACCTAATGTGAGTCAGGTTCAAGTGGGACACTCATTTATTCACTTGTTCATTCATTCATGTAGTATTTATTGAGTATTTATCATGTTCCAGATTCTGTTCTAGGCTCTGGGGGAAGAGATAAACAAAACATACAAAAATCCCTGTCTTTGGGGAAGCTAGATAATAAACAAAATAAATAGGTAAAATATACAGTATGTTAAAAAAGTAAGTACTATGGAGAAAAAGAAAGAGGATGAGGGTGTGTCACGGGATGCAGTGTTAGGCAGGGAGATGAAGGGAAGTCTCCACACAGAAGGTGACGTTCAGAGAAAAACCTGAAGTCAGGAAGCCAGTCACGCAGATGCATGAGGAACATTCTGCATAAAGACCAGGGTCCTGAAGCTGGAGAAGAGGAAAAAAAGAGGTCCAGTGGAGTAAGAAAGAGAGAGCAGTAGACGAGAAGAGAGGGCGGCAGAGACCAGATCATGTTGTGCTGTTTGAGGACTGCAGAGTTAGAAGGGAAGCTATGGAGGGTTTTGAGCAGAGGATTGGCATGAACTCATTAATATTTAATAGAACTGCTTTGGCAACTGTTTTGAGGATGAAGTGAAGGCAAGGGCCTTCTTACCTTATGTGGGTCAGTGAGGGATGATTTTTTCCCCAATTTTTTAATATGGGCATAAAAAATCAAGCAAGTATACCTTCTCAACAAAGGGGGATTTTTCACAGAGAATTTGCAAATGCTACAAGTTCTCTGTGCTTGGTGGAGATGAATAGTCCATCCTCTGGGATGGGACACTCACATCCTTGTTGCAACTTGTTTAAGAACAACAGGTATATGAAGCAATGCTGAACATCACTAATAATCAGGGAAATGCAAATCAAAACCACAGCGAGATCTCACCTCACACTTGTCAGAATGGCTGTTATAAAGACAAGACATAACAAGTGTTGAGAATGGGGAGAAAAGAGAACCCTTGTGCACTGCTGGGGGAATGTCAGTTTGTGCATCCACTATGGAAAACAGTATGGAAATTCCTCAAAAAATTAAAAATAGGGGCTGGCCCAGTGGTATAGTGGTTGAGTTTGCAGGTTCCACTTCAGCAGCCTGGGGGTCGCCAGTTTGGATCCTGGGTGCAGACTTAGGCACCACTTATCAAGCCATGCTGAGGTGGCGTCCCACATACAAAATAGAGGAAGATTGGCACAGATGTTAGCTCAGCAACAATCTTCCTCAAGCAAAAAATGAGGAAGATTGGCAACAAATGTTAGCTCAGGGCCAGTCTTTGTTACCAAAAAAAGAAAAGAAAAGAAAAGAAAAGAAAAAGAAATACCATATGATCCAACAATTCCACTTCTGGGTGTTTATCCAAAGTAAATGAAATCACTGTCTTGAAGAGACACCTGCACTCCCATGTTCATTGCAGCATTATTCACAATAGCCAAGATACAGAATCAACCTAAGTGTCCATCAGTGGATGAACGGATAGAGAAAATGTGATATATGTATATATAGTATATACACATATATGTATATATAACAGAATATTATTCAGCCATAAAAAAGAAGGAAATCTTGCCATTTGTGACAACATGGATAGACTTTGAGGGCATTATGCTAAGTGAGATAAGACAGACAGAGAAGGACAAAAACTCTCATTTTTATGTGGAATAAGAAGGCTTTCACTTACATGTGGAATCTAAAAGAGATGAACTTGTAGGAGCAGAGATAATAGTGGTTGCCAGTGGCTGGGGATGGGGGCAATGGGGAGAAGTTGGTCAAAGGGTACAATATTTCAGTTATGCAGGATGAATAAGTTCTGGAAATCTAACGTTCAGCATGGTGACTGTAGTTAATAACACTGTATTGTATACTTGAAATTTGCTAAAAGATCCTAAGTGTCCTCAGCACATACCAAAAAATGGTAACTACGTGAGGTGATGGATATGTTAATTAGCTTGATTGTGGTGATCATTTCACAATGTATGCACATATTAAAACATCACATTATATGCCTTAAATATATACAGTGTTTATTTGTCAATTATATCTCAATAAAGCTGGAAGAGAAAAAGCATAATAGGTGTTTACAGCTGTTAATCCTCTTGGGTGTATCAGAGAATCTGAGACCCATAAAGGGGATTTTCCACAAGGTTTTCCATAACATCCAGTGGACTTATACTCACTATTGGATTTCGTCATGTTAGCCTACTAGTCTCTTATAAATCTTCTGTTTAAAATAAAAAATCGTTTTCTAGAACTCAGTACATTTTTTTCTCTAACAGAAAATTATTCAATTTTTTCCATTGATTTAAAAATAAATAACATGTGTTGGGGGAAATAAGGAGTAAAAAAATGTATTAAGAAGAGAATGAAAATCACCCATAAAATCATCCAGAAAAACCTATAAATATTTTTATATATCTTTAGTCTTTATATTTTCACATAGTTGAGATTATAACATCTATACATTTTTGATTCCTCTTTTTACTCAACATAAACATTTCCCATGTTATTTAATATTCTATGACATTATTTTTAATGCCTACATAGTATTTCATCATTTGGGATGAACCTATCCGCCTGCTGGTTGTTGATATTTAGATCACAACTCAATCTAAGAACTCAATCCCTACTCTCATTAAATCACAATTATGCAAATAATTATATAATTAAGAATGATAGGTATTTTAGCAGAAGAACAGAGTGCAGAGGGAGTATGTATACAACAGGAGTCAAGTATAGTTTGGAGTCTCAGGGGAACTTCTCTGAGGAAGTAATATCTAAGTGGCTCTGGAGAATCCTAAGAATGTAATTAAAGGAGTGGAGAAGAGCACTCTGAAGAAGGAGCCACCGTGGAAACATCATGTGGAAAGTCTCTAGGTGGGGAGGTCAGACAAGCTGGAGTGTAGCTGCACGGGGAGGAGTGGCAGGAGATGAAGCTTGTGGAGTAGGCAGGGAGCAAATCATAAAGAGCCTTACAGGCTAAGTTTGAGATTTTGGTCTTTATCTTAAAAAAAAAAAAAAGAAAAGAAAAGCCTCTGAAGAGTTCTCAGCAAGGAAATAACATCATCAGAATTTCCTTGTACAGAGATTGCTTGGGCTGTAGGATAAAGAGTAGATCAGTGGGGAGGAAACCATGCTGTCAACAGACTTGTTATATAGGGAGAGAGAGTGGACTAAGGAGGAGTCAAGAAGACAGAGAGAGAGGGACCGCTATGAGACAGATTTGGGAAGGAGAATTCCGGGACTAGGTGATTGGATGTAGGAGTGTAGAAGAAGTTAGAAATTCCCCTCAGTTTTCTGACTAGAACAGCGGATGGGTAATGGGCAATTCCCTGGGGTAATGCAAGAGGAGGAGCAGTTTCGAGAGGAGAGACCAGGGGTTAGGGTTGGACATGCTGAGACTCAGGTGCCTGTGGACCATCCAAATGAAGACGCCAAGGAAGCAGTTGTGTATATGGATCTGGAGTCCAGAAGAAATCTCTCTGATGGAGATGTAAATTTAGGAGTTATTGGCATACGAATGGTATTTGAAGTCAGGGGGTGTGATGGTCAAGTGAGGGACTCTGGTATGAGGACAGCCTAGGACAGAGCCTGTGGTGGATGCTGTGCTACCCAAATAGATCCCGCTTCAGGACTGAAAGCCTTTGTCCTTCAGCTGTTGGCTGACAGCCTGAGCTATTAGCCCTCTCTGAGAATTGCCCTTGGCTGAAAAGGACCACCTTGCCCAAGGTCTTGCCTTCTTAGAGTAGGGTGCCCACCTGCATCTCAACTCAGGACAACTAAGAAGGGCCATCCTGGCTTCAAAGGTCCTTGTGAGATTGGCTGAGGGCTTTGCTGAGACTGTATCACAATTCAAGTTCTCCCTCCAACCAGTTTTGCTTCCTTCCCTTCACTTCTCTATCCTGAGAACATTCCTTAATAAGCCCCTGCATTCAAAGCTCCCAGAATTGGCTTTTGGGGGGACTTGTCCTGCAACTGAAACTTTTGACTCAATTCTGACTTATTTTACAATATAGACTGGGAAGGCTTTTGTTGGAAGAGACAGATGAATGGCTCATTTAACAGGAAAACAGTCCCTTGGAATGCCTTTTAAAGAAATAAATTTCTAGGCAAAATTTGAAAAACTTTCTCAAAAAGCCTTTATTCTTATCACCTTATTTCTTTCCAAGTGAACCCCCAGACCTTAATTGGAAGGGTTCTTTACAAGTCATCCTGCTTATATTAACCCGATTTCAATTTCTGACCCCAGGGCTGCCTCTTTTATTTTAGAGTTTCCTTCTTCATCAATTTCTAGCCAATCAGTGGAGAAGTTTGGACAAGACTTTCTGCCATTTGCTTCTCTGCCTTTCTATTGTCCTTTTTTTCTTTAAATCAAAAGTAGGCAATGGCTCCTTCCTTTTGTAAGAAGAAAGAGAATCTCATGCTTTTCATAGCCTACTGACTGCTGTTATTTGAAATTTAAATATAGAGCTCCTAGCAATAATAAGAGCAGAGCGTCCTTTTATGCTTGCCTCTGGGAGAGTCTTAGAACAGATTTCTAAAAGCTTATATTCTATCACACCATTAAATTTTGAACAATATTCTTAAGCCGACAACTTAACAAGATTTATAATGAGACAGTTAAAGTACTTTTATCACCTCTTTCGTTGGAGGTATATCTATACACGGAAGCAAAACAAAACACTAAATTCTAAGATGCAACGAAAACCAGTCACAGAAGCATCACAGATCCTCCGAAACTTACGTATGTAAAATAATTATTTTCAGATAAAGCATCGTTTGAACCCTTTGGAATAAGACTTACATTGTATTCACTCTTCTCCCACTTCCAATCTGACAAGAGTGTCTCAGGAAATAGAAATAAAATGGGAAAATGCACGTCAGTGAAAATGAAGGCTTGGGCTTAACGTCTGACAAATATGGGATAAATGAGAGGCAGGAAAAGGAAGAGAAATAAATGCATACCAATTATCTCATTTTACTTGGGAGGAGATCAAAAGAATTTGTTCTGTTCTTTAGGCTGGGAGCTGAATGTCTATTCAAATATGTTTTTGACATACTAAAAAACAACTGAAGACATCATTTTAAAACATTATGTGTGCCTTCCAAATTATTGGAGAAAAAAGTTCTGTGGAAAACAATGAAGAAAATTAAGGAAATAGGAACCATAAAAATTATAACAAGTAGAAGACAATACACGTTATTGTAAGACTTAATTTTAAGGGGTTAAATTTCCATATTAAAAAGGTTATTTATAATAAACTAGTTAAGAAATAAAGTCAATTATAAAAGGCTGAGTAGAGCAAATACAAACCATAGAGAGAAGAGTTTGCATTTGTATTTTAGACAGATAGGAATTCAAATCATGAAACACTAACTAGGACTAATATATCATTTTGTATCCATTAAAGCAAAATTCACAAGACAATTGACATCATGAAACAATGTGCCAAATAAAATAGCTTAATTGCAAGGAGAAATATCACAAAAATAATGGAAAATAGCAACACCCCTCGCTCATTGCTTGACAAATCAAGCAAGTGAAACATCAATGAGGGTATAGAAGATTAGATTTAAATAATTTAAGTAACAGACTTAATAGTTATATATAAAAACCTATATTTATGTAGAATATGACTTCTTTCCTTATGTTCAGAGAACTTTAACAGAAATAGTTCATATGTTAGGCCACAAAGAAAATTTAATATATTCCCCAAAGCAGAACATATGCAGAAGATTGATAATGACCCAAATAGAATGTGGATAAGAAGAGGCTAAGAAACTTAAACAGACCCTTTGAAGTCTCACGGTATCAGAGAGAGACAACAATTGGAGTTCAGGGTGCCGTCAGGGAGGGGTCCTGCTAAACATCCTAGGCTTTCATTTGAGACCCATGAGGGACTGCTTAAACCAAAAATAGACCAGACCTTACAAGTACTGAAACTCGGCCTCTCATTATCTCAATCCCTAGCTGGATCAAAGTGAATGTGCCCCCTTTTAACTGCCTGTCAAAATAAGAATAAATTATCTTTGTAGGACGGAAACAGTATCTAGAGCCTCTCTAATTTTTTTCATACACCATGTAAAATATTCAATAAAAAGATAACAGGCTTTCCAGAATCAAATTACTAAAAACCAAGGGAGAAAAGAAAAGATAACAGACCCAGATTCACATGTGATCCAGATATTAGAATGATCAAACATGGACTTTGAAATATCTGTAAAGAAATCATTAAGAAGATAGATGGCAAAATGTAAAATGTCTCCAAAGACCTGAAATCTATAAAAAGAACATAAGGATTATCTGAAAAATTTTAAAAATAACTCTAATAAACAACTCAATATGTAATTTACCAGTAGCTTGGACAAATTAACCAAAAAGCATAAAGATTGGACAGATGAGGAGATTAGTGAAATGGAAGACAGATCAAATAGAAGACATCTAGGGCCCGGCCCCATGGCCAAGTGGTTAAGTTTGCATGCTCCCCTTCAGTGGCATAGGGTTTCACTGGTTTGGATACTGGGTGTGGACCTCGCACCACTCATCAAGCCATGCTGAAGCAGCATCCCACATAACACAACCAGAAGGACCTAAGACTAGAATATACAACCATGTACTGGGGTGGGGAGGGGGGGCCTTTGGGTGAAAAAGAAGAGAGAAAGAGAGAAAAAAAAGAAGATTGGCAACAGATATTAGCTCAGGTGCCAATCTTTAAAAAAAGGAAAGAAAATAAAATATCTAGATTAACGCATGGAGAGGAAAAATAAAAAACAGACAATATAGAAAAGACCATAAGAGAAGCTGGGACAAGGTCTGACATACATGTAATTAGCATCCCTGAAAAAGAAGAGAGAGGAAACAAGGCCAATAAATATCTGAGAAGTAAAATAATAGGAAAAGATCAATAAAATTGATACCCTCTGACCAAACTAACCAAGAAGAAAAGAGGGAGAACACAAATTATTAATATCAGAAATGAAAGATAGGACATTACTACAGGTCCCACAGACCTTAAAAGGCTAATAAAAAAATTCTATGCTCACTAATTTGACAACATAGGGGAAACGGACCAATGCCTTGAAAGACACAACCTGTGGAAGCTAACACAAGAAGAAACAGGTAATCTGAATAGGCCTGTAATCTATTGAAAAAATTGAATCAATAATTAATAACCCTCTAAAACAGAAAGAACCAGGCTCAAATGGGTTCATTGGTGAATTCTGCCAAACATTAAAAGAAGAAATCATACCAATTCTCTACAGTCTCTTTCAGAAGGTAGAAGCAGAGGGACTATGTCCTAACTCATTCTCTGTGTCCAGCACTACCCTAATACCAAAATCAAAAACATTACAAAAAAAGAGAAAACCACAGACTAATATCTCTCATAAACAGGATGTAAAAATCCTCAACAAAATATTAACAAATTTAATCCAACAATGTATAAAAAGAATTATATGCCACAACCCAGCAGGATTTATGCCAGGTATGCAAGGCTGGTTCAGCATTTGGAAATCACTTACTATAATCTATCACATCAACAGGCTAAAGAAGAAAAAACACATGTTCGTTTCAATAGGTACAGAAAAAGCATTTGACAAGATCCCACATCCTTTCATGATAAAACTCTCAGTAAACTAGGGGGAACTTCCTCAACTTGATTAAGAACATCTACAAAAAACCTACAGCTAACATCACGCTTAATAGCGAGAAAGTGGAAGCTTGCCCACCAAGATCAGGAACAAGGCAAGGGATGTCTCCTCACACTCCTGCTTTTCACCATTGTACTGGAAGTCCTAGGTAATACAGTAAGACGTGAAAGGAAATAAAAGGTATACAGATTGGGAAGGAAGAAATAAAACTGATTTTGTTCATAAACGACCTAAAAGTACACAGAAAATCCAGAGCAACCAACAAAAATCTCCTGGAACTAATAAGCAATTATAACAAGGTTGCAGGACGCAAGGTTAATATACAATTGATTTTCTATACACCAGCGATGAGCTAGTAGAATTTGAAATTAAAAACACAATACCATTTATAGTATCACCAAAAAAATGAAATGCTTGGATATAAACTAACAAAATATGTACAAGATTTATATAAGGAAAACTATAAAATATAATGAAAGAAATCAAAGGATAAATAAGTGGAGAGTATTCTATGTTCATGGATAAGAAGACTAACTATTGTAAAAATGTCAGTTTTTCCCAAGATATCAGCTCTTCTATTGACCTATAAGTTCAACGCAATCCCAATGAAAATCCTAGTAAGTTATTTTATGGATATCAACAAACTGATTCTAAAGTTTATATGGAGAGGCAAAATACACAGAATAGCCAGCACAACATTGAAAGAGAAGAATAAAGTCAGAGGACGGACACTCCCTGACTTCAAGACTCAGTAAAGCTGCAATAATCAAGACAGTGCGGGATCGGGGAAAGAACAGACAAACAGATCAGTGGAATAGAATGAAAAAGCCCAGAAACAGGTCCACTTAAATATAATCAACTGATCTTTGATAAAGTAGCAAAGGCAATACAATAGACAAAAGATTGTCTTTTCAACAAATAGTGCTGGAACAGTTGGACATCCACATGCAAAAAAACAAATCTAGACACAGACCTTACACCCTTTGCAAAGATTAACTCAAAATGGATCACAGACATAAATGTAAAATTCAAAACTATAAAACTCCTAGAGAAAGCATAGAAGAAAATCTAGATGACCTTGGGGTTGGTAGTGACATTTTAGATACAAAACTATAGGCATGATTCACAGAAGAAAGAGTTGCTAAGCTGGACTTTATCGAAATAAAAGATTTCTGCTCTGTAAAAGACACTGTCGAGAGAATGAAAAGATAAGCGACAGACTGGGAGAAAATATTTGCAAAAGACATATCTGATAAAGGACTGTTATTGAAAATATACAAAGAACGCTCGAAACTCAATAATAAGAAAACAAACAATCCAATTAAAAAATAGATCGAAGACCTTAACAGACACCTAAGCAAAGAAGATACATAGATGGCAAATAAGCATATGAAAAGACGCTGCATATCATGTCGTCAGGCAAATGCAAATTAAAACAGCCATGAAATACCACTACATGTCTATTAGAATGACCAAAATCTGGAATGATAACAGCAAATGCTGGTGAGAAAGTGGACCAACAGGAACTCCTGGTCACCACTTGCAACTGCCCCTGGGAATGCAAAATGCCCCTGGGAATGCAAAATGGTACAGCCACTTTGGAAGACAAATGGCAATTTCTTACAAAACTAAACAGACCAATATCATAGGATCCAGCGATTGAATTTCTTGGTATTTATGCAAAGGAGCTGAAAGCTGGTAATTGCCAAAACTTAGAAGAAACCAAGTTGTTCTTCAGCAGGTGAATGAATAAATAAACTGTGGTGCATCCAGACAATGGAATATTAGTCAGCGCTAAAATGAGATGAGCTCTCAAGCCATGAAAAGACATGGAGGAAACTTAAATGCGTATTACTATGTGAAAGAAGCCAATCTGAAAAGGCTACATACTGTAGGATTCCAGCTATATGACATTCTGGAAAAGACAAAACTATGGAGACAGAAAAAGGATCAGTGGTTGCCAGGATTAGGGTAGAAGTATTATCTACTGCTTTTTTTAGTTTCTATTTCATTTATTTCTGCTCTGATTTTTATTATTTCCTTCCTTCTACTGCCTTTGGGCTTTGTTTGCCAACTGCAGCCCTAGGAACTGGAGGAATCTATATGACAATCTATGATATATTGAACTTTGAACTCTACCCAGCATTCCTGGGAATTGTCCAGGCCTTTGCACATGCCTTTCCCTCTTTACCTTCCTGACTCTTCTTTATCCTCTGCTCTTAGCTAAGACTTCCTCTAGGAAATCTTTTCTGTTCCTAGGGTAGGAGTGAGTAATGGACTCTTTTTACTCCTACTACCCTTTGTCATAGTGATCTTGTTAGTGTCTAGATTGAGAGAGATTTCCAATTTAGTGACTTACTAGCTGTTTGACATTGTGAAATCACTGCTCTGAGCTTTGAATTTATGATGTGTAAAATGAGGATAATAGCAGTAACTACCTCGCAAGGTACCTGTGAGAAGTAAATGGTATTTTACATGATAATTGCTTAAACTGGTGCTTGACACACAGTAAATAATCAATAAACGTTAAGTATTATCATCATTACTTCAGAAGTTTGTTGTGCAGATTAAGAGACAATGCATACACAGTCTTTATCGTGGTGCCTGGCACACAGGAAGGGCTGTCTAATGGTCTGTTGGTGAGTCTCTCTCTTTTAGTAGACTGTAGTTCTTCAAGGCCTGCAACCATCTAGGAGGTGGATTCCAAGTCCCGTATCTGACTCCCTCATCCTTACTTTTCCCACTTTACATTTTTGCCTCTTTGGACAAAGTTGGGAAGTAGGTGAAGTTTATCTGTAAAGCATCTTGTTCTCTCCTTTGAGCCTTTTCTTCCATTGGGTCACGCTCCACTTCTTTCTCTACAAAGATAAACTCTTGGAAGGGATCTGATAGATTCATTCACACAAAGCCTGATTAACTTAGTTCTGCCCTCTTCTAGGACCCCGATGGCTGAGGGTCTGGAGCATCCTTTACTTTGTTTATTTGCCGTCTATTCACAATCTCGGATGAAGCGTCTGGTTAAGTCTTTTGCTTATTTTACAATTGGATTGTTTGTTTTCTTACTGTTGAGTTTTGTGAGTTTTTTTTATATGTTCTGGATACAAGTCCTTTGTCAGATATACGATTTTCAATTATTTTCTTCAGTCTGTAGCTTCAGTGTGTCTTTGGCAAAGCAAAAGTTTTAAAATGCAATGAACTCCAATTTATCAATCTTTTAGAGATTGCGATTTTGGTGTCGAGTGTATGAACTCTTTGCCTAAACCTAGGACACAAAGATTTTCTCCTGTATTTTCTTTTAAACATTTTATAGTTTCATATTTTGCTCTTAGATCTATATTTGTGTAAGGCATGTAGTTCAAGTCCTGGTTCATTGTTCCAAACCATGTTTTGAAAATATTATCTTTATCCATTGAATTGCATTTGCACTTTTATCAAAAATCAATTGACCATATTTGTATGGGTCTATTTCTGTTCTCTCTACTCTCTGTCATTAATCTACATGTCTACCCCATTGCCAGCACAATGCAGCCCGCACTGCTGTATAGTGAGCTGTGTAGTTAAGCACAGTATAGTTGTAGCTGTATAGTAAGTCTTAAAATTGGATAGTGGGATTCCTCCAATTTTATTCTTCTTTTTAAAAAATGGTTTTGGCTATTCTAGTTCCTTCGCCTTTCGTATACATTTTAGAATGATCTAGATTCATCTACAAAAACTCCTGCAGGAGATTGGAATTGAAAGTTGATCCACAAATCAATTTTTAGAGTTGACGTCTTTACCACGTTGAGTGTTCCAATCTATGAACCTGGTGCATCTTCAATTATTTAGGTCTTTCATAAGCATTTTGTAGTTTTCACTATAAAGATTCTTTACATATTTTGCTAGATTCATACCAAGGTATTTCATTTTAGGGAGCTATTGTAAATGACATTTTAAAAACATTTTGGTTTCTAATTGTTCATTGCTAAAATATAGAAATATGATTAATTTTTGCACATCCATATATCCATGACTTTGCTAAACATGCCCATTAGTCCTAGGAAT
This sequence comes from Equus quagga, assembly GCF_021613505.1. Taxonomy (NCBI): domain Eukaryota; kingdom Metazoa; phylum Chordata; class Mammalia; order Perissodactyla; family Equidae; genus Equus; species Equus quagga. The sequence goes on along the minus strand of NC_060273.1, from coordinate 49,822,716 downwards.
TTAAGAAATTTTTTTTTGATTTTCTATGTAAGCAATCATGTTGTCTGCAAATAAGGTTAATTTTATTTCTTCCTTTCCAGTCTGTTTGCCTCTTATATATCTTTCTCACCTTATTGCATTGGGTAGTACTTCCAGGTATGACGTTGAATAGAAGTGATGAGAGTGGACATTCTTGCCTATTTTAGATCTTGAAATGAAGGAATTCAGTTTTTCAACATTAAGTATAACATTAGCTATAGTTTTCTTTCTTTTTTTTTTAAAGATGCCCTTTACGAGGTTGAGGAAATTTCATTCTATTCCCCACTTTCTGAGAGTTTCTATTATAAATGGATGTTAAATTTTATCAAATGCTTTTTCTCCTTCAGTTCCCCTCCCAGGGTAAAGCCCACTTGTTTGTGGTGTATCGTTATTCTTGTCTACTAATGGATTTGATTGTCTAATATTTTGTTGGAGGTTTTTGCACCTATGTTCATGAGGTATATTGGCCTGTGGTTTTCTTGTCTTGTACTGTCTTTATCTTTTTGTGTATCAGGGTGATGCTGGCTTCATAGAATGAGTTGGGAATAGCTTCCCTCCTCTTCTATTTTCTGGAAGAGATTGTGTAGAATTGGTGTTATTTCTTTTAAAAATATTTGGTTGAATTCACCCATGAATATGTCTGGGCTTGGAGATTTCTTTTTTTGGAAGATTTTAAAGTAAAAATTCCATTTTTGTATTAGTTAGGACTTGTTTGGTTTATAATTTCCACTGTGCTTCCTGTTTGCTTCTTTCTGCCTCTAGGTGATCCCTTGAGGAATTTGATGATCGGGGCAGAGGTAGAAGGTAGCACCTCACTCCGGGCCTGTCTGTTCTGAACAGTCAGTTTCTCTGTAATCCTTAGACCTTTCCAGTCACCAGCTGAATTGGCGATGTCGTCACCAACTTTTTTCAGAGATAGACCCAGAGGGCTGATCTTGGGGGCTTGTGCAGGTGAGGCACGGATTTCCCTACTGGTATCCTTCAAGTATGTGGCTTTGATCTTATTGGAGTCGAGCTTTGGCAGCATGGTGGTGACAGCTGGTGTTAGATGAACTCAAATGTGGCAGGAGAGGAGAAAACTGTCTGTTGGCCTCCTCGGAGCCAAAAGCTAAAAGCATGACCCTTTACTTTTAACCTACCTATATCACTTTATTTGAAGTGAGTTTCTTGTTGACATCATATATTTGGTTCATGTTTTTTCTCCATTTTGACAGACTGTATTCTTTATATATTTTGTTAGACCATTTATATTTAATGTAATTATCAATATGTTTGGATTTAAGCCTAATATTTCATTATTTGTTTTCTGTTTATTCCATGTTTTTGTTGTTGTTCCTTTGTTTTTCTTTTCCTGCCTTCTTGTGGGTTATTTGAACATTTTTAGTATTCCATTTAAATTTATCTTTTGTATTTTGGGCTTCATCTCTGTATATTTTTGGTTGCCGTAGGGATTACAATAGATATAACTAACTTTTCACAGTTTAATTGGAATCAGTACTTTACAATTTCAAGTGGAATATAGAAACATGACCACCATATTAATCCCTTTATCCTTCATTCTTTATGTTGCAATTGTCTTGAATATTAAGTTAACATACATGGAAAACGTCACCATAAAATGTCATAATTTTTGTTTTCAGCTGTCAAACATATTTTCGAGAACTCAACAGGAGAATAATAGTCTATTGTATTAAGCACCTCTCACTACCATTTTCAAACAAGGGGCTTCTCCACATCACTCTCAGGCCCTGTTTCTTTCTGCAACCTCTCTCTGGCCTCACATATCAGGAAGACTGGATTTCCCATTCCTATGAGACAGGCCCTTCTCCTGGACCTTATTAAACTCTCAGAGCCTCTGGCTTGGAGTTATTTCTGCTTCTGAATAAACCACAAACTGTGTGGAAGGAACTATCTTTTTCCTTTGTAGGCAGCAATAATAGGGTCAAACACAAGTGTTTGCAATTGGCCTCCATGTAGCTGTCTACATTGTGTTGTCCTTAGCTAATTCCAGCACCGAAAATTATCCAGGCCTTTGGGAAGCAGAGAACGGGGAACTAAGACTTATTGGAATACCTCTGTCTCATAGACACGCATGCTTCTATTAATAGTGCCCTGTGCCGCTCTGATATGTTATAGTCTTTGTCACAGAAACATCTCTCTCTCTCCACACACACACACACACACAGAGGCACCCAGGCGCACACACACATCCGTTTTGTTACTGAACAATATAGATAATATGTTTTCTCCTGGCTTTTTAGCTAATAGAGTGGATTTGCAGCATGTGAGCACTAACTAAGGTGACCAAACTATTTATCATGCAAACTAGGATACTTTGAATGTGAAGGGTATGCTGTTACTAATGTCAAGACAACTGAACCTCACGAAGTGCATCCTGAACAGCACTGCAGCTGGGGTGAATTACCAACAGTGATTTAAACTACAGCTGGGGGACCAGTGGAGATGATCTTGATCTCAGAAGATTTGAAGAGTATATGAGAACAATCCCCTGGGATGAAGTAATTCAGTAATTCAGAACCTTGTCCCCAGGCTGAAAGGGGTTTCCTTGAACACAGTCTCTTCTCATATTCATGACTACTCTGCAAGGGAAGTGTTATTATTCGCACATCACAGATACATAAATGGAGGCTTGGAGAGCGAATGCAAAACATCCAAGATCCCCACAGCCAGAAGTGAGAGAGCCGACACAAAGACTTTGCCCTCTCTGATTCCAGACACCAACCTGGAAGTCATGGACGTAATGATGTGGACTGGATGCAAACTTTAGTGGCGATGGATGAGAGTCTAAATCTCAGTTCCTGGTGCTATGCCAGCTCTGTGACCTTAGCTGATCTGTATGATCACAGTGGTGTTCTGAGAATAGTGGCTTATGTTTATGTAGTGCTTGCCATGTGTCCTGCTCTGAGCCAAATGCTTTCCCCATGTTATCACATTCACACCTTGCACTAACCCCATCATGTAGGTACTATTAGAAATCACATTTTGCAAATGAGGGAAATAGAATGAAAGAGCCTGGAAAAGTGCCCACTGCATGGGAGACAGTCAATAAATATTAGTTCTTCTCTCCTTACCACAGGTCAGAGCACAGTGCAGCTTCTGAACAATTCCGTGTTCCATAAAGTTGTTCCAGAAGATCTTAGGAGGTCTTCCCTTCTCCTAATAAACGTATCTCGGTCTCCAGTTTTTTAAAAAGGTTCAAGAATTGCTTGTTATATGGTGCACATTAATTTTGTGTGTGTGTGGCTAGGATCCCTCCTACTTTCTTGAAACAATTTTGTCCCATGTTGTGGTTGTGGCCATGCATGCGAAACAGCAGGTGGTGCCAGATGACAGATGGTGTGGGAACCCATTCCCCGGTGGGAGGGGGCGCGAGCGAGAGAGCAGGCAGGCAGCTGCCAGGAGCCCTTCCCCGCTTGCTCGCTCGCGCCTCGCTCTCAGAAGCTCCCAATCCAGACGCACACAAGGCGCTGTCCTTTCAGCACCACAAGCTCGGGCTGTGGAGGGAGGACTCCTGGCTGTCCTCTTCAAATTGGCTTGGCTCTGCTCTGACCCCCAAGAGTGCAGCACAGTAAGTAGACATTTGTTTTTGCTATAACCACTCCCCAATATCCTTCAACCCTTTACCATCCCTTTTACCCCCAGAACAAACCTATCTTGTCTCATAATGTTCCATCAGCAGGATTGACAAGAGAAATTCAGTTGTGCTGGGCTTCTGGGGGTGGGGTGGGGTGGGAGCACCGTTTGACTTCCAAGGGAGCTGGAGAAGAATAAATGTGATTTGTGTATTTAGCTGGCAATCTTGCAGTACAGAGGTTGCTAACTTTCCATGGAAGCAAAGAAAAAAAAAAATAGCCCTTCGCTATTGAGGAAATGGAGGCATTCCATGGCTGAATAACAGGACTGGGTTTGAGCCAGTCCTTTTTTGTTTTAGGAAACTGTATCTCCTGTACAACCTACATATCATGTCAAAGGGTACACTACACATAGAAACATTGAATGTATTTATTGTATTTTAGAGAGATTGCTGAAGAAAAGCCAATATGGTAAAATAGCAACCAGGGTGGTAAGGTGCAATTTATCACACCGCAGGGTGACCCAGAATAAGAGCATTTAGTTCGGCACTAAGAATAAGATTTTCACTGAGATTATATGACTACATTAGTTCTACTGTCTTAGATTATTTTTTTAAGCTTGTATATTTTTTGAGTAAGTCTTGGATTTGCCTTGAGTTTCCCAAATTTGAGATCTGTTGAACCCCATGGGCAGGTGGCATATTTTGATGATTAAAGAAGTTTTACTGGATAATGGGAATCATGTCAGGAAATCTGGCAGAAGATCGATGACTGATCTCTACATTGAAAGCTGCCTGAGTGGAGCTGTTGAGGACAGCGCTATTTTCTCCATCGTCAGCCCTCTCTTTCCCTGCCTCACCTCCTACTGTAACTAGAATCCCACTGCTTGCCTTAGGTCTGGGAAGAAAGGCATAAGGATGGTGAAGCTGAACAGTAACCCCAGCGAGAAGGGAACCAAGCCGCCTTCGGTTGAGGATGGCTTCCAGACCGTCCCTCTCATCACCCCCTTGGAGGTTAACCACTTACAGCTGCCTGCTCCGGAAAAGGTAAAGCAGGTGCTCTTCTCCTCAGCAGCCCCCCTGCTCCCCCATCGTAGGAAATAAAGCAGCAAAAAATCCCCCCCAAAACCCTCTCATTGCTTCCTCAGCCAAATATGTTCCCTTTCTTGTAAAATGTAGTTATTCCTTTGAGAGACATGACGTCTCTTGTGTTATTTCAGATTTATGGTAAGTGTTTATTCATTTTTTTTTATTCACATGTACATACATGGGGCAGAAAATTAATCTTTTTAGAGTTTTATTGTAACAGATGAAGGATAATAAGCTTCTAGATGGTGACAGAGGAAATCTGATTTGATTATTTTGGGGAGGTGTTTCAAAAACTGACTGGTATAGATCTGAGCAGAGAGGATTGGACACAGTCCAACAAGCATTTAGTTTGCACCTATGAAGGCCCTGGCCCTCTGCTAGAGGTTGGTTATAAAAAGACAAATGAAAAAATCCCTATCTAGTATAATACTTACATTAGTATATGCGTCATGTTAAATGCTGAGCATTACCAAGACTGTGGGAGCACAGAGACGGAAACAACCAAATTCTGTTGTGGTGGGGAGGCAGCTGGGAGGGCAGGTTAGGTAAGCTGCAGAGGGGAACATTTGAATCTGGCTTTTGAAGGTGAGTAAAACCTTTCAGGTGGAGCACGGGAGAGAAAGGCATTTAAGGCAAAGGGCACGCATGTGCAAAGCATGGAGAGCTTTGGGGAAATAGCATGACTGGAGTAGAGTGTCTTTGGGGGAGGCGTGGCTGGAAATGAGTGACTGGCTGATGGCACATCTCCTGACATGGGAGTAGTCCATGAAAAATGGAGGTGGGCATTTACATACACAAAGGTGGGGGGGTCATCCCGTGGATATGGGTGGGAGAAACGTTATTGTTTAAGATGCAGCTGAGAGGACTTGGTTTTATAATGTGAGCTTTTGCTCGCTGTAAGAGAGAGATTTGGAGGCAAATGATGGAGTTCCCTGACTGAGGAGCAAACAATGGATCATTCCATCTGTTTCTTGTTCTCATTGGCATCTCCAAGAGGGCATTGTGTGTCTTAACCAATTGGCTCTATCCAATGAACAGAAAACGAGCCAAAGCTAGATAAAGGGCCTGCCTGATTGGCTGGGGGTTGAATCATCTGTTTTGAAAGTGCAGAGGTTGTCAATATGAGAAAGTGCCCGGGGGTGGCAGAAATAAAGAATACTTGAGCCATCCTGAGAAACCAATAAAGCCTTGAAAAATAAAATTTGAGCAGGCAGTTAACACTAAAGAGATGTGAAGGGGCAGTATTCATTGGGTGTCTGCTATATTTATATCAGGGGTTCTTGGTGTTTAACCGTGTGTTAGAATCACCTGGGAAGCTTTTAAAATCCTGACATCTAGGTTACACCCCAGAACAACTGTATCAGAATCTCTAGGGGTGAGACCCAGGCGCCAGTATTAATTAAATCTCCCCAGATGAGTCCTGTGTCCAGCCAAAGTGGAGAACCACCGTGCTACATGCACGCTTCCCCTGGGAGTCAGGGATGATGTGCTCACATTTATAGGCAAAAGGTGATGAATCAGAGAAATTTGGTTAGTAATCCAGGCTCACAGAAGGAGTAAGTGGCAATGCTGGAATGTGAACCCGAATATAATGGAAATTGGGGAAGAGTAAGGGGGATATTCTCTTGAGGTTTCGTGAGGCTTTAAGAAGAATCTTTACCCTCCAGCCAACAGCTGCAGCCTTGAAGATCTGCATGTGCCTGAGAGGTGTGCAAGGAAAAGGGATTGTGGTGAGGTTGCCTCTCCCACTAACCCTACACACCTGCCAGTCACCAGAGAAACCGTGGCTTCTGTCTTTCCCACTCCCCCCACCCTGTCCCCCTGCCTCCAAGGGCTTCCTTATTTCCCTGAGAGAGGAGGTAGGCCTGATAATCACTGAGCATTCTGTTAAAATGTACCAAAAAGCTGTCCCAAAGGCTGAAGGATAAATACACTGTGGACCTGCATGCACGGAGGGGGAAACCGATGCCTCCTGAAAGATGCAAATCCCACAGGAACACAGGCCCAAGGGCCACACCACAGACTCCTCTAACATTGATGGCAAAGTTTCTCCACCAGGCAGGTCTCAGCTTCCTCCTCTGTGCGGGGGGGCGGGCCGGGGGAGCACACCTACCTTGCAATTGTCAGAACAAACTTAGGTGTGGCCTCACATGTAAGGTGCCTGGCACAAAACCAACCAGAGGAGAATTCTAATGATCATGTCCAAGGGCTTCCTACATGTTAGGTGCTGTTCTGAGCCATATGCATGTGCGCACACACACATACACACACACATGATTTTCTTTCATCCTTTCAATAGTTAATAGGATCCAATAAAGGAGTTGCTACTTTAATCCAGTTTTTCAAGATGATGAAACTGAGGCATGGAGTGGTCAAATAACGTCCCAAAGCACATAGTGGGTAGGCATCTGGAAATGTCTGGAGAACCCAGAACCCAGGCAGTGTTGTTCCAGAACCTTCCACCTCAACAGAAACAGGGAACCAGCTGGCCTGGGAGTCCACAACTTGGGCTTGAGCTCGAGCTCGGTTGCCACCCTACAGGGTGACTCGTGTGCATTTTTTCTCCTCCGGAGGCCTTTGTGTTCTCTTCTCTGTGTGGGAAATTATATTAGCAGTTTTCCGTGCTAGTACTTAGATTTTATAATATTTATAAGACTAAACAACTTTTTCCCCCTGATGTTTGAACAGATGTGTTAAAAGTGAATTCCACTCAAGGAGCCAAAGGGGTCCTCCAAAAGCTTAGTCACCAGCAGACTCTGAAGCCCCCTCCCCAGGCGGGTTCACACCCCTGCTCCACCTGCCTACTTTGGCTAGTGGCCTGAAGCGAGTTTCTTAAACTACCTCAGCCTGCTCGTGTGTAAAGCGGTGTGACAACACTGGGACTCACCCTCACAGGGCTACAGGGAACCAGAGCAAGTCCTGGCACAGCTGTCGGCTCTCTGATTAGGTTCCAGTCAGGTGGTGAGTGTTTGAAGCTAAAATGGTTATCAGAAAGAAGGATATTTGACCCCAATGTTAAAGGATAGTTTTTCTTTTTGAAAAAGTAGAACACAGAGTGTTCTTGGTATGTAATACTGACAATCATCTTTAGATTTGCTCACCAGATACTCTTTAGCATGAAAGCTGAGCCTCAGGGGGAAATATTTTGGAGGCTAAGTGGAGAGGACCAGCAGGTTGGAAGTCCTTGCTTGGGGCTAGGAATGGGGCCATGCCCAGCATTACATCTGTTGTTTCAGTTAATCTTCCCAACAGCTGTGTGAGGTGGGTATTTCACTGATGGGGAAACTGAGGCTCAGATCAATGGAGTGACTGGCCCAAGGTTCACAGGCAGAGAGTGGAAGAGCTGGGCTTGGAACCTCGTAGCACCTGCCACCCCAACTTTTCCCTCTGCACCATTCTGCCTTCAATAACAAGGAGCCCCCACACCTGGAGAGCACGTCCTCAAAGTCCACACTCCCCCAGCCACGGCCACGGCTCCTCCTTGAGCTCTCCTGGACTTGCAGGTGGGGCCGGGGCCATCCTCTAGAGAGAGCATCCCAGCCTCCAGCGCTCCCTGCTTGCGCAGCGCCGGCCTCGGGAGAAGGGCCCAGCTGGCCTGGCAGTTGGCCTCCCACCTGCTCCCTCACTCTAACCAGCGCTCCACACTGCACCCAGGCTACCAGCCCTGAGGTGTGACCACGTCCTTCTCCTGCGCAAACCCTTTTCAGTCATCCTCGCAGGGCACAGTCCTCAGATCCTCACCTTGGCATTTGGGGTCCTTCATTATCTGCCCCCTGGCTTCCATTCCTACCACTCCCCACACTGTACCTTGAACACCAGCATGTCAGGCCTCCCGAGAGCAGTGGTTGGCAACCAGGGGTGATTTTTCCTTCCAGGGGGACATTTGGCAATGTCTGGAGACTGTTTTGGTTGTGACAACTGGAAGGGGGACGCTACTGGCATCTACTGGGTAGACGCCAGGAATGCTGCTAAATATCCTACAATGCCCAAGGCAGTCCCCTAAAAAAGAACTATCCCACCCCAAATATCAACAGTGCCGAGGCTGAGAAACCCTGCCGTAGAGTTTTCCGGGTCCTCTAGGATGTTTCATGCTCCTTCCTCCTTGCACATGCATCCCTCCCGCCCAGAATGCCCTTCCCACCCCGTTGCTGTCTGAATAGCCAATACCCCTCTTCTGAACACCTTTCCCGACTGCCCATAACTAGAGCTGTGGTTGTACTTATCGCACTGGAAGGTATTCATTCATTCATCCAGCACATCTGCTTTGAGTGCCTCTGTGTGCCAGGCACTGTGCGCGGCTGTGCCTAAACAGCCGTGAAAAGATAGGCATGGCCACTGCCTCCATGGAGCTTCCAGTCCACTGGGACTTCAGACAAGCCATCACACAAACAAAAGCACATGGATGCAAGTTGCAAGACGGGCTGTTAAGGAAAGAATGAGGTGCTGTAACACAAGAGAGAACAAGACTTAGGGGGACCTAACAGTGATGGGCATGTGGTCAGGGGACGTCCTTCTGAGGAAGGAGCCCTGGCTGAGCCCTAGAGGCTGGTGGTCAGGGAGCAGGGGCAGAGGCAGCAGCGTGCGGACAGGCACTTAGGCAGATGGAGGAACAGTCATGAAGCCAGCTGCTGGGCGTGCGGAGTGAGGGGGACAGACTCGGGGAGTGAGGCGAGGGCGGTACGGGTTCATGTGAGGCCTGGTGTATTTTTGCAGAGGAATTTAAAAGAGGAGAGTAAGAGGATCCGATTTCTGTTTTAGGAAGATTCCTCTCGCTGCTGTGGGCCACTCTAGCGACAAGGGACTCATGCTGGGTCTCCTGGTCTCTTCTTCCTCTTTCTTTTCAATCTGTCCCCCTCACAGCACCAGAGTAGTTTCCCCCAAACAGAAGTGACTGGGTGTCCTGCAGCACGCCCACCAGGAGTGGTGGCAGAAGAGACAAGAGTGGAAGGCAGGGGATCAGGTAGAAAGCCACTGCCGCGTTGGTGAGGGCGACGGTGGTGGGCGCTAGGGGAGTGGCGGAGGGAGTGGGCTGGATTATGTAGGCGTGGTGCCAGGTGAGCACTGAGAAGGTTTGCCCCCAGGCCTGAGGGCCTCGGCTCTGCCTCGTCTCTGTAGCCTTGGTCCTGGCGTGCAGTGCGCAGTGGGAAATGCCAGCTGAATGACGCCCCCTGTCCCTTGCCTAGCTTAAAGCTGGGCTTAATTTCTCCACTTGCCAGGTGGCAGAATAGTCTAGCATCTAAGCAGTTGGGTGGCTTTCCCAAGGCCATGGGAGCAAGGGCTTGAGAAGCTGGAACACCACCTGCAGATCCCAAATTCTAGGATGTGTCTTTGCAGCCTTCCTGCCTTTGGTTTATCTAAATGACCACAATAACCCAGATGTCCCCACAACCCCTGTATAAGGTTGCTTCTATGACCCCACTTTACAGATGCAGAAATAGGCTCAGGGAGGTGAAACGCAGTCCCAGGAAACACCCAGAAGAAACTGTGCAGCCAAGATCTGCACTGGGATGTGCTGGGAGATGCCAGCTAATGGAGGCAGGTCCACGGAAAGCAAGCCACGGACAGGCACAAACCTACCGTGGCAAAGCCACAGGTGAACCGTGCACTCGGCAGCCAGCTGCCTGGTGCTGGGCTCTGGGCGAACTTCCACCTCTGTCTGGAGGAGGTTGGTCACCTGCTCGTCAAGGAGAGAAGTGCAGACATTTAGAGGTCAATTATGGATGTTTGGCACACTTCAAATTTTGCGTGGTAGACCACGCGCACTCTAGTCCTGGAGACCTGGGTTCAAATCTCAGCGACGCTGTTTACTTACTGTGTGGCAAGTTGCTTAGCACCTCAGGCCTTTGGTTTTTTCCAACTGTAAAATGAGCATAAGATCTACGTAATAGGGTTACTGTGAGGCAAACACATGAAAATTGTCTAAACGGCAGACAGAAGGAGCACACTGATATAGTTTCCTTTCTTTCACTGCACATCTGGAACATGTCTGAAGTTGACATTTTTGGAAGATGACTGTAAAAGCAAAACGTGCTGAGAAGGATGGGGTTTCATGGGTAGGGGTGCAGGGGCCCGACGGGTGGACCTGGAAGCATGCTGGGCAAAGGAGACACCACTCTGGTCCCTGGTCTTGTATGCCTTCTTGGCCTCTCTCTGGTTTCACCAGAGGGTTTCTCTCTCTCCCTGAGCCAGAGCATCATGTAGCCGGCAGCCTTTCCCCGGAGAGCGGCCAAAACGCCATCTCTGCAGGCATGCAGAGCCCCGTGGTCTGCTCTTCAGGGTCTCGCAGGAGATGGCTTATGTCACCCCGACTTGGGGCAAAATCTCTGCCTAGATGATTCCAACAGAGACATAAAATGATCACGAAGCATATTAGAAGTTTTTCATAATTTAAAAGCTTAATTTAAAGAAAATGTAACTTTTCCCCTATTAGGTTGGGAAAAAAAATGACAATGCCCAGAGCTGACAACACTGGAGGAAAGCAGATCTCAACATGCTCCCGTTGGTTATGTAATCTGGTGCAATATCAGGGGTATTTTGACACTGTTTATACAATTTAAACTCTGGCTACTGTTTGGTTGGTATGCTTCCTACTGGCAGGAAGTTATCCTATGGGTATATTTTTGCAAGTATGCAAAAGCCTATATATTAAAAACCCTGGAATGTTCCATGAGAAGGGACTGGCTAAATAAACTCCGGGGCACGGATGTGGAATACTAAGTGATTGTTACGAGAACAAGGCAGGCTTGCTTGTGCTAATGTGGAAGAAGCGACAGATGCAGCGCTTGGTTAAAACAATTTTAAAGAGCATGGTTTGCAGTGATCTCATCTGTGGAAACATGTGTGTATGTCTTATTCTTATAATTTATAAGACAGTTTTGGGAAGACACGCAAGAAACCACGAAATGTTTAAGGAGTGGGGATGGGGCGAGTGGGGCTGATGGAAGACTTTTATTCTGTAATTTTCATGGTTTTTTACCAGGAGCATGTATCAAATTTTCTATTTTTTAAAAATCACCCCCATTTCACAGACGGTGAAACAGTCTCAGAGAGCTGAAGTGGCTTGCCCACATACACACACACAGAGACACTAGAGCAAGCCCTGTCCCTGTACTTGGAGGGAGACATTATAGCAGTGCAGTTTGAACTCCACCTATTTGCTGTGTGACCTTGAGCAATTTTATTAACCACTCTGACCTCTCCAATTGTTAAAATGAAGACAATAATATCTTCTTCTAAGAATTATTTTAAGGATGAAATGAGAAAATACGTGTGGAATGTTTATCACAGTGCCCGGTGCTTAGTAAATGCTTAATGAAAAGTTTTAATTTTTATTGTTGTTGTTGTTATCATCAATTCAGTCCCAGAATCAGGACCACTGTTCCTGGAGAGCACAGGGCCTGGCCCGAGGCTGCAAGGAAAGTTGAGCAGTGAAGTGCGCTAGGCCCCTGGACTGGAGAGGACAAGCCTGGTGGCGGAGCTGTGTTCCTTCACTGCGATGACTCCAGCCCAGGCCGCTGGCCTCTGCTCAGAGCAGAAGGAACTGGAAGCCTCTGTGGAGGGTCCTATGCGGAGTCCTCCATCTTGCCCACACTATGCATTGCCACAGAGATGGAGAGGCAGAGACTTAAGCCATAGACTCACTGGTACATTTGAGGCCGTGCTAGCCGACCTTCCATTCTGCTCTGAGGCAGCAAAGGCTCAGCAAGGAAAAGAGACTTGATCCCACAGAAAGAGCCCTGCACTAGGACTCAGTCAGCAGGTGCATACCAGAGGCCTGGTTCTGACCCAGTCTTGCTGTGTGACCTGTAGCAAATCCCTTTCCCTCTCTGGGCTCCCATCTCCCCATCTATGAATTGATGGGATTGGACTACACTGCCATTAACATCCTATGAGCACTGACATTTTACCCTGTTTTCTGGGTCCAATACCCAGCTTCAAAGTCCCAGGGAAAGGGATTCAAACCCAAAGAAATGAAGTGTGGGGTGAAGTGTGATGGGGCAAATGGGAGAAGGGTCCCCTTCCTAAGTCCTCAGGCCCCATGTGGGCAACTTCACCTGGTCTCTTTAGAGAGAGGACTCATTGGTTTGCTCATTCATTCAACAGTGTTATGGAGTGCCTATTGTCCCAGGTCCCAAAGATCGGAGGTGGAGGGTTACGACCCTACTGGTGGGTGGCACTTGGGTCTGAGCCAGAAGCTCAGGTTCAAGCCTTGACGCTGCCTCTCAGTGGCTATTAGGCTGGGAAGTCATTTCTGCTCTCAAGACTCAGGTTCCTCATCTGTAAATGGCGGACAGTCATTCCTACCTCAGTGATGGAGAGGATTTGCTGAGATATAGGATGCAAAGCTTTTGGCACAGTGTCAGGCACATAGTAGGTACCTTTTATTTATTTTTTTGCTGAGGAAGATTTGCCCTGAGCTAACATCTGTTGCCAATCTTCCTCTTTTTTTGCTTGAGGAGGATTAGCCCTGAGTTAACTTCTGTACTAATCTTCCTCCACTTTATATGTGGGTCACTGGCACAACATGGCTGACGATTGGTGTAGGTCTGCGCCTGGGATCCGAACCCGTGAACCGGGGCTGCCAAAGCAGAGCACGCTGAACTTTGCTGCTATGCCATGGGGCTGGCCCCTGTACCATTTATTTTTAAACATGACAGATAGGAAAGAGCAGGATCGTCTTGAGTTTGAATTCCAGCTTGACGACTTACCAGTCATTTGATCATAGGCAAGTGACTGAAGTCTCTGAGGTGAAAAGTCCTCGTCTGAGAAATAGGAGTAATGACGACCTTAGAGGAGAGATGTAAGGACTGGAGAGCATGTTGTAAGCAGAGTGCTGAGCACTAACTGAGTACACGTCAGTAGGGCCCCTAGCACAGTGCCTGGCACACAGTAGGTGCTGAACGGCTAGCTGTCCGTGGTCTTGCTCTGAACTTCTCTTTGCTGCAGGGAGGAGCTGAAGGGTGCAGCTGAGAGCTATTTTTGTCCCCTGCAAGTCCAGCTCATAAAAATACAGTCTTGCTCCTTGTCAGCACTTCTGCACGTTTATTCATTGTTCCTGCCAATCCCGGGGCCTCTCCATGTGGGAACCTCTTCATTATTGATAATCCCGGCAAGTAGTATTTTAAATTTTTATGCTCTGTACTTTGTGCCGTCTGAACCACCATGTATTATCTGGCCTTGCCTGCGAAGGGGAAATATATCCAGGCGAGGGGTCCTTTCGGGATGAATAATTTATCCCATTTTCACAATGCCAATTATGTTAAATTACGTCCTTCATATCAGCCTCCGACAGGACAATGGGGACTGATAAATACGAAAAAAACAAATTTGTTTCTTTACCCAAATCCACAATGATATTTGAAAATCTGGAGGTTCATTTTTCCGAATATTTGTAAAGCCCCGCCCTGAATAATAAAGAGTAGAAAAAATTTTTCCTCTCCTCTCCACTTTTTCCCTCCCATTTCTGTTATTAATCAAGGAGCTCAGAGCTCCATTTCGCTCCATTTTTTTCCAACTGCAGAGAATAGAGCCTTTCTTTGCAAATTTATTTCCTCTTCTTCTCTTTCTTTGCTTATGCAAGCTGGTTCCTCCAAGGTACAATTAATAATGATTGGCTAACATTTCTTATGCTTTCCCCTTCAGAGGTCCTAAAAAAAAACCATGCGTGTTACTATATCTCCTTTTATAGAAGGGAAATGTTTCTGGCTCCACTCCATAGGAACAGAGCACCACGCTTCGTGGCATGGTAGCTGCTTGATTCCAGTAACTTCGTGAGCTGGGTCCTCCCTGCTCTCTCCATCTCTCCAGTGTATCCTCACTGTGCCAGAGGCTGCTCCTCTGCCCGGAGTGCACATCTCCAAAACCATTCTCTGGTTTATAACCCTTCCTCAGCTCCTCACTGCCCTCCAGTTAATCTTCAAGATGCTTAGGGTGGCATTCAGAGCCCGTTTCCCCCTGCCTTCACCTGCCCTGTTCCCTGGCCACGTCTTTGTGGTTCCCCCAGGTGACAGCCTCCTGAGAGTCTTCTGATTGTTTGCTGGTGTGTGCTCTTCCCTCGATCTAGAAAGCTCCTTTCCCTGTGTTTGGGGAGGCAAGAATGGCAACAAGGAGGCTGGCCAGAGCGAAAACTCACGGAGAGATGAGGATGCTCTGCACCAGGGTGGCAGCACTGTAATTGGACAAATGGGTCCGTTTGAGAGAAGTTTTTGAGGAAACGGGAGCCGGTGATGGAATGGATTTGGGGAGTGAAGGGAAGGGAGAGATCATGGGAGATTCCTGTGATTTGACACAAACTATGGCGTAGATAATGCTGCTGTTTTCTGAGCTGGGGATTCCATAGGGAAGAAGATGTCGAGGGGCAGGTGGGTCGGGGAATCCAAGAGCCTTGCTGTGGACGTGGTAAATTTGGGGGTGTTGGCCCAAAGGCACATGTCCAGCAGGGCTGTCTGAGAGCTGGGTGAAGTCTGAGCTGGAGACGTAAATTTGAGCTTCATGAGAATAAAGAGGGGAGTGAGAACACTCAGGGGGACTTGTAGAAAGAGGCAGGAGTGCCCATGACCTAGCCGGGAGGGATTCTAATATTGAGAGGCCGTGTGGAAAAGGAGCAGACTGAGGAGGGCCGGCCAACGAGCAGGGAGAGCGCCGAGAGAGAGACGGCCATGGACCCAAGGGAGGAGGACATTTCAAGGAGGAGCCAGTGAACAAGCCTGTCAAACACTACTGAGAGGCCAAGAGGGTGAGGCCAGAGGACTGTCCATTTGCTCCTGGCAAATTGGCAAGGACCTGCTTCTGACGTGCAGGTGGGGTTCTCGAGAGCTCACGCTTAACTCAGGGGCAAAGATAAATATTATGTAGCAACCTGGGCTGCTTTTGGAGAAAATGTGGCTTAGCCGCAGAGAGGAACAGCTGCCTGAGGACTGACATGGGGTCAAGTACCCTCCTGTCCCTTGGCCTGTGTTTGAACTTGGTGCTCTGAGGACTGAGGCTCTGAAACCAAGAGAAGTGTCTTCATTAGAGAGTGACACAGGGCATAAGTAACACCTCATGGGGGTTCAGGGCAGCAGGATATGGATTCGAAGGAGGGCTTGGACCCCAACTCTGCCTGGACTCAGCACCCCCATTACTGCAAACTGTAAATGGGATATTTAAATATATATATATTATATAAATAAACAACATGGAAATTTTTATATACGTTTTGAACTTGATATAAATGAATCACACAGTGTATAAAACCTCTTTGTGTCAGATTTCTTTTGCTCAATGTAATGTCTGCAAGATTGACCCGTGTGTGTAATATTGCTGTGTAGCACCTCATTTTATGAATAAACAACAATTTATCCATTCTCCTGTTAATGGACATTTGGATTGTTCTCAGTTTTAGCTGTTATGAGAAAAGTGGCTGTGAACATTTTTCTAGATCCCTTTTGGTGGACCCATTATATTTTGAGGTTATTCTCTGTGGAAGCCAAGAAAATTTATTGATTTTGTTATGCTTATTTAGTATTTGGACATCTTACTAAGTTCTAATAGTTTTCCAGTTTGTTTTTCTTGGAACACATTTGTATCAGATAGAAAGCTTTTCACCTCAAGCAATGGAAAACCCAACCAAAATTGGATTAAGGTCCAAAGAGTATGTATTTTCCCCCATAACTGCAGAGTCCAGCATGGGTCTGGCTTCAGGCAAGGATCTAGAGGGCAGAGTGTCATCAGGGCCCACCTCCACCTCGGTTTCCCCTCGGCTCTCTCCTCCCTGATGTGCTGCCTTCGACCTCACTCTTGCTCCTCCTCACAGTGGAACAATCGCTTCAGCAGTTCCAGAGCTCCAGTCCTCACCCCACCCAGAGGACGAGCACACTCTTTGGGGACACTCCTAAAGGGCAATGAGGCTTCTTTCCCCAAGTCCTTGCCAGTATGGCCTTATATCTCATTGGTGCAAATTGGGTGATGTGCCCATCTCTGAGCCAATCAAATTTTGTGACCAATAGGATAGTATGCCCTGATTGGCTTAATCCAATCAGAAACCATCCTGTCATCAAGGGGGGGATGGACCCCACCAGACTACACGACTGCCACATGGGACAGAGGTGAGTTCCCCGAAGGAATATCACGGGGCTTTTGATGGAAGAAGGAAATGAATGCTAGAGAAGCAACCACGAAATATTTATTATGACAATTAGAATGATATTGCCTGCAATGATTATTCATTGTCTCCTTCTGACAGTAATATTATTTTCGTTCTGTCTCCTGTCTCAACATGGCGGCTGTGGCAAGGAGTCTTTTAAATTTACAGGGAATGATGAAAATGGTTTTGAGCATTTTGAGCTTTGGGAAGGATGTTTTTAAAGATAGAGGGGCAGAAGGAAGGACTAAGAAGCACGTGCTTCTTCACATTTGATGTGTGCTGTGCAGACGCTGGAGAGCACTCTGACGGCTCAGGACCCGGCAGGGAAGGGCTCAGGCCAAGAGGCGGCTGAGGTGGGCTCAGCACCGTGGGAAAGCATATTGGTTTTCTATTGCTGTGTCATAAATTACCAAAAATCTAGTGGCACAAATTTATCATCTCACAGTTTTATAGGTCAGAAGTCTAGTACAGGTGAGCTGGGTTCTCTGCTCGGGGTCTCACGGGTCTGGAATCAAGGTGTAGGCTGGGCTCCCTTCTCGTCTGGCACCCAGGGTCCTCTTCTATGCTCCTTCAGGTTGTCGGCAGATTTCAGTTACTTGAGATTGTAGGACTGATGTCCTCATTTTCGCAAGCGACCTGGCTGTCAACTGGGGTCACTTTCAGCTCCTAGAGGCTGCCCTCAGGTGTAGCTGCATGGTCCTCTCACAACACGTCCACGGACTTCTTCATGGCCGGCAGCAGGAGTTCTCTCCAGTCTGCTGTGATGGAGGTGTTTTTTTTTTTTTTTTTTATTGAGGTAACACTGGTTTATAACATTATATAAATTTTAGGTGTACATCATTTTATTTCGATTTCTGTGTAAACTACATTGTATTCACCACCCAAGACTAATTACCATCTGCCAACGTACACACGTGCCCTTTTACTCCTTCCACCCTCCCCCCTCCTGCCTTTCCCCTGGTAGCGATCAACCTAACCCGCTATGATGGAGTTTTACATTTCATAATGTAATCATGGGAGAGACTCGGCCATCATATTCACAGGTCCTGCCCACTCTCTTGAGGGAGGAGATTATGAGTGCATGTGTGGGGATGGCGGGAAGCGGGAATCTTGGGGCGCATCTTAGAATGCTGCCTACCGCAGAAGGCGATTGTGGCCCCGAGGCTGATGGCTCACATGGCACACTGACCAGGGAATTCACAGTGCTTGGCAATAGATACTGAGATGTATTATAACACACACACACACACACACACAACACGAAGGGTAGGGAGTTGCCATTATAATTCCAAGTGAGTGAATATTTCTAAGAATGTGGATTCAGAGAAGTGATCAGACATCTAAATTTTCCATACCACTTCATAACCTGACAGTTGATCTAATGATATCCAAAATATGTCTAATAATTAAAATTTGTAGAATATCCTTTATGTTCACAAGCACCTGCAGATATACCATGACGCTTGGCCCTTTCCAGACGTCGTGAGTTAGGTACTGACAGAAGCACCCAGCCTATGGCTGTGCTTTAGTGCTTGCTCTCTTATTTACCTTAGTTCCCCACTCTCGCCTGCCTAGCCAGTTCACATGCCAGCAAAACAGCAAAACGTGTAGACCACACGCTATTTCACACTTTTGTTTCTTCAGCCATGTGTTTCTCTTTGCAGAAGACGTCTTTCCTTGGCTTGCTCACTTGGGAAACTTCTATTCATCCTTCAAAACCCTTTTTTTCTCAGACAGGGAGTTCAGGACCTTGCTTGAGCAGGATTGTTCTTAAGAAGTCCTTGTATCACCCCTGATAGGCTGGGTACAGAGGACCTGCAGGCTGACAGGCGCAAGCCAGGCCCAATTCCACATCTGCTGCAGACATCCACAGATGAACATGCGGCAGCTCTCAGGGGCAGTGTTCAAATAAAGTTTTGTTATTGAATGAATGGTCTGAGGGCTGAACTTGTGTTAAGTCATTTAAGCCTCACAACAACCCACTGAGGTAGTTGTGGTTACCTTCCCATCTTATAGATGAGAAAATCAAGACCCAGAAGGCTTTGTGGTAGAGCCAGGATTCGCATCCGCCCACACTCTTACGCCTCCCCACAGTATTGACAATACTGGTATCTGCCTCACAGCACAGAATTAAGTGATGTGACCCGTGTCACGTGGCCAATGCTCGCTGGATCGTAAATTCACAAAGCTTGAGGATTGTTTTTCTTACCCGTGGTGCAGAGGCTTCTGCTTTCCTGTTCTTTGAGGTACGTACTAGGAAGAAAAGAAAAATAACAGAACATTCCTCCACCCCACTCCCAAAGCCCCTCCCTCCTTGTGCGGCTGCAGCACCCCCTGGGGAAAGATGCCAGGCTGTCTTTTTGTCTTGGGGTGGGGTGGGACACGACAGCAGAATTTGTGTCTGCAGGTGGGTTCCAGATGTCAGGGAGGGAGACATGTTCCAATGGGCTGGGCCCCACAGCCTCTTTAACCAATATATTCAATCACCAAACAGGAGATGTTCGATCATAGTAGTTCTGTCCCCATCCTTTCCCTTTTGAGCTACATTTAGTCCATAGCATGCCTCTCAGATTTTAAAGAACTTTCTTCACAGAAGAATTCTGGTCTGAATCCATACACTGGCCTGTTTGTCTCCAGGAAGACTTGGTGGGAGTTTTCAGTGAAAATTTGGTTACTTTAAGCTCTAATGAGAAGTCAGAGTGATCATGGTCAGAAGATTGCTTCCTTTCAGCTGTGTGACCTTGGACAAGCATCTTGGCATCTCTGAGCTTTAGTTTCCTTGTCAAGAGAATGGAAATAGTAGTGGCATGTGGATAAAGTGTATGAAGTGCTTAATCTAGTTCTGGCACATAATAAGTGGGTCCAAAAATATTACTATCATCATCGCATTTAACCCTCAAAACAACCTTGTTAAATAGGGGTTATGGTTATTGTCCACAGTGTGTAGATGAGGCCCTGAGGCTCAGACAGCACGGGACACGATGGCACTCGGGAATAGTTACTGATTACCTGTCAGCTGTCTTTTTCCTTCCACTTCGCTTGCACAGTGGGATGGAGTGGCATCAGTGTCTTGGCAGGTTGACAGCACATCTTGATCGGATATTAACCGCCCCTGCAAGACATTCAGGCTTTGGAAAATAAGATGCTACAATAGATTCAATGGGCCTTCATGTTTCTTTTTGTGGAGGTCCCAAAATCAAATTGGAATTAAGTATACGTGCAAAGGTTTAGCTGCAGGATATTCCTCATAACTTGTTTATGTAACCCGACTGTAGAAACAACCTAAATGTTCAACAACGAGAGGCTAATTAGATTAATTCTGGTATACATATCCAGTGAAGTATTATGCTACCTCAAAATGAAATCGCACATTTGTCCCCATGGAAAAAAATGTTAGTATAGTGTTGGGGGATAAAAGCGGGTTATAATTTGTGAAGTATGAGTCTATCTCATAAAAAGAAATCATACATTTGCATAAATAGCAAATATATAATACATGCATATTTATGCATGTAAAAACATCTGGAAAGCTGTGACTGAAATTGTCACCTGTGGTCGTCTCTGTTGGAATGGGGAAATATTACGGGTAATTTGAATTTTCTATTTTCTTGTGTGTGTTTGAGAGGTTCTTTATTTTCTGATCTTTATGCATTGTATAATCAATTCTAGTTACTAAAGAAAAGAAAAGAAAAAGAAAAATGTCCCAAGCCTCCAGGTGTGCTAACGCCTGTTGAACGTTTCAGGTTATCGTGAAGACGCGAACGGAATACCAGCCCGAGCAGAAGAACAAAGGGAAGTTCCGGGTGCCGAAAATCGCCGAATTTACGGTCAGTTTCTTGATGGTCTAACAGAAAGAGTAAAGGTAAGGCTGGCTTCGGCCAGCTCGGACACCTCGCGCTGGGGGAGCAGGCGCTCCTGGGCGGGGAGAGGACGACGCTACCTCTGCAGGGTTTCTCGATGGCGGGTGCACTCCATCCGGGTCACTGAGTCTAATCAAACGACACAAACTCCGCCTCCGGAGGACCGCTTAGCTCTCTTCTGCCCGGAGTGTTCGGATATTTTGATAATCGATAATTGTGTCCCATTTCTTCTTTTTCTTCCTTTCCCCACCTCCGTGCCTTTCCATCACAACCTCCAGGAAATGTAATGGAAATAGGTAAAGAAACTCAAATTTTAGTTAACGGATGGTTGCAATACAAAAAGAAGACGAAGGGAAAGAAAAGCTGACTTCTTAGTGGTAAAAATCAAATGGTTAACTTTGTCTTGGCGGAGGGGTCACTAGAAGTGATAAATACGTATCATGGATGAGCTGCGTGCAATAGCCGTGAAGCATGCTCTGTGAGGCTGCACGGTGGAACCTCGGGTAGGTACCCTGCGGAAGTCGCTTAGGACCTTAGGTGGTTGAGGAGAGCACAGCTTGTGCAAAAGCCCTGAGGCTAGAGGGAGGCTCGCCCCAACACGGAGTAAGAATAGGGGCAGTGAAGCTGAGCCCTAGAAGGAGTGTGGGGAGCAGGCAGAGATGAGGCAGGAGAAGTGGGCAGAGGGTAGACAATTCCAGGCCTTGTGGGCTGTATGCAAGGATTTAGGTTTTATGCTAGAAGCATAAAGGAAACTTCTGAAGGATTTGAGGAAGAGAAAGGACAGATGAAATTCCATTTTTGAAAAAAGCACATTGGCTTTTACATGGTTAATGGAGTGTAGTGGCCAAGAGAGAGTCTGGGGAGACTCTTAGGCTACTGCAATCGTCCAAGTGAAAAACCAACAGTGGCTCAGACAAGGATGGTGAGCAGAGAGACGTGGGCAGATCTAAAAGGTATTTAGGAGGCAAAATCGGCCATGCAGGCGGTAGAACAAGTGGTTCTGTGGATGGATATTGGAGCAGTCTGGCTGGGTTTGAGCCCTGTTTCTGCTTTATACTAGCCACGTGGCCACAAGCAAGTCAGTGGATAAATAGTAGGTTGCTGTGAGGATGGAATGCAGAATACATGCAAAGCATTTGGATCTGTGCATGATAAGCACACAACCAATAGTAACTATTTTGTGTCAACTGTGGCCGTGGGCTTTGGAAGTGAAAACAGCCCTTGATTGGTTATGTGGGAAGTGGAGTGGGTACGTGGATAAACGCGGTGGTCTGTGTCTGTCGCTGTCTTTCTCCCTGCTAAGTCTGTGTTCCAGCAGCTGGGCATGGGACCCAGGGAGGGAATGTGGCAGCTCTGTGTGCACCCCCCGGAACGTGGGGGTTCTCTGCATGCTGACTGCTTTTGAGGGCAGAGATTGCTTTTATTATTGGCTGTAGCTTCAGTGTCCGGCACACAGCGTGGCCCAGTGCCCGTGGACCTGAACTGCGTGTAACACCTGCGAGAGCCAGCAGGCGGCTGGGAGGGGAGGGTGGGGTCTCAGTGCATCAGGTGCATGCACCAGGCCAGTGGCAGCAGAGATCATTAGCGATGTGCCCAGATGCGCATACGAGAATAGTTATTGCCATGTGATTTATAAAATCAAAGTGTTGGAAACAATGCTAGATTTTCAACTACTTTCTCATGATTTCTGTGAATAAGACCACAGCCATAGGGTAGACTATTTTAATGGTTTGATAAGAATCACTTTTTTCCAGAGTATTTAGTTTACTCTAAATTACAGGCTTATGAGATATTTTCATCCTCTTTTTACCTTCCTGTGCTTTCCAAATTTTATACAAGCATAATTGTTTCAATAATCAGAAAAAATTGAAACTGTTTTAAAAATGCGCTCTTTTTACCAAACAGAGTGTTACAAGTTTTTGATGGAATTATGCCTTATTTAGCAGTCATTTAAAATGATGGTTATGAAGACCTGCAATAAATTGGGCAAATACTTCACAGAGAAGGTTGAGTGAAAAAAGCAGAGATGGAAATTATATGTTTTCTAGGTTTGGAACTAGGAAATAACCACAAGCATAGAGAGGAAAAAGGACATGGAAAGAAACGTGTCAAATGCCGTCTGTGGCTATGTCGTCAGTGGTGGTGTTGGGCCCTGGCTTATTTATTCATTGTGTTCTCTTTGGCAACTTCTGGTGAGCGGCTCTCTTATCACGTGTGCTGCCCACGAGCCCCTGAGAGGCTAACATAGCCCTCATTTCTCAAGGGGAGCTGTGGCTCGGAGCAGCGACCTGCTCACCCAGCTGGTGAGTCGCAGAGCCAGTGCTCAGAGCCCGCCGCCCTTCTGTTCGGCTGCGCTGCTGCAGTAGATACCTGCCGGTTAGGACGGAGGGAGCCAGCCAAGAGAACAGGAGTGATCTGGGGCCTGCGGAGGCCCCCACAGCTTGACTCAACTAGTCCTTGGGCTGAGGGAGGAAGGGCGTTGAGGTTCAGGGCCAGCCCTCGGTCAGGTCTGACTGTCCCCTGCCACTTAGACCAGGATGGGAGGAATGGAGTAAATTCCTTTGCTTATGTAAAGCTGTGAGCATTCACTAGGCTCTTTTTGGCTTCTGGGCTGTGGACAATGCATCTGCTGGAGTGAGGGTGGATTCAGGGCACTGGGGAGGAGGCTGGGGTGGCGATTAAGAAGAGTCTGAGGGTCTGAGCTGTCAGCTGCGGTGGGGCTCGCGGTCCCGTTATGGAGATGGAATTTATGGAGGACTTGTTTCTGGTTGGACAAAGGGGAGTCGGGTGCTCCTCAGGGTTTGGCTTGGCTGGCTGGGCCAGCAGGATGCCTTCTGCTGAGGTGACAGGCTGAGGGACCCGGCTTGGGGAGATGCACTGAGTGTGAGGTGCCTGGGGGCCATGCGGGAGGAGGAGGTGGTCTGGCCGCCTTTGGACGTAACTGGTCTGGAGTGCAGGATGGAGATTTAGGCTGGAGAACCAGGGCTGGAAGTTGGAGAATTCCCAGTTAGTTTATGAGAGCGTGGAGCTGGTAAACATGGCTGCCCGCCCCTCCAGGGTGCTGCCCATGGCAGAGGTAACCATGGGGACGCCAAAGGCCATCCCTCCCTCATTCCAATGCCTTCACGTTGCTGGAACAGCTTGTGACTTCACATCTCAAAACTGACCTGGAGAAGGCAGCTCATAGCAATTAAACTGCGAGAGAGAAAGAGGGGGAGGGCAGGGTGGGGAGGATGAATTGAGAAAGGGTGAAAGAATCGCCTGAGATTTTTGTCATTTCTAAAACCAAGAGGCTCTTGAAGTCATTGTGAGGGCCTAGACTCGTAAGATCTGTCATCAGGCGTATTTGAGAAGATGGGAGCGCACAGAGAGAAGCCTCTCCTCTTTCTTAGTCCTGGGAGCGAGAGTTCTTCTGAAGCTGATTTTGCTATGGAAATACGGGTGCTATGGAGAATACGGGTGCCATGGAGGTGCTGGTGCTATGGAAGGTGCTGGTGCTATGGAAGGTGCTGGTGGTATGGAGGGTGCTGGTGCTATGGAAGGTGCTGGTGGTATGGAAGGTGCTGGTGCTATGGAGGGTGCTGGTGCTATGGAAGGTGCTGGTGCTATGTAGGGTGCTGGTGCTATGTAGGGTGCTGGTGCTATGGAAGGTGCTGGTGCTATGGAAGGTGCTGGTGGTATGGAGGGTGCTGGTGGTATGGAGGGTGCTGGTGCTATGGAAGGTGCTGGTGCTATGGAAGGTGCTGGTGCTAGGCAGGGTGCCGGGGTTATGGAGGGTGCTGATGGTATGGAGGTGCTGGTGCTATGGAGGGCATAGTTACTATGGAGGGTGCTGGTGGTATAGAGGGTATAGTTGCTGTGGAGGGTGCTGGTGCTATGGAGGGTGCTGGTCCTATGGAGGGCATAGGTACTGTGGAGGGTGTTGGTGATAAGGAGGGTATAGGTGGGATGGAAGGTGCTGGTGCCCGGAGGGTATGGTGCTATGGAAGTTGCTGGTGCACCTGGTCATGCTCTCATATCTGGCTACCCCTTGGCTGGTCTGTGAGAAGTAACTGGGTGTTGCATTTGGAGCCGTTTTTGTCAAGCTGATGAGAGGTGTCCTGGGGAACTCACAGGTGGTGGGGCTAGACTCACCTGGGCAGCTGAGACCCTGTTCCCATCACCTCTCAGCTTTGCGATCTGGGGAGGTCCCCTCCCCTCTCTGAGCTCCTGACTCCTCATCAGTGAGCCGGGACACCATGTGGCTAATGCATAGTGGAAGTCCTCGGCACTCTCGAGGTCTTACTGAGCGAGCCCATCATTGCCTTCCGGTTCAGATCCCTTTTCTCCCTCCTGGGCTCTGAGCTTCCTGCCTACTTAGCCACCTTTTTCCTGTTGGTTGAGACAGACCTGGACCTCCATTTCCTGGCTCTTCCGCTAGAATGTGGCTGGGAAACCCTGGAGGAACGGTTCAAACGGTAGCCAGTGCAATGCCAGCCTTCACGGGTGGCCTTTGGCTCTCAGCAGCGACCTCTGGAGCCATCTCTGCCTGCTGGGGAGTGTAGGCAATTTTTTTTTATGGGCTATTTCTTAACATATCCGTTATAACTTGAATAATCCTAGTATCTATTAAGAATGCTCTTACATCCACTTTTCAGTCTAACAACAACATGTGAGCCAGAGACTCTTAATATTATCCCCATTTTGCAGATGAGAAAACTGATGCTCAGAGGAGTGAAGTGAATCCCAAGGCCACTCATCCAGGATGAATCAGAGCCAAAAAGAACCCAGCCCTGAGGCTCCATGTCCCACTCTCCCAGCCACACATCAGTGCCACCTGCCATTGTCCTTGCCAACCTGGGGCCTGCCTGCCCTCTTTCCCTCCTCCTGCTCTTCCTCCCGTTTCTTTCTTGGCTTTATTAATGTTTGCTCTGGGTTGGGCTGAATGCCTGTTGGAGACTCAAAGATGCAGAACACAAAATCCTTGCTTTCAAGTGGCTCACAAATGTGTGGATTAGACAAGAATAATCTGGCCAACTTCTTGGCTGTACTGTCTGTGTAGGGTCACCTCCTCTGGGATGCCTCCCCCGATTCTCTCAGCTGGGTTTGGTGCCTCCTCTGGGCTCTGCAGGTCGTATGGGGGCCTTGAACACTGCTGTGCTGTAACCGGCTGTGCCTGCATCTGCAGCCCCCACCCCAGCCTCTGATCCCTGAGGGCAGGGTCACATCCCACCCACCCACGTGTTCCTAGTTCCCAGCACAGGGCCTGGGATGCAGTGGGTGTTGGGCGGGTTACGACGCTAGCACGAGTCTTTTGTGACTTCCTCAGTATTCATCCCTGACCTCACATCCTGATTCAGGAGTGAGCAAACCTGACTCTGGTGGCCATAGCCTGGGCAAGCTCAGATTGGAGGGTGTCCAGGCACATGAGGAAGGCTCCTGGGGCGGCCTGCAGACCAGATCCAGCGCACAACCAGCGGGAGAAGCCAGCATGGGAGGGACGCATTAGTGCAAAGGGACCAGGACTCGCCATTTTTTTTCTTGTTGTTATTTTTTTTTTGAGGAAGATTAATCCTGAGCTAACATCCACCACCAATCCTCCTCTTTTTGCTGAGGAAGACTGGCCCTGAGCTAACATCCATGCCCATCTTCCTCTATTTTATATGTGGGACACCTGCCACAGCATGGCTTGATGAGGGGTGCATAAGTCTGTGCCTGGGATCCGAACCCGTGAACCCTGGGCCGCCGAAGCAGAGCACACGAACTTAACCGCTATGTCACCGGGCTGGCCCCAGAACTCACCAGTTTTAAAGAACTGATGTCTGTGGGCTCTTATTAAAAACAAACAACAACAACAAACCAATAAAGCAAAAATAAACAAAACTCCAGTAGAAATGTCAGGCCTAACATTACACGGCATCGATTTTCTCACTGTCTCATCCATTTGCTGATCCACTCAACTCCTGGGCTTCTGCCCTGCCCCCGACAGTGATTGGCACTTTAGTGTGTGTCGTCCCACTGAAGGATCCCAGCAAACCGGGCTGGCGGGTTATCACTCCGCTTGCAGGTAAGGAGATCAGGCTCAGAGAGGCCAGGAGGCTGTGGATGGGGTGTGCTCCCAGGCCGAGAGCAGGAGGCCAAGACCAGGGGGAGGCGGTAGAGAAGGCTGCTGGCAGGAAGCTGCCACGAGTGGAAGGGGAGTCTGGCCACGAGAGAATAGCTCTCCAGGGCAGGCGGCCGAGCCGATGCACCTGCCACTTGCTCCTTTCCTGCTTCTCTTTCTCTCTGTCCAGCAAAGACATGGGCGCATTGGCTTTTGTCTCAGGCCTCAACTCCACTCACGTCCCCTCTAACACCAACATGGGAAGGGACACGGCGAAATCCCAGAACCAGCCTCCCGGGGGTCAGCTGTCACATCTACCAGCCAGCGGAGTCCAGGCCCCTCTCCCTCCTGAAAGTGTCCGGTAACTGTGCTTTCTTCTCTGTTCTCACTCATCATCTGCCGGCCCAGCCTCCTGGCGGGCCCTCTGCCCACATCCGCAGCCCGCTCCCGTCCACTCTGCTCACTGCCCTGGAGGACGAATCTTCCCAAAGCCCGTGCCCTACAACGGCATTGCCATCCTTCAAACCCTTCTCTGGCTTCCACTGCTTGCCTGCCTCCTCCCACAGGTGGCCTGAGCTGCCCAGGGCACTGGCCCTTCCCCATCGTGCCAGGCACTCTATGCCTTCCTGTCTTTGCTCCTGCTGTCCCTTCACACTGGAAGGCTCTTCCCGCCTCCACCACTGGGCAAACTCCCTATTCATCACTCAGCGCCAAGCTCAAACGGTTCCTGGCCTGTGCGGTCTTCCCTGCCCGCCCGTGTGAAGTCTGTCCTTCCTCCTTGGGATGCCCACATCTGCTCTACGACCCTCCTTTCTAGCGCCAGTTACACAGGGCTGGCATCGTGGCGTTACCTGCTGGGTCTCTCGCTGACTTGAGGCCCGGATGATGTCTTCCTCATCTTTGCACTCCAAGATCCTAGCCAGTGGCTGGGCACCCTGGGCTCCAAAAGATGTCCTGAATACCTGAATAAACAGGTGAATGAGCAAACAAAAAATCCCCGTGGCTGACCGAACAGCTCCACATTGGTGAACGCGGGAGCTCCGCCTGCCTCATTTTCAATATCTTTATTTGAAATCGGGGCCTATCCTTGCTTCTAAGCTTCTCGCTCATGACACATTCTCGTAAATCTCTTCCTCTGATGCCACGTTCCCCAGCGGTGGGACTCCACTGATAGCTTTGCCATTTGCTTCTACCCATTTTTCATCAAAATTCCAGGGGCCTCCGCTCGTTGGTGGGATTCTAATATTTGCTGATGGCAGCAAATAGAGACAAGAGATTTTACTTTATTATCTGTCGTCTTGGTTTCTGTTGCCCTCCTATTTTTTTGTTTTTTATTTTGAGGAACATTTTAGGTAAGTTGTTAAAAACACTGCCTGCTGAGTTAGGAGCAGAGTCACCATCTGCATCCAGCACGGGGGCGGGGTGGTGGGGGGGGGGGCGGGCGGGGCGCAGAATTTGCGTGTGAGAAAGGCTGCAAGAGTGCTGAAGCTTTACCATTCCACTTCCACTTTATTGGAGATCGCAATAGAGATGCCAGCCTGTGCTTTTGGCTGGGGGCCCTCTCCTGGCCCAATGGAAGTGTACTATTAGAGTGACCTTCAGAAATATATCTTGTTATTGAGAATTGAAAAGCAAATGTGGCTGAATTTCTTTTTTTTAACAAAACATTTCCCTGGGAGAGAAAACATCCTTGGTGCTGTCTCAGGAGGAAGGCGCTCGGGGTTTGGGTAAAGGACTGGGCGATTCAGTGACACTCCACAGGTCGCCGGGTGACTGGCTGCTTTCGTCCTGGCTTCTCATTCTCATTGATTCAAGCATTGGTAAATAAAGGCTGCCATAAAGCAAGTCACTTGCCGATCAATTTAGCGTAGATGACTTCTAGAGTGAGTGGGTCTTCTTGTTTCCCGTGGGACGCCTGCAGGGGCTGACTGATTAAAAGTTGGCACCGTAGTTGTTCAACCACCGGAAGCTCGTAACCGACCACGGCGGGAGCGCTCACACCTCGGAAACGGGCAAACCCTGCAAATCCTGCCCTCCCGCCCCGGGAGCCCGTTCACCAGCGCGAGACTGTGGGAAAGGCAAGGTGGGAGAGGGGAGGTACGCGGGTTGGGGGCTTGACACTGTGGGTTTGTGGGAACTAAAGCAAGTCACTTCACCTTCTGGACCTGTGCTTCCTGCTCTGTGAAATGGGTTAACCATGTCTACGTCAGAGGCCTGGTGTGAGGGCTAAGGGAGACAGTGGAAGTCAGTGCTGTCCCACAGAGGTTGATAAACGGGACTTCCTCCCGTCATTACGCAATAGTTTCGTTTCTGGGGAGTTGCTCATCTGTCTGGATGGATGCTTCCCCGTCGGCTGGGTCTCTGGGGGGCCCCAAGCCCGGCTCCGCCTCAGGAGGCCCTCCATCTCGGCTGGCACTGCCCTGGCTCCGTGCCTCCTCACTCGCCCTTTCCACTGTGCCAGCTCTCCACCTGCCATCTCCATCCCACCCACTGTGCGCAAAACCAGACCGGATCATCAGATCTTGCTTGAGAAGTCTCTGATGGCCGCCTACCTCCTACAGGCAACGTGGGAGGCCCTTAGCAGGCTCTTCCAAAGGTGGCCCTGCCGCCAGCTCCAGTCCCCCTGCCGCTGGCTTCCTGCACCCCCCATGCTCTGGGCCTCTCAGCTCTGCAAGCCTGTACACCTTTGCACCCCTCCAGGGCTTCACTCATTCGGTTCCCTCTGCCTCTGCTGCCACCCCACGTTTCCTGCCTTGTGACCCAGCTCAGATCTCACCTCCTCCAGAAACCTGTCCTCGGTCTCCTGTCCATTTCTCACCTGGGCGGCCCACGGTCCCAGCGTTTGCCTCTGGTCCTGCACCTGTCATGGCTCCAAGACGGCACGCTGGCTCCACTAGAGTTCTCTGCACCTGGCTGATGGCAGACCGGAGTGCTGCACACAGGGCTTCATAAAGGTTCCTCAAATCCAGTGTCGGAAGATGGTCACTTTAAAAGTTTTTATTTATAATTATTTAATAACAATAACTTCCATTTTATTGAGATCCTATTATGTACTAGGTAGTTTGCTAGTCATTTCCCATTTTATGTTTATTATAACTCATGAAATGGGCGTTATTTTTGATGTACAGATGAGAAAACTGAGGATCAGAGAGGTTAGTTAAGCTACTCAACATCACACAGCCAATAAGGGGCAAAGTCAAGGTTTTCTGACCCAGAAAACCTTGTGTGTCTATGTGTTTATGAGTGTGTGTGTGTGTGTATGTACTCTTTTGTCTATACCATCTTCCAAATCAGGAAACCCTGCACATTTGGGGAGTTGACTAAATTAAACTGAACTGCAAAGTGGTTGCTAGAATACTAAAATTTTGCTGCTGATCTCTGTGATTTGCTAAGCATTGGGCTAATTTTCTTTGGCTCTCTTTTCTTCTTTCTTCTTTTGGAATACACTGTTTGGCCAAGTCCTGAAATGCTCTGATCCAAAAGAAAGAAAAGCAAAAATTTCCCAAGGGATCCATGCCATTTTCCTCACGCCTTGTCGTGTGGCTTGCCTCTCAGTCGCATCCCACGGTGGGAGGGTTAATCTCCTGACTTCCTCGCTCTCGGGGCCTCCACTGCCGCAGCGAGTGGTTATATTAAATGTGGTTGTTTGTTTTTTTTTAAAAATTTATGATGTTTAAGCTCCTGTAACTATCAGAGAAGACAGGTCCCAACAAAGTGCCTGAATGTTGAATGTGCAGCTCGTCGCGTCACCACCACGTTCTATAATTATAAGCAAACTAGTTGTCATAGCAACTGCCATAGAGCCCAGCTTCCTCCTGGAGATGCTGCCAAGCTCTCCGGCTCTGCGGTGGGAGCAATGCGGGGGAGTGTGGCTCTCTGCGGGACCCAGTGCTCACCCAGGTGATCATTACGTACCCCTCCCACTGCTCCACCACCTGAAGCCAGGTTTACTGTGCAACCCGCCAGGCAGGGTGCGAATGCCAGCTCTAGATACCGCTGGCTGTGTGACCACAGGCAAGTCACCTCACCTCCATGAGCCTCTTTTGTAAAGTGGGTGTACCAGCGCCCGCCTCGGACAGCTGTTGAGACGATTACGTTGGTGACGTGCCTAGCAGAGCGCCTGGCACACAGCAGCCCCTGGTATGCGTTAGACGTCTCCCCGTGAACCTCTTCCCTGTGAACAAAGGAAAATGCTGAATTAGAGAAGGGCGGATGCTTCCATAATCTCTTATTATTATTATTAATTTTGGTAGCACTCGTGGCTAGAAAACCAAGTTAGTAAATAGAAATTCTAGGCTGAATCATGTATATCAGGGAGAGAAAGAGAGAGAGAGAGAAAGAGAGAGAGAAACTAAGTGAATATTCCTCTAGATGAAGTTGACTTGAATTAAAACTTCAACTTCTTTTTTTAATTGCATATCTTTGAAGCTAAGAAAAACATCTCTAATCTCTAAGAAAATCCCTAAACTGAGTAAGGAAACCTGGTTTGTGGTCTCCGTGTCTGGGCCTCAGTTTCCTCATCTGTAAAATGAGGGGGCTGGAGGGCGGTCCCCAGGGGCTCTTCTGTCTGTGATGTCCTAAGACAGTGGTTCCCAACCAGGAGTGATTTTGCTGCCCAGGCGACATTTAGCAATGTCTGGAGATATTCAGGATGGTCACTCTGTGCGGTCGCTCTGTGTATATGTGTGTGCGCACGTGTGCACGTGTGTTTGTGCTACTGGCATCTACTGGGTAGAAGCCAAGGATATTGTCAAACATCCTGTGATGCACAGGACAGTCTCCACAACAAAGCAGTATCCTGTCCAAAATGGCAATAGTGCCAGGGTTGAGAATCATTGGTCTAGAATTTGCCACCAGGTTTGTTGGTCTAAAAACAGGAGTCACGTCACTGCTGCCCTGCCAGGACGTGTCAGACTTGTGGAGTATTCAGTTTCTTAGCCTAGCCATCTCCTGGAGATTTGAAGCCCTAGAGAAATTAGTAAAGGTAAAGACGAAAAATCTCTCAAGTTCCTACAGGGCTTAACAGAAAATGAGATGGCTGTGGGAGGTGGGAAAAATACATTCCTTCGAGTTTTCTTTTCCCTTGGTACTGCGTAACTCTTAAAGGACCAAAAGTGGTTGTTTCACTGGCAAAGTAAAATGTATAAAATGCAATTTTAGATGCACAAATAGCTTTATTCTTTTTTTCTATATAGGATGAAAATAAGTCTTGTATATATTTAAACTGCACCCCTCATTTCCAGCTCTGTCTTTGATTTTCACATTCCAAGTCATAGCCAGAGTGTCTCTTCGCAAAGTCACGTGTGATCACTTCCTTTTCCTGCTTAAAACCATTCTGGGGCTTCCCCTGGCCTTCAGGCTGAACTCTGAGGCCCTTAGTTTATTGCACCTGTTCCTCAGAACCTGTCTCTTGCTCATCTCTTCCTCTCCTTTTGCCTTCGCAGCCCTCCCACCAACCTCAGTTACGCATGGAAACCTGGGCACTGCCCTGTCTCGCCTCCACTCCTTCTGCTTGTCTGTTCCCTCCACCGTGATGGCCTTTCTCTCCCCTGAGGTCTAGTAGTCACCTTTTCATCTCATAGGCCTAGCTCAAACTTCGCCTCCTGGGTGCAGCCTGTCCGAGTCGCCGCTCCTCTCTTCCCCACGGTCAGACGTGGAGCTGACCACTTCCTCCCCTGGGACCCTATTCGCTGGGGAGAGTTCCTCCACTGGCCCTCCTTCATGCGGTTGTTTCCCTACACGTGTTTTCCCACGGCCCTGTGAAAGCGGGGCCCCTGAGGACAGGCTCCACCCGATTCAGTTCTGCATCCCCTGTGACTATCGACTCTGGGACTTTGAAATAACAGGAGGTCAGTAACTTTTCTTTTTAAATAAGAGTATACATGTGCAAACTTCCAGCGGTATGGAAGCACATAAACCAGAAAATAAGTCTCCCTTTCTCTCCCTTCACCATCCTTCTCACCCGAAATGTCTATTGTCTATATCTGTGCTGTTCAAATTGGAAGCCCCTAGCCACAGCTGGCTATATACATTTAAATTAATCAAGAGGAAATAAAATTCAAAATTTAATTCCTTAGTCACACAAGCCACATTTCAAGTGCTCGGTAGCCACACGAGCCTAGTGGCTGCCATACTGGGCAGCTCAGATTTATAGGATATTTCTGTCATTGCACAAAGCTCTACTGGATAGCCCAGGAGGAGTTTCGTACATTCCTGGACACTTTTTCTACATGTCAGCATATAGGTATACATGTACATATATGCGGATGTACATTTAGTGTCCTTTTTTGTTTTCTCAACTGGGACCGTTTTATCACATTCTTCTGTACTTTGCTTTCTTTCTGTTAATAATGTATCCCAGAGATCTTCCCACGTCAGCACACTGAGATTCTTTTTTGTTCGTGTAATGGCTGTAGACTGAGGATTTTCATAATCTTTCTCAATCAGTCCTGTATTGTGGCTCGAACCTTCAGTCTTTTGCTACTAAAAACCCTGCTGCAGTGAATGTCCTAGTGTGTATGTCTCCACACACACACACACACACACACACACACACATGCGTCCTTCACATATTTTGTAAGTATATTTGTAATGTATGGGAAATCTTCATTTTAAAAGCATTGGCAGAGGGTATGTAAACCCAATTTTGATTTTGCCAAATTCTCTTCCAAAATTTTCCCACCAGTCTCTATTTCCTCCACCATGCCTACGAATGTGTTCTTCTCCACGTTGCCGGAACCACTTGAACAAACTTTAAAGGTTTTGCCAATCAGATAGATAGAAAATGGCAGCTCGCTTTGTTTAAGTTTGTATGTCACTCACTGTTGGTGAGACCAAGCCCCTTTCCGTGTACAGTGGTCCCCCCTTATCCACGGGGGACACGTTCCAGGACCCCCAGTGGATGCCTGAAACCGTGGATAGTACCCAACCCTACATGCACTATACTTTTTGTATACATAAATACCTATGGTAAAGTTTAATCTATAGATCAGGCACAGTAAGAGATCAACAACTAATAATACAATAGAATAATTATAACAATTTACTGTAATAGATTGGCAGCATCACTACTCTTGCCCTTTGGGGCCGTTATTAAGTAAAATAAGGTTAATTCAACACAAGCACTGTGATACTGCAACGGTTGATCTGATAACCGAGATGGCTACTAAGTGACTAATGCGTGGGTAGCATGTACAGAGAGGATACGCAGTTCAAAGGGATGATCCACATCCTGGGCGGGATGGAGGGAGATGGTGTAAGATTTCATCATGCTACTCAGAATGGCAGGCAATTTAAAATTTACAAATTGTTTATTTCTGGAACTTTCCATTTAACGTTTTCAGACCGTGGGCAACTGAAACCATGGAAAGGGACCACGTGGCTAAGAGGGGACTCCTGTAGTTACTGACCGTTTGACCTTTGCTTCCTTCCTGCAAAGTGTCCTGTTTGGTTGGACCACTAGTCATTCCTTCCTACTGATTTGCATGGCCTCTTCCCAAAGCTAGGAACTTAGTCATTCTCACTTGGTTGGTACTTTCTCAGTTGTCCTTTCTCTTTTGGTTTTGTTTATGGTGCAACTTCTTTTTTAAGCCTGCAGGATTTCTTACTTTTGCTTTAACTCAAATTAATCACAAACTCCAGAAGGCATAAAGGAAAATATTGGTACATTTGACTCTATAAAAATCAAGCCTTTCTCCCACCGTAAGCTCATGTTTTCTTCTGGTACTTTTGTGATTTTATTTTTTATGTTAAAATTTTGATCCATCTGGAATTTGTAAGGAGGAAGGTGGGAATCCCACTTCGTTTGTTTGTGAGTGGCCAGCTGCCAGTTGTTTTACTATCGTTAGTCGATCCTTCCTCTCTGACTTGACATGCCGCCTTTTTAGATACTGCATTCCCATATGTACTTGGGTTTACTTCTATGCTCTCTTTTCTTTCACTGATCTGACAATTATTTGATATTGAAAGTTGACACAATACTAAGTTGACTCAATTACATAGTTTCATAATAAAATCTTAAAATATGCATAAACTGTCCTTGTCTTAGTCCTTTTTCTTTTCAGAAACTCCTCACCCGTTCTTGCACATTTGCTTTTCCAGATAAACGTTGATAGATTTTTCAGGTTTCCAAAAATTCCTGCTACTTTTAATTTGGGTTATATGAATTTATAGATTAATTTGAGAAGCTACATCTTTAAATTATTGAGTCAATGTAGAAACAAGATTTAACTTTGCATCTGTTCACGTCTTCTTTCAAGGTTCTCAGCTGAGCTTTAAAATCATCTTTACAGTTCTTATTAAATTTATTCCAAAGTATTTTACCTATTTTCTGTTGATGTTGTAAAAGGGACCTTTTCTTCCATTATCTTTTCTAACTGGTTTTCATTTATACTTAATAAAAATATTTTTGATTTTTGTGCATTTATTTGCCACCAGACAGTTACCAACGTCTCTTATTGTTTCGAATAGTTTGCCTAAAAATTGAACTCCTTGGACTTTCTACATATATAATTGTATCATCTGCCTATAATGCTGATATTGCTTCTGTTTTCTGATATTTAGTTTTCTTATGTTATTTCTTCTTTGCAATTATTAGACTCCTAATGTCATTTTCTTGTCTAATTGCATTGGTCAGTACTTTCAGATCTGCTATTTCTAGTATTTCACCATTTACATATTGATGGGTTTTTTTTCCTCCCTAATGTTGTTTCTGCATTTATGGAGATGATCGTATGGTTTGTCTTTTTTGGACCTAATGTTATGGTAAATTATATTAACATATTTTTAACTATTAAGCTGTTCTTACATGTCCTCATTTGATCATGGGTTACAGCTGAATTCTATTTGCTAATATATTATTTAGAAATTTTGCATTAATAATGTTGTGAGGTGTTGAGTGTTTTTGCGTGTGCTGTCTTTATCAGGTATAGTATCATTGTTATGCTGCCTTTGTAAAGAGAATGTACATACCTTTTTCTTTTTCCATGTTCTAAAAAATTTGAATGAGTGGAGAAATAATCTGTTTCTTTGAGTTTTTTTAAAAAACAGAATTAACCCATAAAATAATCTGGCTTAGTGTTATTGGGAGGGTGTGGGTAGTGTTCAGTAAATATGTGAAGAATTAATAAACAAATAAGTTCCATTTGTACCCAGCTACCTCTCTAAAGATTTGAAAGATTGTACTTTGAAATGCACCCATTGTCATTTTCTTAATTGCATCTCCCTTTAGTGATTTTTCTCTCAGTGGCCCCATTCAGTCAATAAGTATTTACAGAGTAGCCACTGTGTCCCAGGCCTTGGGGTAGGTGGTGTGGGTGACTCATGGAAGTACCAGACGTGGCCCACAAGCTACTGTTCGTGAGATGCTGGCTGTATAGCTGAAACCTCCATTTATGTGAATTTGATTTTAAAGCAACATCGTTTATCATTGAATATTAACAAAGCTCAAGGCTCTGTACTTACAGATTACCCTGTAGGCATGTATTAGTCATCTTCGATCTAGAGTACAGCATCTCACTCCAGGCTGCACGCACTGATGCAACAAGTCATCTTTCCTCTTTGTGTTGGGGCCTACTCCCATTTATTCCTGACACTGCCCTGCAGAGTAGGGCCACAGTGGTCTTTGAGGGGTAGAGCCCAGCACTCCTGCCTTACTCACCAGCTCCCCTTGTGACTCACTTCGCTTTACCTCCCTGAGCTTTAGGGTTTTAATGTATAAAATGGAGGTGCTGATCCTGTTTTGTGATGCTTACGTGAGATAACATATGCAAAGCACCAAAACACAGTTGTCAGCCAGTAAACCTAAGATTGTCTCCTTGTTTTGATATCTCTCAAAATACCTAGCTCAGTACTGGGCTGTGAAGAAGACACTCATGGAATACTTGTTCCAGTCTGGATTAATTTTGGAGCCTTTGACTGGTCTTCCTACCTCCCAATTTTACCCCCTCCAATTCAGTTTTCATCCAAACCGCCAAAGTAATTTTTAACACTCAATGGAACCGCATCAGTGAACACCAGTTAGCTCTCTAGTGCACCCAGTAAACTCTGTAGTCTGACACCCATGCTCCTCCTTGAGCTTGCCTCTGTTTACCTTTCAAGCCTCCTCTTTCACCATCATGTACCACCCACGGCTTTATTCCTTTGCACAGGCTCTTCTCTCGGCCTGGATCGCTGTTTCCCCCTCTCGTCCCAGGCTGGTGGAGGACCCCCTTTCGCAGGGCTGTCTTCATCACAGTGATCCTCACCTCCCCTTCAAAAGTCCCTCCTGAGAGCAGAGCCCACGTACATGTCATCCCTGCCTCCCACGTGCCTGGCCCGGGGCCTGCTGTGGACTAGGTTTCCATCAGAATCTGTTGTCAGGTGCATGATTAGTCTCTGGGTTACAAGGCAAAATATGAATGAGATTTCCTCCATTTCAGTTCTCAGGGGATCCCTGGGGAAGTAGTTCTTTAAAACATGAAAATGAGGCCAAGAAAATCAATTTCATTTCTCAGCTGCAGGAGATGACAGAAAAGTGTGACTTTCCCAAGTCTCCCAAGGCATGGCACTCAAATGGGGAGTCGGGGGACACCTTTCATTTTAGCGTGGATTTCAAGCCCAGCCCAGGTGGGAACTCACCAAACCATTCAGCTGCTCACCACTCATGAAATTCAGGAGCAAGCGTGCTTGAAAAGCCCCGAGCTGCCTTGCACAGCTCCTTTCTTCCTTTTATGTAATAAGGAACTGACTGGGCGGCCTCGCCAATGATTTTACAGTTAAACACCCACGCTCCAAGATGCCTCCTTCAATAAGAGGAGGGAGAAAAAAGGCCAGAAGTAAGACAGGAGGATGAATGTTGATGGAGCATCTCCTGGGTTCCAGGCACTGGACTTGCTGCATTTCTCATCTCTTTTGACCTTCGTAACTGCCCTGTGATGGGACAGTATTGTAATCGCTCCTTTTGTACAGAGGAAAAAACAGAGGATGAGAGAGAAGTGACTTGCCCAAGGCCACACAGTTTAGATAGGAGCCACTTACGCATCTTCGGAGCCATCAGTTTGTTTTTATCTTCTGGACTCTGTGAATGTTATAACAGTACCAGTTTCTGTCTTTGGCCAGGCTTCTAGAAAACCTTGAGCCAATTTATTGCCCATTTGCTGCAAGTACAGGCACTATTATAACACCTGCCTCTAATCCATGCCCATCCTTGTCCCTTCCATTTGCTTCGTTGCTATTTTCCTCATCTGTAAAATGGGGGTAATAATAATGATACTGCTCACAGAGGATGGCTGCGAAGCCACAATGGAGAAACTGTGATGTACTCGAAGCAGAACTTGGCACCTTGTGAGCACCCAATGAATGTGGGTGATTGCTGAATCACGGAGCCTGCAAGTTGCCTTAAATTATTTCTGGAAAAAGATAGGGGTGTAACAAAAATAAGATGAAGGAAACTAGTTAAGCAGCATTTATTTACTTCGCACAGATTTATGGAGCACCTACCCTTTGTAGCCAAGCCCTGGCCAGATGCAGGGGCTACCAAGACGAACCCTCAAGGCTGGGGCCCCCCAAGGAGCAAAGAGCTCAGTCCAAACTCAGGTCTCACACAGGCAAATCTCAAACAGCTTCCTTAGCAGCTTGTGGTGGTTTCCCTCCACCGAGCCTGCAGCTACGAACATTCTGTGCTCTCCGCATCTTCCGCCCTGCCTCCTTTCCCATGTCCAGGCAGCAGCCCTGACCTGAGCTTCATCCCCACCCGGCGGTTTTCCGCAACTCTGCATCTCTGCAAAGAGCAGCTTTGCAAACAGGAATGGATACTGACGCTTCACTCTGGGTCACGATGCCCAGTGCATCCTGCCAGGGCTGCCTGGAAGACACGGCTGGAGGTCACAGTTGAATAAGCACACGAACTGGGGACCCAGATTGCAGCCACTGTAGGAACCAGGTAGAAGGAAAGTCATTCCATTAGTTTCAAGCCCTTGCTGTAACGCTCTGTGGAGAGGCCTTTCCGCAGCCTCACAGGCTGGCTCTGGGTGCAACCTTGTGTGTCTGCTGGGCCATTTGCTCGTCTTTGTAGAATCAGAACGGTTTATAAGAGACATGCACTTCCATTATTGGAGCCAGAAAGAGCGGGTGAAACGCAAGGGCCTGATTCCTGCCCCAGTGAAACCACGGAAAGTTAATTAAGGCTGTGACTCATCAGACCATTTTGATGAAATTAAGAGGTCCAGCCAGGCATCCTGCTATTTTAGTGACAGGAAGTCAAGAAGTTGGCTCTAGAGGCAACTGCTTAAGGGATGTATTTCAATAATAACGACTGTAATGATATCCATCATCAGTGGGAGATTTACATCCAGTGTCTTTGGGAGGCGTCCCAATGTGCCTGGTAGGTGGGTGTTATGCTTAATCCCGTTTTTTGCAGATAAGGAGACTGAGGCTCAGAGAGGTGGTGCCACTTGCTTAAGGTCACACAGCCAGCAAATGGTGGAGTGGAGACTGGATCCCAGGCCAGTCTGATGCGAGAGCCTGGCTGCCTCTCCCGCCTGCATCCCAGTCTCTGAATAGGCACAAGTGAACTACAGAGCCTGCACCCTGAGCCCTTGGAAGCCTTTTGTTTTCTTAACAATAAATTAAAACCATAATCACAGCAGCAGTAAATAAACTTTATGACCTGTCTGCTCAAAGCCCATTTGCCTGCGTGTTGGGACAGATTTGTTCCAGCTACAGTCACTCTCTGTGGAAGCAGAAAGGCTTGTGTGACATCTTAATTTACTGAGTTTCACTCTGAGCAAAATAGCCCTGGCAAGATTTGTGAGGACCTTCTCATCTGGACCATTTTACAAAATGTTGGTGGTTGACAAGATTTCGGTGGAATCTCCAGGGATCACCTTGCCCAGAAGCTGAGGCAGGAGGAAGGCCCAGGCGTGTGGAGCAAATGTTAGAGAGAACAGGCTTGACCTGGCCTGGCTGTGTGACCCTGGGCAGTTCCCTCGCCTTGCCTCAGTAACACGGGGGTAATAGCATCTTCCCCAAACGATTGTGTGTGGGCTCGATAAAGCAGTGCAGGTAACCCTGGGACCCGGTTTGCAGTAGATGCTCAATAAATGTTGGGTCCTTCTTCTCACACCCCCAAGTCCCTCCTCTGTGGTCGAAGGTCCCGGGCCTCTTTGGAGATGTTTTGTGGACATATGCTCCGGACCCCCTTAATCCCCCACCCTGCCCTGCACGGTAATTGGTCACGGGTGCTCATGGTGCCACCTGGGAGCTGGCCCTCCTCTCAGGCTCAGATCAGGCACACTCCCCGCCCCACCTTTGACCTCGTCACCTCCCTCCTAGAACAGATTCGGGGCAAGTCTTGGTTTCAGCCTTTGCTGGCCTTCTCACCCTGGACCAACCACTTTTTGGGACCTTATTTCCTATAAAACAGGGTTAAAAAGGCCAACTTTATAGGGTTGTTGAAAGGTTTAAAATGAATAATGAAAGAAAGCATAGTTTTCTATCTGCTGCCCCCAATTTAAAAATTGGGAAATTTTACTTAAAGTTCAGCATGTCTGTCTTTTCTTGAAAAAGCAGATCAATGACATTTGGCCTGATTCCCGTCCTTGACAACAACTCAGCAACTGTCTGAGGCTGAGCGGCTGCTAGCCCCTGCAGAGGGGGCCTGCTCCCTCCCGCTCCCCCAGGCCCCAACGTGCCCTAGTGTCTCACTGTCCCTCTTCCCTTGTGTTGC
Organism: Equus quagga; assembly: GCF_021613505.1. NCBI lineage: Eukaryota > Metazoa > Chordata > Mammalia > Perissodactyla > Equidae > Equus > Equus quagga. The sequence continues at coordinate 49,782,246 of NC_060273.1, read as the reverse complement.
TGTGGGCTCTGCGCTGACCAGGGAAGGCTGGGTCCTTCCCTCCTGACAGGTCGTTAGATCTGGGTGCGCTTGCTGAGATCTCTATCTGCATTTGCCTTTGGTTTATCGGCTTATAAAGACACCACCTTGTGAAGTAAGACCTCAGCTTCTCGCTCGTGTAAGATGTTCTCTGTCAAAGGTCTTAATATCCTCTGGTCCAAGTTGAAGGATGGTTTGAATTTCCAAAATGAAAAATACTTCAGGAGGCCAGAGATTTATGTCCTACATAAGCCAGGCCCCCAGACCCTCATTTCTTCTTTCTAATGATTATGCCAATAACAAATTAAACTGGAAAATGAGTTATTGCTTTGGAATGTTCCAGTTTAAAATGTGCTTTTTCTCTTTCATGGGTTCCACAGATATTACTGAAGTCCTGGCTCTAGCTGGGACCACACGTCTGCCCCATCTTCCTCCCAAGGGGAGCTCCCTTCTCTGGGGTCTGAATGAGCCCCTTGAATTATTGCTCGTGTTAAGCTTGAGGCCACAGATGTTTCATTTTCCTTTTCCTTTCAAAAGGCAATTTACCTAGCGGGATTCATTGGAGCCTTAGAGAATGGGCTGGTTTAATGGGTTTTTGGGGACGTCCTTGGGGAACTGACCAAACAGCGTGAAAATGCAGTCTTTTGGTTTGGGGATGGAGAGAACCTTTGTATTTCAAACAGCCACTCTAGTAGCGGCCGTTGCAGAGGATGTGGAGCGGGAGGAAAGTACCCCCAGCCTCTGGGACCTGAGTTCAAATTCTGCTTCTCCGCTCATTGTTTGAGCTTCCTTCGGCAGGTGACTTAATTTCTTTGGGTCTTTGTGTTCTTCATTTATAAAATGGGGAAAATGATAAGACCTACTTTAGGGTTAGTTTTACAAATTATTAAAAAAAATAAAGTGAAAACAATGACACCATGTTTAATAATTCTTAATGTCCATCTTAAGCCTTTGCAATAAAATCATCTTGGATGTGGGAGCTTGGCCTGTAAATGAAGTCAGCTCCCCCTCCAGGAACTCACCCAGCTGAGGGGTTCAGCAGAGCACCGACAGTACACAACACAGGTGCTCGCTCTCACACCTGTCTTGCCATTGTAGGGCCAGCATTCTACCCGAGATAACATCACAACAGGAAGCATTCTGGTATGTTCGCTTAGAAGCCGTTTACTGGATGTGTGCTCTTCAGACCGGAGCCAGACATCTCTATAATCACGCTGTCTTTCATCGCTCTGGGAGCCGGGGATCACTGGAGCTCCCACTCTATAGATGAAGAAACCAAGGCTTAGAGATGTCACAGAACTTGTCCAAAGTCACCCAGAAAGTAGGAGGAGGAACTGAAAGTGGAAGCGTGTCTGCTCTCAGGGACTGCTGGCTCCAGACCAGCTCTGGCCAACAGTGATGGCCATCTTCAGCCTCGTCCCAGTATTTCATAAAACCCAAAGGAAACTATTTTTTCTTCTGATCAGGCCAAACAGACCAACGAAAACATCATGGATCTTTGTTTTGGTCGCCCCGGTTATCTCTCATTCGCAGGTGTGTACATGAGTCTGATGAATCCAAAATGGGAGAATGAATCTGTTAGTATTCAGTGAATGGTCTGCTGGGCATGAAAAAAAATCATTCAAAACATGGAACCGTGGAACAGACAGAGGACATACGATTCTAGATCCTGGGTCATGTTCCTTCCTCCCAGATCCTGGGTGAGAATGAAGAATGGGATGAATGCTCTGTGCGGGGCATTGTGCTCAGGATTTTCACACGGTCATCCCGTTCCATCCCTACATTGGGGCTTCCAGGTAGTTACTATGATCCCAATTTCCAGATGAGAAAGCTAAGGCCCAGGAAATGTAATAAGAGAACCAGGAGGTGGTGGGGTTGAAAGCCAAACACGGCTATTTCTGGCTTGAAGCCGAGGCTCAGGCTATCACCCTGTTTTTCTCTTTTTATTGAGACAGAACAGACTGATGGAAAAGCGTTCCACCTGAGGCCACACTGAAACATACGTGGCTGATCTGAGAACATTTGGGCTTTGAGGGCAGACTCAGCTTCCGGGTGTTACTTAAAGGTGAAAATGGTGAACACCTCGACCAAGCCAAGTGGCTGTGGAGTCAGCCCACTCACCCACGTCTGTCAATTGACAAGAGTTAGGAAGGGGTTTTGGTGTTAGACTCCTTCACTCTTTCTTCCTGAGGCTCCCTGCCAAGGATGTCTGTGCATAAGGGTAGACCCCAAATGGCAGACAAAGAGCTACCCTATTCACCTGACAAGCACCTGATACACGAGAGGCAGCTTCTCCCATGAGCGAAGCTGGGGCAGGAGGCTTAGGATGGGAGACCTAAGTATGTCTCTAGCTCCTCCTCCCGGTTTGCCCACCCCTACCCCAGGACGGGATCTCATACAGCAATTTGAGAAAAGGATGGTTCCAAGCATACTCACCATCAGTGGAGGGAAAAAATGTGAGGCTGAAGGTAGGAGAGAGAGTGTTTGTTCCCAATTCCCAATGCCAGGCTCACCCAGGGATAACCCAGGTCAAGATGCCACAGGGGAGGGGAAGGATGGACCGGACAAGAGATGGCCCAGTCTCCTCCCACGCAGGAAGAATGAGTGCCTTGCCCTCGTGCTGACCCATGAGGCAAGATGTAAAAGAAGAGATCTTCATGGGGCCTGGGCTTTGAGCGGCAGGAACGGAGGGTTAAGGGCTGGAACCTGGGGCCTGCCTTTAAGGCACAGGGTCTCTCGTAAAACATGGCCATTGCATGCCGAGCTCTGGAAGATAAGATCCACAATGCCTCTCCCTTAGGGGGATAGTGAGGAGATCTGTGTCGGAGGTCCCCACGACCACGCAGCTCGCTGAATCACTGAAAGGACTCACAGGACTCGGTGTACAGTGCGCTTGCGGCTGTTTACTGCAGTGCAAGGATACAGCACACAGTCAGAACGGAGAAGGGCGCAGGGGGCAAGGGCCAGAAGACAGCCGGCAGGGGCCATCGGAGTCCCACGGGACACGCTTCATTCCCCTGCAATGAGCAGTGACAAGATGTGTGAAATGTTGTCCACCAGGGAACTCACTGGAGGCCTGGGAACCAGGGTTTGTCCTGGGGGCTGGTCATGTAGGCCACCTGCCTGGATGTACCCCGTTCCAGACTCCTAGGAGGCAGGCAGCGGCTCAGCAGGAACCGTGTTTTGGTGCAGTTTCTGCCCAGCGAGCCCTCTTGCTTGTTCTGGGAACGATGAGTACCCTCCTGATCCGGATTCCCGGACTCCGGCCACGGGCCAGTCTGCACACAGACCTTCCCCAGGCAGCGGCCTCAGGCCCGCTCCAGTAACTCTTTTCTGTGAAAACTCCTGCGAGTCTCCTCCCAGGGAGGGAGCGTGTTTCTGTCTATTTGTCTGTGTGTCTGTGTGTCAGGCAGGAGGGTGAGGAGGTGGAAGTCCAGGCAGGGGCTCCTTCCTCCTTGTGGACCAGGCAGCGAGTTGAGAAGTGGGGCAGAAATGCTGCCTCCCGGACACGGCGGCCCTCGGTGCGCAGGGGCTCCCGCCGCATGTGCCTGTGGCGCTGGCAGTGGCAGGCGGCCTTTCTCGCCCTTGCAGGAATCATGGGGAGCCGTGGAGGAGCTTCTCTGGCTCACACTCCCCGCGGGCGTGCCCAGCAGTGCCACACGTTGGAACTTGGAGAAGATGGTTTCTAATTTTCCAAACCAATTTTGCTGACCTAATTCTTTTTTTTTTTTTTTATCAACTCTTCTGCCAAGAAAGGGGATTGAGGAATGAAAGTAGCTTAATGGAACAGGCTGTCTGGGCTGCAGGGCTGGCGTCTCCATGGAGATGCAGATGCAGGCTGCGTCTAGACGCTGGTTGGCTGAGAGGCAGTGAGACAGCTGTGCGCCTCCGACAGCAGCTGGGCTGTGGACGGACGGCCCTCTGGGTGGAGGAGATGATGGGCCCTGCTCTGGGGTCTGGCTCTGGGCTTGACAGAAGCAAAGGAATATGGAAGTGAGACCTTCAAAGCTCACTCACGTGCTCTTTGCACCGGGCCCAGGCCAAGAGCTGGGCAGGAGGTCACCAAGGCCCAGTTGCTGCCCTGAGGAGCTCACGATCTGGTGCGGTGGTCAAGAAGTCACGATAGGGGCTGGCCCGTGGCGGAGTGGTTAAGTTCGTGCGCTCCGCTGCAGGCGGCCCAGTGTTTTGTTGGTTCAAATCCTGGCCACGGACACGGCACTGCTCATCAAACCACGCTGAGGCAGCATCCCACATGCCACAACCAGAAGGACCCACAACGAAGAATATACAACTATGTACTGGGGAGCTTTGGGGAGAAAAAGGAAAACAAAAATAAAATCTTTAAAAAAAAAAAGAAGTCATGACAACCCAGAGCTATGTGAGACTGTGGCCAGGCCAGAGTGTGGGCCAGCCCCGGAGATGTCTCCCTCATGAGGAAAAGACCTGGGAAGGCTTCCTGGTCTGTGTGAGACAGCCCCACCCCCCAGGGGGTGGCAGTAGAAAGGCATGCCAGCAGCAGAGCCCAGAACTTTCAGGAGCTGGGACTGTAGTGTGTATATGTGTATGTGTGTGTCTATGTCTGTGTGTGTCCGTGTGTCTATGAGTGTGTGTGTGTCTGTGTGTGTGTGTGAGCCTGTGTGTATGTGTGTGTGAGGGTTCCTAGGGCAGTAGCAATTGGTGATGTGGGACAGATAAGCAGGGGCCAGATAATGAAGACAGTGCAGTGCCGAGGGAAAAAGTGTGTTTGGATCCAGACAGACCTGGCTTCTAGGTCTTGCTCTACTACTGATGGCCTGGAAAATCCTGACAACCAACCCAACCTCTGCAGTCCTCAGCTTCATCATCTGAAAAGCAGGGCTGTCCACAGTACCCACGTTCTGGGATGCTGGGTGGGACTGAGGGAGAGCATGCATGTAGATGCAGTATAGTTGACAATCAAGGATGTGAGCTCCTTGCCCTCTCTCTTCAGAAGGCAGACAAAGGATTCTGGCCTTCGTCTTGATCTAACTACAGGCTCCGGGTCACTTGCATCCAAATCTCCTGGACTTTTGTGGAAAATGCTGATTTCTGGGTGTTACGGAGGACCAAGGGAGTCAGCATCTCCAGGTGTAGGAGCCACGACTCTGCATCAGATCAATCTCCTTCGCTGGCACTGACGCTCCATAAAGTGGTAGACCCACGGTGTCAGGACCACCCTGGGCCAGAATGGGATTTTCAGCCCCACCACAAATGTTCAGAGGGTAATTTAGGAAGATCCCTTTGGTGGCCAGCTGGGACGATGGACTGGCAGCAGGAGGCAGGAGACCAGAGGAGAGACGGCCCACGTCAGAGGTGCTTTCTGCCCCATCAACAGGAATCAACAGCAAACCCTTTAAATAGTAGGACCACAGGCCCTCGGAAGCCCAAAGACAGAGGGCACAGCCCTGCCCTGGAGGGGCTGTCAGCGGGTTGGGGAGGACAGTCACGGGTAATGGCAGCATGGTGGAACGCCCAGTGGTCCTCATGCTGAGGAGATACCTGAACCAAATGCAGCTCTAATGATGCACAGTTAGAGCGAGAACGGCGATGGCAACCAGAAGCATTCGTTTATCACTCCCGCATTTACGTGGCAATTTGTCTTTTCATTATTCATCTTGGTTGTACCTCATGACAGTTTTGTAGAGGTGAGTGTAATGATTGAGAGCCATTTTGCAGATGGTGAAGGTGAGGCCTGTCTTGGTTCTGGGTGGTCCAGACTTGGTATGTGAGGATGTTCTATGTGCTCATAGGAAACTGGATGGGTCACAAATGGGTAAAATGAGGAGGAGCAGAAGGAATCAAGATCTATGCACGGATGCACGTGGAGAGGAACAAATGACAAGCGTGTAAAACAGACTTGAAATGGCGGCAGGATTGTAGTGGGTGTGTTTGCTCTTGGATTGCCGATATTGTTCTTATAATAATGGGGCAATTTTTTTTGGGGTGGGGGAAGACTAGCCCTGAGCTAACTGCTGCCAATCCTCCTCTTTTTGCTGAGGAAGCCTGGCCCTGAGCTCACATCCGTGCCCATCTTCCTCTACTTTATATGTGGGACGACTACCACAGCATGGCTTGCCAAGTGGTGCCATGTCTGCACCTGGGATCTGAACCGGCGAACCCAGGGCCACCAAAGCAGAATGTGTGAAGTTAACCACTGCGCCACCAGGCCGGCCCTGGGGCAATACATTTTTAATAAAAATAAACTCTAGTGATGCCAGAAGATGGCGCCGTGAGTAGTCCTCTTTGTCTCTCCCCCTTCGAGTCTACAATTATTTGGACACTTATCGCTTGACAAAGGATATCCAGACAGCATCTCAGGACGTCCAAGAGACCCACACGACTATACATCGGAAGGCAGATGGACTTTCCTCCGGGAGGATGTGGAAATAGGTGAAAACTCTCCGACCCCGACGAGCAGCCTAGTACCCGCAAGGGGCTTTCTTCCAACGGATGCCCCCAGAGGATCTACACACATCTAGGGCAGGAGCGAGCACACAACAGAGGAGTGACGGTGGAAACAGGTGACCAGAACCCGACCTAAACCCCCCGCAATTACTCCTAAACGCAGAGGGAAACTTTGGAGTTGCACACCTGAGCCCGCGGGGAGAGTCTCTCCCCGCCATTGGCGGGGAGTCCCCGCCGGGTGTTCGCGGCACCCGGAGGGTCCCAGAGAGAGTCGCTGAGGGCACGGAGATCTCCCAGCTGCCGTTGCCCGCCCCGTGGGACTAGGGATTGCCGGAGATCTCCGAGAGGACCGGGGCTGGGGGAAGTTTCAAAGGCCGGCTCTGCGACCCGGACGGGAAGCGCCGGAGTTCCGCCCGGGCAGCAGACAAAACTCTCTGTCTGCCATTAGCAGAGGGGCCACGCCGAGCATTCACGGCTCCGGGAGAGGCCCGGAGAGAATCCCAGAGGGCGGGGTGACCCCCAGCTGCCGTTGCCCGCCCCGTGGGTCTAGGGATAGCCGGAGATCTCGGAGAGGACTGGGGCTGGGGGGAGTTCCAGAGACCCAGCTTCGTAGCCTAGGGGGAAACCCTACAGGCTCACAGCAGCCTTAGGGAAAGCCTCTGCACAGCACCAGTAGAAGGCACCCAGCCACCAGCCACAAGGCTGGAAGACCCCAGGGCAAAAGCAGCATAGCTAGGTGAACTAACCACAGACTGTAGAAGATGCCAATAGCTCTCCTATGACCCATAGAGGACAAGTGAGATTTTGTGGGTGCCGACAGCAACGGAGCGACAAATATAAGTGATCCCACCCCTGGCCGCTGGAAAAGCCCATAACACCGTTGCAGACCCCAAGGAGAGAGCACATCTAGGTGGGCTGCAACAGTAGGCACCAGCAGCCTGAAGCCCCCCTGTGACGGCCCCCACAGCAGAGGAGGGAATCCAAAGGGCCACTGTGGCTACGAGGAGGGGCCCAGGCCCAGTTAGCAACTGCGGACAGGGTTCCTGGTTGGTGCAGTATAAACAGCTGCTCCCCCACCGCAGCAGCTGAAACAAGTGAAAGGAGCAACTAAACTCTATCTCCATGCGGAGGCACAAATCAACAACATCAAGCAATATGAAAAAATACATTAAATCTCCAGAACAGAAAGAAAGTAACAAATACACAGAAAACAATCCCAAAGAAAATGAGATATATAACCTAAATGATGATGACTTCAAAACAGCCATCATTAAAATTCTCAATGAGTTAAGAGAGAGTTCTGACCGTCAACTCAACGAGTTCAGGAGCTATGTCACAAAAGAGTTTGATACAATAAAGAAGAACCAAACAGAAATATTGGAAATGAAGAACACAATAAAGGAGATTAAGAAAAATCTAGATGCTCTGAACAGTAGGGCCGATAATATGGAGGAAAGAATTAGCAATTTGGAAGATGGCAATATAGAATTGCTGCAGGCAGAGGAGGAGAGAGAAGCAAGACTAAAAAGAAATGAAGAAACTCTCCGAGAATTATCAGACACAATTAGGAGATGCAATGTAAGGATTATAGGTATACCAGAGGGAGAAGAGAAGGAGAAAGGGGCAGAAAGCCTATTCAAAGAAATAATGGCTGAGAACTTCCCAAATCTGGTGAGGGAGATGGATCTTCAGGTGACAGAAGCCAATAGATCTCCAAACTTTATCAATGCAAGAAGACCAACTCCACGCCATATAGTAGTGAAGCTAGCAAAAGTCAACGACAAGGAGAAAATACTAAGGACAGCCAGGCAAAAGAAACTAACCTACAAAGGAACCCCCATCAGGCTATCAGCAGATTTCTCAGCAGAAACTTTACAGGCTAGAAGAGAGTGGAATGACATATTCAAAAATCTGAGGGACAAAAATCTACAGCCGAGAATTCTCTACCCAGCGAAAATATCCTTCAAATACGATGGAGAAATAAAAACTTTCGCAGATAGACAAAAATTAAGGGAGTTCATTGCCACAAAACCTCCTCTTCAGGAAATCCTCAGGAAAACCCTCATTCCTGAAAAAACCAAAAAAGGAAAGGGGCTACAAAACCAAGAGCAGAGGAGATAAGTAGAAGGACAACAACAGAGAGTAGCAGCTCTACATCAGAACAGATTAAACCATGGGACGAGAAACAAAGGAAACTGAAGAAAAGCGGAAAACAAGACACAAAATGGTAGTGGTAGGCCCCCATATCTCAATAATCACTCTAAATGTAAATGGATTGAACTCCCCAATCAAAAGACACAGAGTGGCAGGATGGATCAAAGAACAAGATCCAACAATATGCTGCCTCCAGGAAACACACCTCAGCCCCAAAGACAAACACAGACTCAGAGTGAAGGGATGGAGAACAATACTCCAAGCTAATAATGAACAAAAGAAAGCAGGTGTCGCTATACTAATATCAGACAAGGTAGATTTCAAAGCAAAACAGATAAAGAAAGATAAAGAGGGACAGTATATAATGATAAAAGGGACTCTCCACCAAGAAGACATAACACTTATAAATATATACGCACCCAACACAGGAGCACCAAAATTTGTAAAGCAACTCTTAATAGAACTAAAAGAAGACATCAACAACAATACAATAATAGTAGGGGACCTCAACACACCATTAACACCAATGGACAGAACATCCAGACAGAAAATCAACAAGGAAATAATAGAATTAAATGAAGAATTAGACCAGATGGACTTAATAGATATATATAGAACACTTCATCCAAAAACAGCAGGTTACACATTCTTCTCAAGTGCACATGGAACATTCTCAAGGATTGACCATATTTTGGGAAACAAAGCAAACATCAATAAATACAAGAGAGTTGAAATAATATCAAGCATCTTTTCTGATCATAATGCTATTAAACTAGAAATCAACTACAAGAAAAAAGCAGAGAAAGGTGCAAAAATGTGGAGACTAAACAACACGCTTCTCAACAAACAATGGATCATTGAAGAAATTAAAGAAGAAATCAAATTTTATCTGGAGACTAATGAAAATGAGAACACGTCATACCAAAACATTTGGGATGCAGCAAAAGCAGTCCTAAGAGGGAAATTCATCGCAATACAGGCCCACCTCACTAAACAAGAAAAAGCTCACATAAGCAACCTCAAACGACACCTAACAGAACTAGAAAAAGAAGAACAAACAAAGCCCAGAGTCAGTAGAAGGAGGGAAATAATAAAAATAAGAGCAGAAATAAACGATATTGAAACAAAAAAGACAATAGAAAGGATCAATGAAACAAAGAGTTGGTTCTTCGAAAGAATTAACAAAATTGACAAACCCCTAGCCAGACTCACCAAGAAAAGAAGAGAGAAATCGCAAATTAATAAAATTAGGAATGACAGAGGAGAAATCACAACAGATACCAATGAAATACAAGAGATCATAAGAGAATACTATGAAAAACTATATGCCAACAAATTGAACAACTTGGAAGAAATGGACAAATTCCTAGACTCCTACAATCTCCCCAAACTGAATCAGGAAGAAATGGAGAATCTGAATAGGCCAATCACAAGCAAAGAAATAGAAACAGTAATCAAAAACCTCCCCAAAAATAAGAGTCCAGGACCAGGCGGCTTCTCTGGAGAATTCTACCAAACATTCAAAGAAGACTTAATACCTATTCTCCTCAAACTGTTCCAGAAAATTGAGAAAGATGGAGAACTCCCTAACACATTCTATGAAACCAACATCACCCTGATCCCCAAACCTGACAAGGACAACACAAAGAAGGAGAACTACAGGCCGATATCACTGATGAACATAGATGCAAAAATACTCAACAAAATTTTGGCAAACCGATTACAGCAATACATCAAAAAGATTATACACCATGATCAAGTGGGATTTATACCAGGGACACAGGGATGGTTCAACATCTGCAAGTCAATCAAGGTGATACACTACATCAACAAAATGAAAAACAAAAACCACATGATCATCTCAATAGATGCAGAGAAAGCATTCGACAAGATCCAACACCCATTTATGATAAAAACCCTCAGTAAAATGGGTATAGAAGGAAAGTACCTCAACATAATAAAGGCCATATATGATAGACCCACAGCCAACATCATACTCAATGGACAAAAACTGAAAGCCATCCCTCTGAGGACAGGAACAAGACAAGGGTGCTCACTTTCACCACTCCTATTCAACATAGTACTGGAGGTGCTGGCCAGAGCAATTCGGCAGGAAAAAGAAATAAAAGGAATCCAAATAGGTAACGAAGAAGTAAAACTCTCGTTGTTTGCAGATGACATGATCTTATATATAGAAAACCCCAAAGAATCCACAGAAAACTATTAGAAATAATCAACAACTACAGCAAAGTAGCAGGGTATAAAATTAACGTGCATAAATCAGTAGCATTTCTATACACTAACGATGAACTAACAGAAAAAGAACTCAAGAACTCAATCCCATTCACAATCACAATGAAAAGAATAAAATACCTTGGGATAAACTTAACCAAGGAAGTGAAGGATCTATACAATGAAAACTACAAGACTTTCTTGAAAGAAATTGACGATGACATAAAGAGATGGAAAGACATTCCTTGCACATGGATTGGAAGAATAAACATAGTTAAAATGTCCATACTACCTAAAGCAATATACAGATTCAATGCTATCCCAATCAGAATCCCAAGAACATTCTTCACAGATATTGAACAAACAATCCTAAAATTCATATGGGGCAACAAAAGACCGCGAATTGCTAAAGCAATCCTGAGCAAGAAAAACAAAGCCGGCGGAATCACAATCCCCGATTTCAAAACATACTACAAAGCTACAGTGATCAAAACAGCATGGTACTGGTACAAAAACAGGTCCACAGATCAATGGAACAGAATTGAAAGTCCAGAGATAAAACCACACATCTTTGGACAGCTAATCTTCGACAAAGGAGCAGAGGGCCTACAATGGAGAAAAGAAAGTCTCTTCAACAAATGGTGCTGGGAAAACTGGACAGCCACATGCAAAAGATTGAAAATTGACCATTCTTTTTCACCACACACCAAAATAAACTCAAAATGGATCAAAGACCTAAAGATTAGGCCTGAGACAATAAGTCTTTTGGAAGAGAATATAGGCAGTACACTCTTTGACATCAGTTTCAAAAGCATCTTTTCGGACACTGTAACTCCTCAGTTGAGGGAAACAATAGAAAGAATAAACAAATGGGACTTCATCAGACTAAAGAGCTTCTTCAAGGCAAGGGAAAACAGGATTGAAACAAAAAAACAGCTCACTAATTGGGAAAAAATATTCACAAGCCACTTATCCGACAAAGGGTTAATCTCCATAATATACAAAGAACTCACACGGCTTAACAACAAAAAAACAAACAACCCGATCAAAAAATGGGCAGAGGACATGAACAGACATTTCTCAAAAGAAGATATGAATATGGCCAATAGACACATGAAAAGATGTTCATCATCGCTAATCATCAGGGAAATGCAAATCAAAACTACACTAAGATATCACCTTACACCCGTTAGATTGGCAAAAACATCCAAAACCAAGAGTGACAAATGTTGGAGAGGTTGTGGAGAAAAAGGAACCCTCATACACTGTTGGTGGGAATGCAAACTGGTACAGCCACTATGGAAAACAGTATGGAGATTTCTCAAAAAGTTAAAAATAGAAATACCCTATGGCCCAGCCATCCCATTACTAGGTATCTATCCTAAGAACCTGATATCAGAAATCTCAAGAGTCCGTTGCACCCCTATGTTCATCGCAGCATTATTTACAATAGCCAAGACGTGGAACCAGCCTACATGCCCAGAAACTGATGATTGGATAAAGAAGATGTGGTATATATACACAATGGAATACTACTCAGCCATAAAAAAAGACAAAATTGGCCCATTCACAACAACGTGGATGGACCTCGAGGGTATTATGTTAAGCGAAATAAGCCAGTCAGAGAAAGACGAACTCTATATGACTCCACTCATAGGTGGAAGTTAGTATATTGATAAGGAGATCTGATCGGTGGTTACCAGGGAAAAGGGGGGGTGGGGGGAGGGCACAGAGGGGGAAGTGGTGTACCCACAACATGACTAACAAAAATGTACAACTGAAATCTCACAAGGTTGTAATCTATCATAACATTAATAAAAAAAATAAAAAAAAAATAAACTCTAGTGTAGTTGTAGATTTACTGGCAGTATCACATGGGGCTAGGCACCTGGGCTTCTTAGATAGACCTGAGTTCAAATCCTCACTCTGCACTCATATGTGCAGTCATTTCGTCTGCCTCTGATAGACCACCTGTAAGATGGGCACACTGAGAGTAAGCACCCCACAGAGTTGCGAGAGCATGAATGATGCTACGCACGTGTGCACTCATGGATGCTGACTAAGGTCACTGCTAAGGGCCTGGCCTACGTTGAGGGCTTTACGCGCTACCGCATTCTGCCTTACAATAGCCGGTGCGAGGTAGCCATCAGCATCGTCCTCATTTTAGAGAGCAGTAAGCCAAGGATTCCCACGGGCCAGTCACTTGCCTTGGGTCACAGAGCAAGTGAGGGGCAGAGCTGGGCTTCGGTCTAGACAGTCTGGTTCCAAAAGCTCCGTTCACTGCTGGTGCTGGGACAGGGCTGGGGGAGTGAGGGCGTCATCGGGGTAGATCTGTGGCTGTGGCGAGCCCCTCGGTCTCTCCACTCGAGCCCTACTGTCAGGAGCCTTGGGGCTGGCCAGGAGCATGGCGCCGGGCGGCCTAATTCTGTCTCTGGAGTTTCCAGCTGTCAAGTATGAAAGATGGATGTGTGTCGGGCAGCTCTGTTTCTATCTGCCCACAAAGCTTAATTTCCCTGGTGTGAGTGGTTCTATTGCTTTAAGGCTTCCAGGGTTTGCATCCTTCATGAGGAGGGTGGTTTATTGGGTGTTGTGGGGCCGAGATGCTGCAGGGCGTGAATATGAATGAAATTCATGCTTCCTGGCACCATGAGGGTCCCGGGTCAGGGTCCTGGCCCAGCAGACAGCGGGAGGGCTTTTGTTTTTCTCCTCTCTCTTCCTAACTCGTGGGATTTCCACATTTGCAGTGATGTGTCCTCCGGGAACAAGTTTACAGTCCGCGTCGCAATGTTTCATTGCACCATTGCAAGCAAACGCAGCTGCAAGACCGAGAAATAGTTAGCCAAAGGCCGGCCGAGGTAGGGGTTAGGACCAAGGGCTGCGGCATCAGACAGTCCAGGCTCCTGTCAGGCTCGACTGCTTTCATAACCATGTGGCCTCAGACAAGTTACTCTGCGCCTCTGTGCCTCCATTTGCACAGCTGTAAAATGGGGGTAATAACCGAGCTTACAGAGCTAGCATGAGGTCAAAGGAGATAATACTTAAAAAGCACCTGACACGGTACCCAGCACATTCTTGAACAGTCCATGAGCGATCGCCATTACTTGTTAAGCTCCTGGGCGGGGAAAACACTGGGCAATTGACAGGCATTGTCTCATTTAATCTTCACACTGATCTTGTGGGGTGGAATCTTTCTCCTTTTTTCCCAGGTCAGGAAACAGGGGCTTAGAGAGGTGAAGCATCTTGCCCAAGGTCACACAGTTCATCAAAGGCAGAAGCAGGACGGGAATTCTGTTGGGACCGGGCCACAACTACTGCAGAAAACTGCATGGACATTGCCTAGAATGGAACGTCCACTTCTCCCAGCCATCAGAGAGAAGCTTCCCATCTTTTGGGGACAGACAGAGATTGCTGTGAGGGCAACTAATAATTCCTCCAGCATCAGACAAATGACTTCAGGTGACCCAAGGCAGTGGTTTTATCCAGCCACCTCGTCAGGCTGTGGGCCCTGAAGATTCACTATGGGTAGCTCTTTGTGCCAAAAATGAGAGAAAGGGCACGGAGAAGGGGATGTGGCATATGCATTAGCATCTCTCCTACTCTGTGCCAGGTCATCAACTGGCTGCTGGGACCACAGAGACAAACAAGGTCAGGTCCCTGCCCTTATGACACAACAACAGAAGAGACAATCATGATTCGGGGGCTGGGTGTTAAGCGGAGGAGGGAAAAAAGCATGGTAAGAGTAAAAGTAAAAGGAAAGTAAAAAAGTTAAAAAGAGTAAAAGGCAAAGGAAGGCTTCCCAGAGGAGGCAGCATGTCTTGAGTTGGGTTTTGAAGCATGGCTAGGAGTTCACCAAGGGAGGTAGGGCTGAAAAGGTACACAAGAGCAATACATGTTGCGAAAATGGCAGTCTCCCTGAGTGGCTGGAGCTATTGAAGTCCATGCTGAGGAGCACGGCAGATGCTTTGGAGGAATGGAGGAGCTCGCATTTGTAGCACATATGCCAGGCACTGTGGGAGGGCACTGTATTAATTTCCTGGGGCTGCCATAACAAATTACCACAAATCATGTGGTTTAATGCAACAGGAGCTTATAGTTCACAGTTCTGGAGACCAGAAGTCCAAAATCAAGGTGTTGGCAGGTCTACCTTCCCTCTGAAGGCTCCAGGAAGGGATCTTTCCTTTCCTCTTCCAGCTTCTGTGGCTCCGGGTGTCCCTTGGCTCGTAGCTGCATCACGCCAAGCCTGCCTCCTATTCAGATGGCCTCCTCTCATCTCCCTGTGTACGTCTCCTACAGGGGCACTTGTCCTTGGGCTTAGTGCCCACCTCCACAATCCAGGATGGTCTCGTCTCAAGATCCTTAACTTAATTACGTCTACAAAGACCCTTTTTCCAAATAAGGTCATACTTACAGGTTCCAGGGATCAGGACATGGACATATCTCTTGGGGACTACCATTCAGCTCACGCCAGGGCTTCACATGCGTGATCTGATTTAATCCTCAGAACTCTGAGAGGCAGATACTATTATTATTTCCCTTTTACAGAAGAGGAAACTCACTGAAAGGGGTTAAAGGTAAACTTCATGAGAGCAGGGACTGCCCTGTCCTCCTCGGCGCTGTATGCCCAAGGTGTAGAATGCTCTCTGGCGTATTATAGGTGCTCAGTTAATATTCAGTGAATAAATGCTTTACAAGGAGGATACCATGGGCTAAGAGCCCAGGCTGTACTTCATAGAGTTAGACTCCTGAGTGTATTAATTAGCTGTGTGACCCTGAGAAAACTAGGTAACCTCTCTGTGCCTTGTCTCCTCATCTAAAAAATGAAGATGTACCTGCCTTGTAGGGCTGCTGTGAGGTTTACAAGAATAAATCTGAGTATGGTGCCGAGAACAGAGCCTGACACATAATCGGTGCTTAATAAAGGGAAGAGTAAAGTATATTCCACACTGCCTCTGGGAGGAGAAGCAGACAAGTGGTGGTTAATTAGGGTGCACTGGGACAAGTGCCTTAGGGAGCTGCGGGCAGACAGAGGAGGGCTAAGCATTGCCTGAAGATGTCTCGGAAAGCCTTCGGGGAAGAGGAGATGCTTGACCTGGGTCCAGGATGAGTAGGGACACGATGGACTGGGAAGTGGAAGCTGGCCTTCTGGCCAGAGGGACCAGCAGGGGCAGGAGCATGGAGGTGGGGGAAGAGGGTGCGTTCAGGCAGTGGGTGGAAGTGGTTGAGGCAGAAGGGGAAATGGAGGTGAAGTTGCGGAGGGCCGTGTCTGCTTTGCTGGGGAGTTCAGACTTGATCCTGTAGATGTGACGGCTCATTCGTCAGGGAAGCAGCGTGACCGGTTGGCTTGTTAGAAAGTCTAGGCTGGCCTGGAAGCTGAGAGGCTGAAGGCCCGGGGAGCAGGGAGGAGGCCCCTGCGTCCAGGGGTGAGGCGATGGTGGTCCTACCCCAGCAAGTGATGGTGGAGAGTTGAGTAAGCTGTGCCAGAGGCAGAAGCCACCGGAGCTGGCGGCTGACTGGAGCAAGGGCTCCAGGAGAGACGTGGAGGCAGGATGACTGCAGGAGTGCCAGCTCCCGGGGCGGCGGGCAGAGCTGCCTCCCACACGACTGATGCAAGACGCCGAGGCTGGTTTTGCAGGATGAGTTCCAGGCGCCCTGAGGTGCCTCGGTGCATTGTCTCGCCCTATGTTTTACTAGCTGTGGGACGCTGGGCAAGTCACTTAACCTCTCAGAGCTTCAGTTTCTCCATCAGTAAAACGGGAATAAAAATTCAACTTGCTTCATGTGATTGTGATAATGTTAGTACACAGCAAGTTCCCAAGAACTCTTAGCCTCGATTATTATTATTCCTATTTCTACTACTATTCCTACCATATGGAGGTACGGGTCATGGACTCCAGGCTCAGCGCATCTTTGTCAGAGCTGCTAGCTGCATACTCTAAGTTCTTCCTCTGTTCTCTCTCTGATCTGTGCTCGAAAGCAGGAGGAGAAATCTTGGGCAGGTCTCAGCTGATGCTATCCCAAACCCTGATTCATTTCAAGGTTAAGGTGCTTTTGTCTGAACCTGTGTATGGGTTGGCGGTGGACAGTGGATGGGGTTGCGAATGGGGAAGGAAGAGAACAGAGGCCAAGAGCAGGTGTTTCAGTGCGCCCTCCCCCGTGAACGCAGTGGGGTTTGGACCAGGTCGTCTGTGTGTCTGCTTCTGTATATCTGGGGGGAGGGTGGCTGTGTGTGCGTCGGGACCTTAATTCAATTCAACGTTTCCGTTCAGGAAATGCTTACTGGTCCCCACTCAGTAGGAGTCTCGGTGCCGGCACAGAGCAAAGGATGAGGTGAGCTTGCTGCCCTCGGCAGCCCAGCTGTGGAGGGCTAAGGGGCTGAAGAGGTGAGGACGACACCGCCTCAGTCAGGGCAGCCCAGGCGGGCGCAGGGACAGAGCAGGGGCAGGGCCTCCGGGCTGGACAGGGCGGAGACGTCTCCCTGAAAAGGAAGGACACACTGGAGTTCCAGGCCCGGGTCAAGGCTTGGAGAAGCAGGACAGCGGGAGCTCTCGGCAAGAAAGGCTGCGGTGGCCTGAGAGGCTGGAGGGTGGCAGAGGGAGGCCAGGCCGAGCGGGATGTTTCCCTGAAAGCAGTGGGACGACGCTGTAGGAAGCGCCGCTCATGGGCAGGACGAGGGCGATGGACCTTGGTCTCCAAAGTCCCCTCGGGCCTCACGGCAGCGCCCTTGCCCCCGGACCCCTCTGTCCCAGGCAGACTCTCCTTCCAGGCCCCCTGGGACCCTGAGCTCCTCTCCTTTAGGGTCTCTGGGCTGCCTCAGCCTGGAATGCTCTGGCCCAGGGTCTGCTCGCGCGGGCTCCTGGCCCAGCCCTGCCACCCTGTCTGCATGCTGCCCTCGGATGTGCTGGCCCAGATCCTGTCCAGGGCTTGTTTTTTTTTAAGATTGGCATCTGAACTAACATCTGTTGCCAATCTTTTTTTATTTTTCTTCTTCTTCTCTTTCTTCCCAAAGCCCCCTGGTACATAGTTGTATATATTTTAGTTGTGGGTCCTTCTAGTTGTGGCATGTGGGACACCGCGTCAGCCTGGCCTGATGAATGGTGCCACGTCCACACCCAGGATCTGAACCAGCGACACCCTGGGCTGCCAAAGTGGAGCGCGCGAACTTAACCACTGGGCCATGGGGCCAGACCCCAGGGCTTGTTTTACACGTATTTATTTGAGGATTTGATTGTTCAGTGTCCGACCCTTTCCCTGCCCTGGGCTCCAGAGGCCATGACTGTGTGGTGGTGTCTGGCTCGCAGCGGGCCCTGTGACAGATTTGTGCTGGTGAACGGGTGGGTGAACTGGAGCCGGAAGCTGGGAGGCTGCTTCCTGTGGTGAGCATCCGTCTCTAAAGGAACCCTCCACTCTGGCCCCAGAGCTAACAAGTAGTTTGTTTCTGGTCTCAGGCTGTTACATTCAAGAGGGGAAACCAAGGGCTTTAGAGCGTCTCTGAGCACTGGCTTCCAGAAACCGAGTCAATGCATCCTGAGGTGCAGCCAGGCTTTGCTGTCCAGAGGCGCCCTGTGGGGAGGGGAGTTCCTCCCCCGGGTCCTCTGAGGCTCACCTTCTGCGTCGGGTGCTTGGCTGCAGGGCCTGAGCACCAGGGCCTCTGAATCCACGAGTCCCTGGAGAGGGAGGGGTCAGCTGCAGGATGCCTCGTGAGGATCCGCCTGCAGGAAAAATCTCACCCTAAACCGAATCAGAACCCTCGATCTCCCCACCTGATCCTGACAACCAATGCTGGCTCAGTCACCAAGGATACGGACTCAGCCCAAATGTCCCTCCTCCCCGGTCAGCCCCTTCCTCCTGCCCTTTCACCTCACTCTGCTCACCTCCTTAGGCCGGCAACCCCTTCCACCCCCAGTGCCAGGTTAGCAAGCATTTGGGGCATCCCTAGTGCATCAGCCTCCCCAATGGCCCCTGCCTCCATGTGGCCCCCAGAGACGTCTTTCCCAAACATAATTCTGATTCTGTCACTTTCCTGCTTAAAACTGTCAGGGCTCCCTGTTACCCTGGACAGGGCAAGTTTTAGTCTGGGCCTTCCTTATCGGTTTTCCTCCCACCTACGCATGGCCCCAGGCCTCTCTCCCTCACTTGCATCCTCTGGGCCAGCCTTTCCAAACCATAGCACGTTTCCAGAAGGCCCGGCTTCTGCTCTGTGGCAGATGCGACTTCCTCTGCTCAGAACCTCCTTCTCCTATCCTAGCACTCTTCCCTGAAGCCCTTTCCTGTGTCACCTCCCCCAGGAGGCCTTCCCTGATCCCTCCCCCCGCAACCCTGAGGCTGGTTAGGTCCAGCAGCCCCCAGTGCTGATGCCCTCACTTATGGTGTCACCCCTTGCTGTTGCAAGTGCCGGCGTCCATCTGTCCACCTCTCCGTTGCCCTGTAGGCTGTGAGGTTCCCAAGGGAGGGCCTGTGCCTGATTCACAGCCCTGTACTCTCTGACTTCCACAGGCTCTTAAAGAGTGACCAGCCTCCAGTTGCTGAAGTTACCAAGATTCAGGACAAGGAGGCAAACCAAGAAAGGTTAAATGCCTAAAATGGCCTCTACTCACCCTAGTTCCTGGGTTAGGTACCCTGTGGCACCGCCCGATCCAAGTTAGCCTTGCTTAGCAGAATCCCTCAGGGTGGGTTGCAGCCCTGGTGTCCGGGTCCGCATCAGACCCTGGACTCTGACAGTCACCGGGGCACCCCGCCCAGTGTCTTCATCTGGCAACCACCTGGGGGCTCGGGCTCCACCCCTGTGATTCAGATGGAAGTGGTCGGGGGCGGGGCCAGAGCTTCAGGAGTGTTTACAGTGCTGCTGGCGTGATCCTGAGAAGGTGCAGCCAGCCCAAGAACCACGCAGGCCAGTCAAACCGCAGTAGCATTTCTCCCTCCTGGGAGCACATTATAATCACCTGGAGAGTTTATAAAAACACACGTGTCCTGGACCCACCCTCCCTGACCCAGTGAATCAGAATCCACGTGGGTGGTGGCAATCCAGGCACCAGCACTGAATCATTTAAGGGCCTCCCTCCTCCCCTCCCTCCCTCCCCTTTCCCCAGGAACCTTTGCTATGGTCAGCTTGTCGAGTTCTGGGAGCACTGTGGTGAATGAGACCCTGCCTCTCCTAGGCGGGGATGTTAACTCAGGGCTGGTGGAAATGGGAAGAGCCCCCTGCAAGGGGAAGCCGTGCCACGGATGGTCCTGCTGGGCCCTGCTGCACCTCCCAGAGCCTCTGCCTCTCCACCAGCCTGCGCCTGACCTGGGGAAGCAGCCAGCCGTGTCCGGGGACGCCTGTGCTGGGATGTCTTGCCCTGCTCCTGAGTCGCCAGGAGGCCTGGGTCTCTGCTCAGTCAGGGCTGGGACTGCACGTGGCCGTTAGGTTGGGGGCATCTGGCTGATGTGGCGGCTGCGTGGCTGCAGCTCTCTACTCTGCTTTGCACACGGGAGGCTGCAGCAACACCTTTGTCCGTGGACGCACCTCTGAGTGGGTCTGCGTGCCAGTCTCGTGGGCAGCTCTGGTGAGGGGATGTTAGCAGGAGTTTAAGGTCCCCTTGAGAGAAATAATCAGCCTGGACTCTGGGCATTTTTTAAAAAATTGAGGTAAAATTCATATAACATGAAATTAACTACTTTCAAGGGAAAAATTCAGTGGCATTTAGTACGTTCACAGTGTTGTGAGACTGCCACCTCTATCGAGGTCCAAAATGTTTTCCTCACCCCGAAAGGAAGCTCTGTTCCTGAAGGCAGCCACTCCCATTGCCCAGCCCCTGGCGACCAGCACTCTGCCTTCTGTCTCTGTGGATATTCCAGATAAACAGAATCCGACAGCATGCGGCCTGCTGCGTCTGGCTTCTTTCATGTGGCATATTTTCGAGGTCCATCCGCATTTGTAGCATCTACCAGTACTTCATTCCTTTTTATGGCTGAATAATATTCTGTTCTGTGCAGAGACCACAGTTTGTTTATCCATTCACTAGTTGATGGACGTTTGGGCTGTTTTCACCTTTAGCTACTGGGAAATCTGGACATTGAAAATTCTTTACGTCTGTACTCCAGACATGTGCTGACTGGGTGTGCCCAGGTCTTCAGCATTGGGTAGTGGTCTTGGGTGGTCCCCTTCCTTGTACTAATCAAATCCTATCTTTGGGGGCTCTAAGGGAGTGTAGGTGTCTTTGAGGTGGCTCTTGCTCCAGGTTCCAACCTCTTCTGACACCTCTGTCTCCACATCTTGCCAGGTGATTCCAGTCTCATCTTTGCACCGTCTCACCCCGCACCATCAGCACCCCAATCCTGGGCAGGAGGCCGATGAGCGTGCAGCAGGCTGAAGCTGAGGGTTCAGGGTGCAGATGGAGGGGTGGAGAGCGCACTGCGTTGACAATAGTTCAGAACTGAATTTTACATGTCACCATCCAAAAGGCAGAAACACTTTTTCTCTGTACTCTCATTAACACTTATGACACCAAATGTGTGGGGGCTTTTCCACGAGCAATTCTCCAATTCTGAGTGGACGCTGCCTGGATGTCCTACAATTTAACTCAACTCCGACCCTAACTGCCCGGATTTAGCACAGACGCACAGGTTAAGGGCTCGGTCCCACAGGACTACCGATGCTTTAGATTCGAGTCGCAAGGCCCAGGTTGTCATCTGTACTTCTGACCGACAGACTATTAATTGAGGGTTCCTACAACCTCCTTCTCAGGTTCAATAATTTGCTAGAATGGTTCACAGAACTCAGGAAAGTGCTTTACTTATTAGAAAGGAAGTTAAAGGATACAGATGAACAGCTAGATGAGGAGATACATAGGGCGAGGTCTGGAAGGGTCCTGAGCCCAGGAGCTTCCGTCCCCATGGAGTCTGGGGTGCACCATGCTCCTGGATGTGTTCTTGTTCACCAACCGGGAAGCTCTCTGAACCCCTTCAGTTAGGGTTTGCGTGGAGGCCTCATTACATAGGCATGGCTGCTTAAGTCATTGGCCCTGGTGCCTGAACTCAATCTCTAGTCCCGCTCGCTTCCCCAGGTTAGCAGGGTGGGGCTCAAAATTCCATCCTTCTAATCACCTGCGTGGTTCCCCTGGCAACCAACCCTCATCCTTAGGGGCTTTCCAAAAGTACCTCATTAACATAAACCCATGAGTGGTTGGAAGGAGCTTGCTATGAATAGTAAAAGAGTCTCCTTTCACCTGGGTAGATGTGAGCTATTTCAGGAACCGGGAATAAAACCAGATAGAATAACAAAAGATGTTTCTATCCTGAGGAAATTGCAAGGGTTTTAGAAGCTCTGTGCCAGGAAACAGGAACAAGACCAAATATATATGTTTCTTATTATTTCACAATAGCACACTGTCCTGTAACTTCATATACACACCCGCACAGGGTGTTTCTCATGTTTAGCGTCTGCCCACGGGATTCAGACAGACGCCTGCCATATCCATCTTCCTCTTTTCCTTTTCAAGTTCCTCCCATCCAGTATTTAAAGCTGCCAACAAGCACCTCCATTTGTTTGGAGCAATGTAGACTTCTGTCTCCACCTGTTCTCATAAACCACGTCCTGGGGTGGGAAGGAGGTGGGCTGAGCACCCCCAAGGTTGACTTTATTTTTCTTCTGAATCAAAACAGACTTTCTCTCCATGAGAGGGATTCCGCCATATTTCTAGGCAAACTGACTCAAAAGGCCACCAGCTTTTAAAAATAATAGGAAAAAAATTCTGCTTAAAACACAAGGTGCCCAGTGTCATGGGAGTTACCCTACCCCTTTGTCCACAGGCGGTGGGGTGGGGCCAGTGCAGGCCTGGAGGTGCCAGAAATGACCCATTGACTCCTCTCTGGTAAATCCTGATGGTGTCCCCAGTCTGTTTGGTGTTGCACTATTTTTTAAAGCTTACTTGTAGATAATGGTTAGGAGCTGGACTTTTCCTATGAATGATTTGGAGAACATTAGGTGCTTTTGAGAAGACAAGGGATGTGCCTTGACTTACCTTTTGAAAGGACCTCTGGTTGCTGCATGCATACACCATAGGGGTTGAGGAGGCCCCTGGTTAGAAGGCCATCTCCACACCGCGGGTGAGAGATGACGATGGCTTGGGCCAGGGTGCAGATGATCTAGTGAAAGAAGCAGTCAGATCAAGGAGGCATCTGAAGGCAGAAATGATAGGTTCTGCTGGTGGATTGGACGTAGGATGTGAGGAAAAGGGAACATCAAAGACGATATCAAGGCTTTTGGCCTGAGTGGCTGCAGGTGGAGCTGACATTTCCTGACCTGGGGAAAAATGCAGGTGGAGCAGGTTTGGGGTGGGACGAGAGCAGGGGTTTGGGCTGGGAACGTGTCTACGGTGCCTGCTGGACATCCAAGTGGAGGTGAAATAAGGGGTCGCTACCTGAGATTGGAATTCAGAAGGGGCAGCAGGGCTGGTGTGGGGGGAGACGGGAGCACCAGAAGCGACGGTTTAATGGTCACCCTCCATGCCCCCATCGTTAACCGAAAAAGTAAGTGGGGGGGGGGGGGGAATCATACACCGAGCCAAGAAGGAGCTTCAGAGAGTGTCCGGCAGAGGGGGGAAACCAAGGCCCAAAGAGTGCAGGTGCTTTGCTCAGGGTCAAACTGCAAGTTAGTGACAGAGCCAATTCTCTGGGGTCCGGGCACCTCCTACTCTTTCTGCCATGCCAGGCTGCCGGCCGGCGCTGGGATCCGAAGGCTGCGCATGTGGACTGAAGGCAGGCAGGCAGAGGCTGGATGACGCTCCGTTTTGTTCTCCTCCAGGTCACCATCCTCGTCAGCCTGGCCCTCGCTTTCCTCGCCTGCATCGTGTTCCTGGTGGTTTATAAAGCCTTCACCTATGACCACAGCTGCCCAGAGGGATTTGTCTATAAGGTAAGGGGTTCCAACAGGTGAGTGGCCGGAGTCACTGTCAACATCAATTAGAGGGTTTATCGACATCTTCTTTGCATTGGCATCCAAATTCTAGGTATGGCAACCTCTGCCGACTGTTTAAAATTCAGTGTGTGTCTAGCAGGGAGCTTCCAAGCTTTCAGGAAGGACTTGGTCCCCCTTAGGCGGTGGAGCTTCTCTTCCAGGTTGGGCTCTGCAGGCAGGAGTCAGGAGGTGGTCCGGCTTCGGGGTCAGGGAGCGCACCCTCCTGCTTGAGAGACACTGTTCCATCTCCGGAAATCTCGGCTCTGGCGCGAGTCTTCCTGGTTTCCTGACTGGTTCCCTACCCCTGCGTCGGCCCGCAGAGATGTGAAGATGGGGACCGGGGCTTCTGAGGTGGTCTTCTGCAGTCCTGCAGCTGGGCCCTTGCCCCTGACCCTGGCTGGCTCTCATTGTGCTCCTTCCCTTGAAGAACTGAACCATTTGCGTGACTTCAGGGTGTCTCCTTGCCCCTCTGAGCCTCAGGTTTCTTGCCTGCAAAGTGGGCATTAATAATGCCTGCCCGCAGGGTTTTGGTGAGGCCTTAAGGAGAGAATTTCAGTAAAATCAGTTGGCAAAGGGCCTGCTAGGGGCCGGCCTGGTGGCGCAGCGGTTAAGTTCACACGCTCCACTTCTCAGTGGCCCAGGGTTCGTGGGTTTGGATCCCGGGTGTGGACATGGCACCATTTGGCATGCCATGCTGTGGTAGGCATCCCACATATAAAGTAGAGGAAGATGGGCACGGATGTTAGCTCAGGGCCAGTCTTCCTCAGCAAAAAGAGGAGGACTGGCAGTAGTTAGCTCAGGGCTAATCTTCCTCAAAAAAAAAAAAAAGGGCCTGCTAGATGATGGGCTATAGATGGGACGGGCAGAAGAGGTCCATCGAATACCATGACTCTAGGCCCTTCATCAGGTGGCCTTACATTATTGACTGTAGGTGGTATGGAAAGCTGAAAACAAGACACGATTTTGTTTGAAGGGTCATAAAAGTATGGCCAGCGTTGGTTACAGAGTTGCTGTATTCCTAGTACCTAGAATAGTGCCTGGCACATCAGAGGTGCTGAATAAATTAATAAATGTTTGGTTTCTTTGTCTATCCTTTACCTATTTAATTCTTTTTTTGGAAGATATTCTAAAGACACATAGAGCTGCAGAGAAATCTTGAGGTTCATTTAGTAGTCTGTTAGTCATAATATTGGTGTTATTTTGTGACATTTTGATATGCAAATATAGGATAAGGCAAATATACAATTATATCAATGTTGTTAGGAAACAAGACTTTTGATGGAACAGAAAAGAGAAAAGAGTTACAAGTATAAAATCAAGGAAATAAAATAGATGCAGCCGTTGGCTGTGGGCAGTGGCCCAGAGAAGCAGTTGGGCGATGGGTGAATCAGCCAGATAAAGAGGATCTGGGGGCTGCCAACTGTGTCCACTATAGCCACCCAGGCAGCAAGCGGAGGAGGTTGGCCTTGAAGTCGTATCAGTGTCAGGTTCATTTCTTCTGGCTTCAAGTGGGTGGCAGCTTTGATGATGGGGATGATGTTGGGGAGTGCCTGCTGTGTGCCAGGCCCAAGCCAGGTGCTGTCACCTGCTGTCTGGCTGAGAGCCTGGTGTGGCTGTGGCCCTCAGGTGGGGCGGCCGTGTTGCAGGGTGGGTTGGAAGCAGTCTGCTGAGCTGTCCCTGACTCTCTCTCTCTCTTCCCCAGCACAAGCGCTGTATCCCGGCCTCCCTGGATGCTTACTACTCATCCCAGGATCCCAACTCCAGAAGCCGCTTCTACACGGTCATCAGCCATTACAGTGTGGCCAAGCAGAGCACTGCTCGGGCCATCGGGCCGTGGCTGTCGGCGGCCGCCGTCATCCATGAGCCCAAGCCGCCCAAGACCCAGGGCCATTAGAGGCCCACCCCAGCCAGAGTGGAGGGGGAGAGGGGGACCCCGTTGGCTAAGCCAACTCCAGTTACAAGACAACACTGTACTCCTGGGATGCGGGGGCGGGGGCGGGGCCGGGGGTGGGTGGGGGGAACTCACCGAAAATATCGTGCACTGGAGTTGTCTGAATTGATATTTCTTTCCGTCCTTTGGTATTGTTGATCCGTCCCCAGTCAGGCTCATGTACAAAGGCATGTTTCGTGTTGATTGTTCCCATGTAAGATATTTTCAAAGCCACTGCTTATTATTTGTTAGGAAAATTTAAAAACAGAAAAAGAAAGGAACAAAGAAAATGAACGAAAAAGGGTTTAAACTGGCTGCATCTGGAAGATGGTGAAAGGCAGAGCGCACCCTGGGCTTCTGAGGGGAGAAATCGTAGCTTCAGCGCGGGCTTCTCAAGGAAGGTAGCGAACACGCGGTGACCCGGGCGCCGGCTCTTGGTTGGCCTCCGTCTGCAGGAGAGGAACACAGGAGTTGGGACCTGCTGAGGGGCAGAGAAGGACTGGTTTCTGCATTAGTAAGCCTGGGACGCACACAACCCGAAGTGGAAGGCAGCCACCACGGGTGTATTTCGCAAGGTTAGCACAAACCCGTGTGTGCGGGCACGCCAGCTAGAGCCCGGGCCCAGCCCCGCGGCCGGGGAGGGCGGGTGTGAGCGGACTGAGCAGCCGGCAGCCTCTGCGTTTTTCCTGTGTTTCTAGGGCCACACCTGGGCGATGCCCACGTTGAGGAGAAGGCAGGGGGCAAGCAGAGAGGGCAGGAGAGGCTGCAGGAAGAGGCAAGGCCAGGACGGGCGTGTGACATCTGGCCACACTATGAGCACAGGCACCCAACTTTTCAAATTTTTGTTTGTTGTTTCCCAGAGTGCTGATGACAATAGGAAGAACAATAAGGGTCCTAACAGGAAGCTCAGGTGACAGCCAGGCAGATTTTAAGACTGGGGCTGCAGCAATGCCAGATCATTCTAAAGGAAGCTGAAAAACGTGACCGTTTTTGCCCATTCTGTTGTGTTGACAGGGGACATTCGTCCAAGCTCCCCAAGCTGCTTCTAGAAGCTCCTGACCAGGAGGTAGCATCGAGGGTTGGCAGGCCTCCCACTGTCCTGGAGCCACATCGGGCGCTCCCACGCGGCTCTCCTGCGAATGTTTCGGGGAGGCCCACTCTGTGCGGTGTTGGCTCCAGGCCCAATGGGGCCAGAACTGACAGGAGACTTGGTTATTTGAGATGTGATCCTGTTTCCCCATGAGGCTCTGACAGGCCATGTACCCGGCATTTTCTGGTGGCTTGCTATGTTGCCAAAACCTTCATATGCAGCAGCTGGGTGGCTGACTAGCATAGCTCGAACTATCCTGCCAAACGCTCTCATCCGACCCCCCACCCCCATCGCCTCGAGTCACCTGTAAATTCATTCGTCATCTGAAGCGGAATAACAAATTGTCCCCAGCAAAACCGCTGAGCGCTTTATAATTTTGTGGTGTATTTTTGTCAGTAGGTAGCAGAGGCTGAAGTATTTTTTGGTGTAATTCTTGAACTTTTCTGACAGGAAACAAATAAAGATAGATGTGTCTGAGACCCTTGATTTTCCTTTGCAACTTTCTTTACTTTCTGCTCAGTGAGCCCGGCCAGGAAAATGCTGGGGGCAGGGGTCCCAAGGACAGGGTGGGCTCTGGAGGCAAGTGTCCTGTTAGGCTGGAGCCAGAATTGGACTGTGGGGGGCCTGCCATCCTCAGGCCGCGGGGCCTGAAATGAAGCTGAGGTCAGAAGCCAGGACCAAGAGATGTGGGCTACTGGTTGTGCAGCCCAACGTCCTTCACCCTGAGAGCATCTACTGAGCACCTCCTGAGGGCCAGGCTGTGCTGGGTGCGGGGCATTCTGTGGTGAAGGACCCGCATTCACTGCCCCGAAGTCTGGAGGTGGAGGGGGATGTGGAAACAGACATTGGCCAAAGAAGTCTGCGGGTGCCTTTGACAGAAGACAATCGGCCAGTAGCCAACAGCTTGAGGAGGAAGATGATGAGCGATGATGGGGCCCTCTTCATAATTAGCTCATTTAAGGCTTATTATAACCTTAGCAGATGTGAGTTATTGATCCCCATTTGACAGATGGAGAGACTGAGGCTCTGAGGATGAAGAGATGCCCTAGGCCTTCAGGGATGAGCTGGAATCTGACCCCGGGTGTGTGTGACTCCTTGGCCCCCTCGACTGCTCCTGTAAGATCCTGAGCAACGCTGTCAAGCTCGTAGTTCACTCCTCAGAAAGTTGAGTCAAGGTATCACAAAAGCGAGCTGAGCTATTCTCAGCCAGAACTCAGTGTCAACGGCTCACGTCAAGGATAGCAAACACTTAAACGCCTCTGCTATGGGCCGTGTCCTGAGGGATTTGCGTGTCTTACTTCATACAACCCTCTTGCCAATTCCGGGAGGGGGCACCCCCATCATCAACATCCTTGTCTTCATCATGGCCCCCATTTTGAGATGAAGGCACTGAGCCTCACAGCAGCTCGCAAAAGGTCATGCAGTTAGGAAGCAGCCCGGCTGTGATTCCAGCCCACACGTTTTGGTACCAGCATCTTAGCCACGGTGCCATTGGGCAGTGCCGCTCGTGGCTGCAGTTTGCTTCCAGTTCATAGTCTGCGTTCACAACTCTTCTCTCACTGAGATGGCGGGCCCTTGGAGGCAGAGTCCAGGACTGACTTTGGGCAGAGCTAGGGTTGGAGGCTCTAAGCTGCTGACTGCACAAGGAGCTGGGCCCTGATGTGCACGCTGGCGGGAAGGAGGGGAAGAGAGCAGTGCGCCTGCCCTCTGGGTGGCACAGGGCTGCGCACGGGCTTCAGACAGGCTGGCCTGTGCCGTAAAGCCCTGGAGTCCAGCCTCTCTGTCGGGAACAGTGCCGGGAAGGACAGGGCGGGCTCTGGGCTGGCTTCCCGCTCGCGGAGGCAGGCGGATCCATATGGCCAACGCACAAACACCCACGATGTTTTTCAATTACACAAAGTCAGCTAACGACTTAATGAACACATGTTCAAACATTCTGTCATAAATGGATTTGCCACTCCATTGCCTCAAAAAATAAACCAAAGCTATCTTTGCTCTGGAATGAACAGGCTATGGGTGTGTGACTGGAAAGAAGGGAGGCTAGAAGGGATGGAAAAGGATGACAGACATTTCTGCTTTCAGCAGCAACCCTGGGGCCATGTGCTATTCCTGGTGGAGTCAGAATTTTCTCATCCCAAAATAGGAGGATGCTGAACTCCCCCCATGAATGCCCAAGGAGAGGAAGATTAGTTCTAGAAGAGTTTAACCAAAGGGGGTTTGGCCGGGGAAAGCTCCTCTGGTTTTTGGAGGATGGGGTTTCGCAGAGCAGAGCGCTGCTGGCAGACAGAGGGTCGGGGGAGACACGGAGCCATGATGGAAACAGCACCCTGGTTCGGAGAACAAGCTCTCTTTGTGGCTTTTGCCCACTTTTTAATCTCCCCACCAACCCTGGGAAGCTGTCTCCTGAGAGGCTCACAGTTGACAGGGAGACGAGCCTGGACTGAAGCTGTGCAGGGGAGGGCGTGGGCAGAGTTCCGAGGAGGGCAGTGTGGCAGAGCGGGGGCTGCCAGCGGTCCTTGGAGGAACTGGTCTTGGAACTGGGCCTTGAAGACTGGGTTGCATTTTGAAGGGAAGAATTCAGGAGGGTGGAGAGAAGACCCCACAGACCCACTCCGTCCCCATTACTGGGAAGAGCAACATAAAGAAGCCCAGGGCCGCCCCTCGCAATGCTCCTGGGATGGTTCCCCTGTGGCAGTGCTGATGCAAAGACTGGCTAGGCACAGGAAGCTGCCACCGCTCCCCTGGGGCTCATGAGAGCGAGGGGGAAGAAGACAAAGAACAGACAATAGCCGGGCCTTGGGGAAGGCGGTGGTGGCGCCCGGGGCAATCCCAGCTGTTAATCAGGTTAGAAGATGTTTAGGGAGAAGTATGTTTTCCTGGAAAATTGAAAGATCACCTGTCGGAAATGCTGTCGATCAATAACCCTGCCCCCCCTCGCCTATAATGTGCACTAACCCGATTGGAGAGTCGTGTGAAAGAAGAAGAGAGAAATACCCCGGTAATGTTTCCAAGAAACACAGAACACCACCTCTTAAAAAAAACAACAGCGCTTCTGAACAGTTGAGGGAAAAGGTCTGGTTTCCCTGGCAACATCAATGGTGGTCCCCAAAGATCAGACTCAGTCTGGTGGGGGGGGGGAATGTGGGGTGGTAGGAGTGGGGGTGCGAGGGGGTGTGTGGGGTGGAGGGGTGTATTTGATTCTGCCCTTTTGTCAGAAATCATCTGTTTCTGAGATTCCAGACCCAGAGTTCATTACTCAAAGTTGCCCTCAAAGATGGCCTCCCCTCTCTCCAGACCCTCTTTGCCTTTCTCTCTACTCTCTCTCTCTCTCTCTTTTTCCATCTGTCCTTGTCTTTCTCTGTCTCTGCCTCTCTGTCTTCTTCCAGGGGAATGGCGTCCAGAAGCTGACTTGATGTAATCTGTGCTCCAATTCCAGGTCCCTGGTGAGCGCTGTGCTGGGTCAGGGCCTGGTGTGGGTCGGGCACGTGCAGAGGGAGGGGAGCACTCTTGGGAGGAGCTCGTCTCCAGGCTCTGCTCCTCCTCCTGCATCTGCGGCCTTGGGCAACTCCCTTCTCTCTAAGCTTCAGCTTCCCCATCTTTAAAATAGGGATAGTAATCGTACCTATGTGGTTTTGCAAGAATTCAGTGGAATAATCTTTAAAGAATTACCTGCAAAAGCCACTCAACAAATTGTAGCTACTGTATCTTGAATAAGTCTCTCATTCAGCCTCAGTTTTCTCATCTGTAAATTGGAATTATTTATAAATAACCCCTCCCCTCATAGGGTTCTTGTGGCTTAAAATACAGCAGTGGCTGTGAAGTGCCCCCAACACAGAAATCCGTTACCTCCCCCGCTTTAGGAAGCTCTGGGACACGGTCTCCTTCCTTCCAGGCCTGCCTTACTCCCCCATCATGGGCGTCCCATTTTCCTCATCTCTACTCACAGTTTCCAAATGTCACATTTAGTTATGCAAATATATCATTGTTAACGATAACGTTAATTTAAAGTATTGCTTTGAGGTCTCTGTCATGTTTCCTGAAACAATTTTAACCAAACTTTTTACCTGCATCAAAAAAAAAAAAAACCAAACTGCGGACTTGATTCAGATCTCACAGTTTTCCACTAAAATCCATTTTCTGCTCCAAGATCTGTTCCAGGATCCTGCATTGCATTTAGCTGTGTCCTCAGTCTTCTTCAACCTGTGACAGTTCCTCAGTCTTACCTTGTCTCTCACGAGCTTGACACTTTTGAGGGGGGCTGCTCAGGTGTTTTGAGGATTCCGCTCAGTCTGGGTTGTCTCGTGGCCGCCCACAGTTACGGTGAGGAGACGGCCCGTGGGGAAGAACCCAGAGGCTCAGAGCATCGCGGCAGGGGTGCGGGAGATTGAGCCGTCTTATTCCTGGTGATGTCAACCTCAATGTTGCTATTTTTCCCTTTCTAATTAGTAACAAACTGGGGAGAAGGTGCTTTGATGATGTACAGATAACCTGTATCCCCTTAAACTTCCACACACTCATTTTAGCATTCATCAGGGTGTCTTGCCCACAGCGACCACTACTGTAGTGTTCTTATAGTAATTTCTATTTCCCTCATTTCTTCTAGGTTTAGTAATTGGAATTCTGCAAGGAAGAGTTGTCCCTTCTCCCCATTTATTTACTTATTCAATCATCTGTTTATATTAATATGGATGCATGGATATTTATTTATTCTTTGGGTTTTAATCAAATATTATCTTTATTTATTTTGTTGCTCAAATCATTTCAGCTTATGTCATTGGGAATACTTTCAGGTCAGCTCCTGTGTTCTTTTGACACTTTTTCTTGGCACATTCTTATTTTCCGGCACCACAAGATGCTCCAGGCTCATCTTGTATTTTCCCTTTCCTAGTCTTGGAATCAACCATGCCTCCTAGGAGCCCTTGTTCCTTTTTTTTTTTTCTGCTTTATCTCCCCAAACCACCCCCGTACACAGTTGTATATCTTAGTTGCAGGTCCTTCTAGTTGTGGGATGTGGGATGCCGCCTCAACGTAGCCTGACGAGCAGTGCCATGCCAGCACCCAGGATCCGAACCCTGGGCCGTGCAGCGGAGCACACGAACTCAACCACTCGGCCATGGAGCCGGCCCCCCTGTTTCTTTGATTGAGGAGTGGTATTTAGAACTAAGATGTGGCTGTTAGGTGTGGTCATTGCTCCGCGGGAATCACTGCTTCCAGGGCCTCTCAGTAGGTGGAGTTAGGGAATTATGGGGGTGTCCAAGCCCGCGTACACACACATCTCTCTCTCTCTCTTTATCTGTCTATCCATCATCTACCTACCTATCATCTGTCCATCTATCAAATTGAACCCACGTGACTTTATTTTCCTACCTGTCTCCAGTGCAAAACTGAAGGATTTGTTCTAACATTCCCTCTGCTTCCTTGTAACTTCTGTCTCTGACTGTGGAAAATCCGACTATTATCTACCATAGATTTACTTATCCATTCATCTCTAGTATACCTGCAAAGTTGTTTCAGATAAGGCATGTTTTTGACGTTTAGAATTTCTGACATCTCTAAGAACGGTTTTTGACTCATTAACTTTGTGTGTTGGTGTATATCATTTGCCTTTGTGTGTAACCATCAAGACTCAGAGAGGGAACCACTTGTTTTCTGAAGGCTGACAATTTTGGAGGGGTCATTGTATTGGGTTATATTTAAGTTGAGTTTCCCAGGTCCTCCCCACTGAGAGCAATGATGGGATCTTATTAACGCTTATACCTAAATGTCATAGACATCTGCCCCCATTTGCTCACGGAGGATTCCAGCCCCTTCCCCGGCCCAGGTGGAGTCTCACCTGTGCTCGAGAACAGGTGTGGAGCTGCTGGGCTCTGCTGCCTGGCTGAGCTCCGTGGATGCCCCTGACGTGCTCAGACTGACGGGCAGTGCCACGGACGCCCTACAGTGCGGGTAGTGTCCAGTTTCCTCATGCTCAGTGGAGTAAGAGGAGAAGACGTGCTCCTCCCTTTGAATTTCACTCTATTATCAGGAGCCCACTGCAGGACGGCTAGTGCCTATCCTACAGAATTTTACCCCAAACAACGCTTTCATTCTGTTATATCCACAGCACCCCTACCTCCTCTGGGCTCTACACGGGACCCCTACATGAAGCCATGGGGGCTGCCCTGAAAGCCAAATGTGAGTGACAGCTGTCCTGCTTGGGTTGTAAGTAAATGGTCACCCTAACTGCTCGCATCTGGACTCATGGCAGACTGCGAATTAGTCACATCGCTCTTTCTCACGGAGCCCTGCTGCAGCCGGATAATCTTTCCCCACACCAGTTCTCCATGCTCCCTCTGCTACTCAATTTGATGCCAATGGTGACGGAGATTGCTGGTTCTCTAGAAAGTTCCACTACCTCTTTCCAGAGCACGGAGTTGTCACCAGGGGGGACTTGACTGGTGAAGGATCATCTTTCCCAGCCCTTCTTGTTTCCAAGCTTGATTATATACCATAAATGTGAGTGGAAGTGATGTGTGTCACTTCTAGGCTGGCACTTTTAAGCAGATGGTGGGGCTTCTCGGCTCTCTTCCTTCGCACTCCTCCCTGCTCTGCAGTGTCTGGAAGCTGAGGATTCTCAGGCCTGAGCGGATGATGGAGCCATGACATGGAAGGAGCCTGGGTCCCTGAATCTCCATGTGCCGGAGGGCCACTTGACACCATTGCGCCATTACATGACTGAAAAACAATTTTTATAGTGTTATTAATGAAATTTTGGATTTTATTTGTTACAGCAGAAAGAATTACCCTCACCAATACACAAATGAAATCCACTTTCCAGCTGGACTCCATGACTTGTTTAGGCTTGGCTGCGACAACAGCTAGGCCTCACCACAGCGTAGGCTCATGACACCCGCTCCCTCAGATGAGCTCTCTCCAGAAAGTTCCTCAGTCCCCAAGCAATCTCATCCATCAAGCACATTCTAGTTCATGCTTTAGGACTCAGTTCGGGTGTCACTTTCTCTGTGAAGTCTTCCCTGGACCTCCCCAAACTGGGTAAGATCCTCCACTGTAGTCCCCCCAAATCCTGTGTATCTCTGTGTCACAAAGTTATCACAATCTGTTTGTATCATCAGATTACTTGTCTGTGAACTCCTGGATGGATGGTGAAAAAAAATGCCTCTATATCAATAACTCCTAAATATCTGTCTCCAGTCCAGATATTTCTCCTGAGAGTCACACCCGTGTCCGTCTCTTCCTGCTCAGCATCTCTAATTGAATGTCCTTGCAGGCACCTCAAAGTCAGTATGTGTCCTCAGACCTTCATCATATTTCCCCAAATAGGCTTTACTTCCCACGTCCCTTAAATCGGGTGATGATGTCACCAACTACTCAGCCTTTCAGAGTGGAAACCTCCCTTTATATCAGCCAACAGCTTGTTGGCCGCTGAGCCCTGACCATTCCACTTTCACACTGTGGCTTGAACCTGCCCCTTCCTCTGCCAGAACCCGAGTTCTGGTCCTCCTCACTCCTCCCCCAGGCAGCCCCCTCAGTCTCCCTCCTTCAGGGTCCCGTCCCACACATCCTTCTCATTGGCTTAAACCGACCCTGTCACTCCCCTGCCTCTAGCCTCTTGGTGGCTCCTCCCGGCCCTCAGGAGTAAATCGGCTCTCCTTACCTGGCATTGAAAGCCCACTGCATTCTGAGCCCTGGCTTCTCCTACGCCCTCGTGTCCCCCATGGGCCATCCTCCCCTCCCACCCACACTCAGCCCCATCAAGCTGGCCCCTCCCAGCACCCACAGCCTCCAATGCCCTTTGAGCTGCTATATATTTTGGAGATTAAGCTTCTGTTTTTTCACTCCCTCTTCCCTCCTCACCACACCAGATGGAAACAGGTAATGTCCCTGAGCTGATTGTGTGGGAAAAGGATACCACGCAGAAGAAAGTAGGGAACGCTTTCCCGACCCTCTTGCTTTTGTTTCCAAAATCTGCTCCACAGAGGGGAGGCAATTCCTGGGTAGCAGGAATTATCTTGAAGAAACGTGGAGGAAGATCTGCCTCATTCCAGAAAGGACCCCCTGGGCTGAAGGGAGCAGGGGATAGAGCAGAAAGCTTGGGGCTTTCCGAGGGGACGGGGACCCTGCATGGTGCTCACCAGGTGACGCCCACAGGGACACCGAGGCCCCAGAGAGGAAAGGCTATCACATGTCCAGGAGGATGGACGGCCTCCCAGAACACTGTAGGGGTCCGTGTGCAGCTCAGACACAGAGCGAAGGGGGCATGGAGACGGGCACACTTGGTCTCTAAGAGACGCCCAAGATTCGAGAGCCAAATTCCTTGAAGGACTGAGGCTACGTCTCCTGCTGGCCCAGCAGAACAGGGGCTTGAAATAGAAACCAAATTGAGTTGGGGGAAAAGGAGGTCTTGCCCACCTGAACTCATGGAGTGAGGTTCGTGTCCTTGGGCTCTTCTCCCCACGTTCATCTCTCCATTGTTCATACGCTCTCTCTGCTTCAGACTTTGATCCAGACTTTCTCTGACTGAGTCAGCCCCTCCTCTGGGCCTCCACAGCATCTTATCCATCCCTCTACTGTATTACTTATTTTATAACTGCTTGATCACTCAGTAGACTATGTAGTAGGTGTTATTATTATTGTTTCATTTTATGGATAAAGAAACAGAGGCTCAGAGAGGTCAGGTGCTGGGGGTTGAACCCACCCTGCTGCTCTAGCGCCTGTGCGTGGGCCTATGCATCCCTGTAGGGAGTCCCTTTGTGCCCACCTTGCCACCCTCCATCTGCCTTGCCGCCCTCTGCCATGCAGTGCTGGAGGCTGGAGGCCCCGCCCCATCTCCCGCAGGACGAACAGCATTCACTTGCCTCTCTATGTTGGTAATTTAGTGCCTTCTATCAAATTGTCCAACTAATTAAATAAGAAAAAACAACACGATTCACACCAATGAGCTCTTGAAAGAGAAAATGAAGGAGCTGCCAGCAAACCCATGGCATCAGAGAGTCCTGGGCTAGGAGTGTGTTGACCTGGGTCTGAACCCCAGCTCCGCTGCTCTGTCTCTGGGACCTCAGGCAGGTCGCATCACCTCTCGGAGCCTCACTTTCCTCATCTGTGAATTGATGGCTGCTGGAAGGTCATTTGAGAAAGTATTCAAACGTGTGGGGCACTCCATGTACTGTGGAAGTACGGGAAGACTATGCCTTTGCATTAAATTGCAGAAAAACACCAAGTGGTCCGCACCTCCTCCGAAGGGCTTGAGAGTATGTGGTCACACTGCTGGAAACTCATGGAGTCACGACCTAAGCCAGGCCTGCTAGAGTCTGTTGTGTATTGAAATGTGTCCCCCGAAAAAAAATATGCTGAAGTCCTAACCCCCAGGACCTCAAAATGTGACCTTATTAGGAAACAGGGTCTTTACGGAGGTAATCAAGTTCAAATGAGGTCACTGAGTGGGCCCTAGTCCAGTGTGACTGGTGTCCTTCTTTTAAAAAGGGGAAATTTTTAAAAAGGGGAAATTTAGACCCAGGGCGAACCGCTTTGTGAAGGTGGAGGATTGGAGCGACGCATCTACAAACCAAGGCACGCCCAAGACTGCGGCGAGGCAGCAGGAGCTAAGGGAGAGGCCCAGAGCAGACGTTCCCTCACAGCCCCGGAGGAAACAGCCTCGCCAACACCTTGATCCCAGACTTCCAGCCTCCAGAACTGTTGTGCTTGTTGCCCCAGCCCTAGCAAAGCAGTGTGGACCCCAAAGGCTGTGTTCTTTCTCCGAGCTGCATGCTACAGCTATTCATTGTGTAGTCGTTGTAACGAATGAATACAAACCTGAGTGAATCT
The DNA here is from genome assembly GCF_021613505.1 of Equus quagga. Classification (NCBI taxonomy): domain Eukaryota; kingdom Metazoa; phylum Chordata; class Mammalia; order Perissodactyla; family Equidae; genus Equus; species Equus quagga. Next base: position 49,745,640 of record NC_060273.1, on the reverse strand, counting down.
ATCCGATTTGGTGTTTGCTGACCACCTCCACATGCTGGGTTTCTGCTAGGGACTGGGGAGCCAGCAAGACTCAAATGCAGACCCCACCTTCAGGGTGATCGTGATAGATGCCAAACACATGCAGCTCCAAAGTGATGCTCTTACGTTCTTTGAAATGTCTCACAGCATTGAGGCAGGGCGCACGCTGTCTGGATCAGCTGCTGGGGACTTAGACGGGAAGACCGGGTCTCACCCTCACAGAGCTCCCAGGCTGACCCCTAGGAGACAGGACATAGGGTTACACAGCCTGGAGGGGGCTGCAGGGAGGCAGTGTGCCTCTGGTGCCAGAGGTTTCACAGTGTGGTGACAGAGAAAACAAACAACCGTCATCATGCCAACAGTCACACCCACAGCAGCCCAACCACGAGCTGGCCCAGAGAACAGAATGAAGAGAGACACTTCATTTGGACGAGATGAGCTGGAAAACAAACTCTCTCCCTGGGGTATTTGCTGTTAGCCCTAGACGCCTTTGTAATCAGGAGTTAGATAAAACAGCTCAGCAATTCAGGCTCGAAATCGGCAAAGGTAGTTGGCGTCTAATTGCGTTTGGAAAGAACACAGAGGAAAATCTTTAAAGTCATTACTGTATTTTCTCCAGCGTGAGAAGTGGTGCTTTTAATTAGCTGTTCTTCAACCCTTTGCTCAGCAGCGTAGGTGAAACCTGGGTGGGCTAGGTTCAGCCAGCCGGGCAGCCAGCCCCTTCTCTCTGCCGCTCTGCTCTTCCTAAGCGAGTCCGGGCATGGCTGCCGGTGTGGACGACTCCTCACTGGAGGGAGCGCTGCCCTGAGTGAAGACGGCTGAGGCGGTTTGGACTCAGCATCGTGGAAAAGCCTGGAGCAGCGCTTTTGGCTTGGGCTCCAGCCTCAGCACCTGCCTGCAGCTCTGGACAGGAAACCTCTTTCCACCGAGGCCTGGAAAATATGGACGGCACAAACACGCACCTTGTGATTCTGTTCCTCTCTGATACGTCTGTCTGCCTTTCGTCTGGCCCATCAGACAGCTTTATTATGCCTGATCGAAGCCTTTGCAAGTGAACCTCCTTTCCCAAAGGCAGAGGGGCAGCCTGGTTATTATTTCCTAATGCAATGCATTAAGGAGAAGCCAATTTGCCAGACTTCCCCCTGAGAAGAGCGCTGTGTTTATTTGGAAGAAACGCCTTGAGACGCCAAGTCTGGGTGAGGGGTGATAGCCTAAGGCAGGGGTCTTCAAAACTTTTCCTCAAAGTCCCCCGAAAACAATAATAATTTTAAAAGCTTTGTTTTCCCTTGTACATTTTTAGGTTGGTAATGTAAATTCTTTTAAATTATAAGTTTAAATGGTTGTAAAAGATATAGCTTACTGTTTATTGTATAACTGTTTGCTTTAAACATATTTTCTTTGAAACCTTGAAATTGCACATTCAGCTCTTTCAATTTTGAAAAATGTCTAAACGGCAAGGCCATTTATCTAAACCCTCAGGCAAGTCAAACTGTCAGAAAACATCTGACTTCATTACTTAGTGCAAATAAACTTGACCTTGAAGCGACTATCGCACTTCTGAATTCTGAGTTAGACAGACAGACAGAAGGATAGATAGATGGATGGATGGATAGATAGGTAGATAGACAGATAGACAGGTAGATAGACGGATAGATAGATAGATGGATAGATAGATAGATATGGATCGATGATAGATAGATTGACAGATAGGTAGATAGACAGATAGATAGACAGATAGGTAGATAGACAGATAGACATATAGGAAGTGACAGGTAGATGGCTGAGTAGAGTCAGAGGGAGTGCTACGGGCAGTCTGCCCTGAGCTCCTGAAGGTCTCTGCTTTGCTGAGAGACTCTCTCCAGAGCTGTCTCTTCTCCAGTCTTTCCCTCTATTTGGGCCAAGAGATCTTTGCTCCCTGTGGCAAAGCACTAGAGTAATGATGGGGCTGGAGGCGAGCGGGTCTTTCTTTTGCTCAGTGCAAGAGGGGTGACGGCGACAGAGCGGGTGGGAAAGTAGAACAGACAGACCCTGCAGGTTACCAGGGGCCCAGCTGAGAAGCAAGGCCCTCTGGATGCTGAAGGTCTGGAAACAGCGTCCCTAAAACACACCCAAGCCCGCACGTCCCCTCAGGGCTCTGCTCCCTGGTTTGAGAGTCCCCGATAGTATAACAAGAAAAAGGGTATGATTAAAATTTGCTAAGAGGTTCACAGACTCATCGGGAGGGCTGGAGACCCCAACTCCAGGCTTAGTTCTCTGCACAGCACTCAAAATCCCGCTGCGGGGGGCCTGATAAGGGGGCCCGAAGCCAGGGACTTGCTCACGGCAACAGCTTCAGGGCCGAGACGGGTGGAGGAGCAGCACCAGGTGTCTCTGCCCAGGCTGCTCCCCTCCCGGATGAATTAGGTCAAACCTTTTTAGAGTTATTAAAAGACTACCCTGGCATGAATGTTAAAAGATTCCACGTTTACAAGTCCCAAGAAATGACTGTCTAAATTAAGAATGGAGCCTTCTCTCTCTACGCCCCCTCTGGGGTCCTGGTCGTAGTTTGGGACTATTGGGAGCACACACAGGGGTCAAAGTCACACTGCGTTATAAACCTCTTTACAAGATGAGACGGGTCTTCCTGACTTGGGAGGTGTTTGTCCAGCTCCTGTCTCTCTGCTCTGGAATGTTGCAAAGGCCCCCCAGCCAGTCACCTGCCTGGTCTGGGCTCTTCTTCCTCAGAGGCCACCAGAGTCATCTTCCTTTTTCACAATCTTAGGAGATTGCTGGTGGGAGCGTAGAATGATCTAGCTACTCTGCAAAGTCTTCTGGAAGTTTCTTATAAAACTAAACATAACCCTACTTTACGGCCAGCAATTGCACTCCCAAGAAATATGAAAGCACATGTCCGCACAAAGACGTGTAAGACTATCCCCAGCAGCATTTTCCATGAGAGCTAAAATGCTGGAAACAGCCCAGGTGCCCATTGGTAGGAGAATGGCTAAATGAACTGTGAAATATCCATATTACAGGATACTAGTCAGAGACAAAGGGAACGAACCACTGATAGGTGCAATAGCATTCATGAATCTCAAAAACATTGCGCCGAGTGAAAGAAGATGCCTCAAAGAGTACACGCTGTCTGAGTCCATTTATATAACGTTTTGTAACACTCAAATCTAGTCTCTGATGACAGAAATCAGGTCAACGGCTGCCTCTGAGGGCGGGTGGGTGTGGAGACTGGCTGGGAAGGGGCACGAGGGAGGGTCCTGGGCTGATGGGAATATTCCACGTCTTGAGAGTTGCTTACGTTTCACAAGGGTGTCATTTGTCAAAACCCATCAACAGGTACTTTTAAGATTTGTGCATTTCACTGGGTTACATTTTATCTCAAAATCAAAAAAAGAATGCAAACAAGCATTGAACACTGGTTAATGAGGTGCACGCTGAAATGTTCAGGAGGAAGGATACTGATGTTTGCATCTTACTCTGAAATGCATCAAAAACAAGATGGAGTAATGGATGGATAGAAGGGATGGAGAGATGGAGAGATATGCGAGAGGAAATGCAGCAAAGTGCTAATTACATATAAGTGGTGGGCGCCCGGCTGTTCACTGCCCGACTCTTCCAAGGTGGGCTTGTCGTCAACTCCTCTCTATACCTGGGCTTAGCGCGCTGCCTGCTCTGAGCTACTCACCAGGCATTTTGCTCACTGAGTCATCATAAAGGTCTTAGGAGGTGAGCATCACCCTGGGTCACAGATGAGAAGACAGAGGTTCAAGCACAAACTCATAGAGTTGGTCGGGTGTCAGCCCGATCGGAGCCCAGGCAGTGCGCCTCTAGCACCCACATTCCAGTCGTCTCACCAGACTCACAGCCCGCTCCTTTGGGGGTCTGTAGCTATTTTAAGTCGTGGGAAAGAAAGTTGGAGAAATCAAAAAGTGTTCCCTGTTCTCTAGCCACAGCACGCGAGGGCTTCCCAGAGGCTGGTTGAGTTTGTTGAGTGCGTTTTGCTCCCTTCCACGATCCCTGCTGTTTCTCCTCTGTACATTTTGATTTGGAGACATTGACTGCCATGGGTTGAACTCTGTCCACCACAAATTCATGTGTCCAAGTCCCTCACCCCTAGAACCTCAGAATGTGCCCTTATTTGGAAATAGGGTCTTTACAAATGGTCAAGTTAAATTGAGGTCCTTAGGGTGGGCCCTAACCCAATATGACTGGTGTCCTGATAAAAAGGGGACATTTGGACAGAGAGAGACATGCACACAGGGAGAACACCATGTGAACGTGGGGGAAGAGGTAAGGTTGATGCATCTACAAGCCAAGGAATGCCAGAGTCCCAGCAAACCACCAGAAGCCAGGAGAGAGGCCTGGGATAGGTTCTCCCTCAGGGCCAGCAGACGGAACGGACCCCACCGACATCTTGATAGTAGACTTCTGGTCTCCAGAACTATGAGATAATACATTTCCATTGTTGGAGCCAGCCAGTGTGTGGCACTTTCTTCCAGCAGCCTTAGGAAATATCCCACAGCCATGTGATTCTTAGTCCTGGGGCAACTGATTCTGTGGCTTGCATGAGAACCATCTTACACACACACTTAAATTTGTGATGTTATATGTTTAGCTGAATTCCTAAATACGATATGGCTTAGAAATCTGTTCCCAGAGCCACTTGACTCCCATAGCCTAATGGAGGCCAGGGGAAGACAAGATTTAATTTATAGAAATGTGTTCTCCAGGTGACCTTTCAGGAATTAATCTATATACAATGTAACTCCAGAAGGATTCTGGAAGTGAAAATAAAACTGCTTAATAAACCATAAAGCTTTCACTGAGTTAGGCTATCAACGTATCTGTGGAAAGTGTAGTCAAGCTCATTTAAAATAGTGAGAGACTTAAGGACAAATGGAATTTTTTCCCACCTAAAGGAAAGAATAGGCCACATCCTCTTCCTCTGTCCCCTTTTTCTTCCTTCCTTATATCCCTCAGCTGAGCTTCTATAACATGCCCAGTCCTGTGCTAGCTGCTGGTGACAGTGTGCGGCAGACACTCTCCACAGAAGATCCATGCGTCTCTTCCGTGGTGGAGAGTTGTCACAAGGATGCCCCTGGTGAGCTTTGAACTACATTTCCCAGACTCCTTTGCCGCTAGGAGGGGTTCATATGAGTGAGTTCTGGAGGACAGAGTGTAGCACAAAGTGACGTGTGCCGTTTTCCCATAAGCCTGGTTCTTAATGATACGTTAGAACCACTGGTCCCCTTTACGGCAGATACCTCATTTTGTCATGATGTTTTTGGTTGCAATGATCAGAAAACTCTTATTAGACTTAGATTAAGGAGAGGGAAAATAAAAAGCCTGTCGGGGTGGGCAGGGCAAGGGAGAAGAGACTGACCAGAACATCAGCTTTTAAAGGTTCCACTGAGTCAGGGAGGTGCTATTTTAGGAGACTGGAAAAGAGACATTAAATAACATTGAATCACACCAAGAAAAGGTTACTGTTTTCCTAAATCTCTATAAATCCTGATTACATTAAGGAGAAAGTCTCAATTTAGGTCTACTCTGTCTTAATACGTTTCTACGGGTCTCTGCCTTCAGCATGTGATGGTACCTAGCTAGCATTTGCATTGTTTTAGTTATAGTTATTTCCATCATTACCTCTGGGTATAGCAAACTGGTGCTGCTTTTCTGTTTATAGTCTTGATACGAAGTTTCCTCTTTAAATAAAAAGTTTTCAACAAAAATATCCGGTCAATTGACAGAAAAACATTAGACAAATGGTAGTAGACGTGGCACAAGGATACGGCTGAGGTGAGGCAGTGTCTGATCGCCCACAGTCTGCCTTTTGTGAGGTAATGGGAAATGCGAGTGAGGAAGTCGCTGGGCTGTGCTGAGGGGCTGGGCCTCAGGAACCGGAGAACAGGGCGGGAGGTCACAAAGCCCTCCAATCCTGTCCTATCTCTGCTTCTCTCCACACATACCTATCACATTTTGTGGTCTCCCTGCAGGCCGGCTTTATCACCGTAGAAAACTGTCACCAACAGCTCCCAAATGTCACAGCCCCTAGGGGAGAGACTGGTTCATTTGTTCTTGGTCCCAATTTCACCTTCCTTAGGAAGGGGATCACTGGCCCAGTGGGGTCAGCTGTCTGTGTGGGCGCCAACCACTCGTGTCTGTAAAGGCAAGATGACACTGGAGGCACATGGCTGTCTCAGCTGTAGTCACGTGGCTGGGACCAGGAGCAAGTTGGGGGAGGAAAAGGGGTCCTGATGTGTCTTAGAGCAAAAAGAGATGAATTTGACACCAAAACGGAGGATTCTCTCTCAATGAAGAATTCTACCAGAAATGTTAACAGACAAGTTGGGCTGAGTAAAGATTTTTGTGGTATATCATATCAACAAATTAAGTGGTACCTGTGATATGTAAAGAACCCCTACAAATCAATTAAAAAAGAAGAGACAAAACTCAGGACACTGAGCAAAGAAAATGAACAATTCTTTCACAGAAGGGGAAGCCCAAGTGGCTGAGCAACGTCTGAGGAAGAGCTCTCACTTCCCAGGAAGGCGGGAAACGGAAGCAAGACAGCGCTGGAGAAGCAACTGGTGCATGCTAGTGCTAGACATTAGTAAGTGAATAACTCCAAGTGCTGATGGGAGGTGGGGAGAGCAGAACTCTCCTGCTCGGAAGCAGGAACAGAACTTGGCAGTGTCTCTCTGGAAATGATCTGCAGCACTTAGCACAGCTCAGGATGCATGTGCCATGTGTCCCAGTTAGCACATCCCTGGGTCTACAGCTCAGACGCTTTCTTTCCAAGGCCTGCAAAGGAATGTGCAATGGGGCAGTGGGTGCCCGGATCGGTGTGGAAGGGGAGGCGGGGATGGGAGGCAACGTGGGTGCCATCACCAGGGGCAAGAACAGGAGGATGTGGTGGATGCACAGTGTGGAATACTGTGCGGGGGCCAGAAAACACACGCCAGGTATATACACATATGTGTGGACAGATCTCCATGCAACAAAACCGAGGACAGGGGAAACCAAATGAAGTTAGTAGAAGGATACCATTTATTTAATTTTTTTTTTCTTTTTAAGATTGGTACCTGGGCTAACAGCTGTTGCCAATCTTTTTCTTTTTTTTCCTGTTTTATCTCCCAACCGCCCCCCTGTACACAGTTGTATATCTTAGTTGCAGGTCCTTCTAGTTTTGGGACGTGGGACACCGCCCCAACGTGGCCTGACGAGCGGCGCCATGTCCGCGCCCAGGATCCGAACCCTGGGCCGCCGCAGCGGAGCATGCGAACTTAACCACTCGGCCACAGAGCCGGCCCACCATTTATTTAAATTAAAACCCGTTCCCCACAAAGCAACATCGCTTAGCTGACAAGAATCAATGCATATTTCAGCCCATATCTGAGACACATTAGGTTGGGTGCCAAGAAGAGTAATGCTAATAAAGAGTCAGGGAGGAAAGTGAGAAATGTAAAGAGAAAAGCCGACAATGAGAAGGATGTCTGAGCATTAGGCCCTGTGGTGTATCGATCAGGTGGTGCATGGGAGAGGGCTGAGGCAGAGGACCCCATCGGGCCACCATCGTAAAAGTCCGGATGAAAGAAGAGAAGAGTGGAACTGAGTAAGTAGCGCAGCTGGAGCAGCATCAACTGACTTAAGAGATTTATGGGAGGAGACAGAAACGCCGGGCGCGTGACAGATCGACTGCGAGCCGTGAGGGAGGGGGAGGGGTCTGGGACAGTTTCTTGTTCCTGGACACCTAAGTGGACTATGGGGGCATTGTTAGGACAAGGAACCCAGAAGAAGAACCAGGTCTGGAGTGAGCATAATGAATTCCCCTTGGCCGTCAACACGTGATGGGGGGTCCAGGATGAAGCACATGGCTGTTTTATCGCGGCTACACCTTTGGGCCCACATCCGTGGAGATCGCCTGCCGGGTACCACACACGCTGCCGGCCTCCACTAGCCTTGAGAAGATGGTGAGGTGACTTCGTCAAGCGAGTTTCTGGACTCAAGAGGAAAGCCCATAATACCTATCCCCCGGGGAAGGTTAGGAGCCGGGCAGGCCCAGACGGAGGAAGAGGTTTTCCTCTGAAGGTTGAGAAGAAATGCCAGAGTTCGTTTACTAAATCTCTGAGTTATAAACTGGGATTTGTACAAAGTATTTTATTCCCTCTTGACTGCGAGTCATGAGGAATATCAATATTTTAGAGCTTTTGCAATACAATGCCAGAGTTTACCGGAGGAAATAAATACTCAGGACAGTGGCCAAAAACTCCTTTCCCAAACTCACACTTCACATGGCAGTTGGCAAGTTCAAGGACTGAGAGTTGGGGGACAGGGACTTGAGCATTTTCAAGGAAACTCCCGGTGATGCACTGGCCGCCGCAAGGTCTTGTTAGACGTTGGGGATGGAAGAGAAGAAATGACGTGAGAGGCAGAGCGAGGCCTGAACTCGCTGCTGAGGGGCCTGGGTTCCAGTTCTGCCCGAACTCCCCGGGGGCCGTGGGCAGTCCCCTCCCGCCGTGTGGCCCTCACGTTGCCTCGTTTATAGGAAACGCCTGTTTAACAATGGGGTTTCTGAGCTTTTCCCCTTCTTGACCCCAATCCTCTCTGCTCCACCCCAACCCTCTATGCTTTAAAACCGTGTTCCAGAATCGACCCCCAGAGGTCGTAAGGGATCCAGAGCGATCCCTTAGGACAGGCTCCCCTCTCATGCTCTCCCGGGACCCTCGTCACAGATCTGTAGCGTAGCAGGACAGGGAAGGGAAGGTCAGGCAGCTGATATCCTAGTGAGGGGAGACAGGTGGTAAGGATGTGTGACTCAGGAGCCCCTCGCCAGGAGTGGGGACTTAGCTCATAGGCTCAGAAAGGGAGAATCATTTGCTGGGGCTACACAGCTGAGAGGTGGGGGGCCGACTGCCTCTGTTGGCCCAGGACCGGCCCAGCTTTAACACTGCAGTCCCACATCCTGGGAAGCTGTGTGAAGGCAGGGAGATTGTCTGTCTGAGCTGCTATGACGTCTCCAGTGATTAGAGCAAAGTCTGGCACCCAGTAGAGCTTAATACACTTAATACATATACTGAATGAATGAATCTGTCATATCTGACGCATGGAGCATTTGCTTGTGCGCTAGGCATGGTTTTATGGTGCTTTAAATACATTAACCTGTTTAATCCACATAGCAATCCAATGAGGAAACAGAGAGGTTAAGAGACTTGGCTAAGGTCACACAGCGCTAAACAGCAGAGTGGAGATTGGAACTGAGAGCTGGCCTCTTCAACCCCCATGCCATCGTACCTCTTGGTGGAAGGAAAGAGGGACAGTTGTTGCAGTCATGTGTCCTCTGAGGTTCTTTCAACCCTCTTCTCATGTGCTTATCCAGGGCTCCCTGCAGCCCTGGGCTTACCTCGGTCATTGCACCCGCCACACCGCATTATTATTACTACTGTGTTCCCGCCTATCTGGGCTTCCAGCCCTCTTGCTAGAATGTATGCCCTTGAGAGCTGCTTCCATCTGCTTTCCCTGTCCTCAGTGCCAGGCCCGGGTTCTGCACGCAGGGTGTGCTCTGCATATTTCTAACAATCATCGTTTCCCTCCTGGTCCGTGTGTTTCTCATCCTCCCGTGCCCTGGCCGTGCCCAGCTCGCTGGCTCTGCGCCATGGCTCACGTGGTCTTTTGCCTAGAATGCTTTTTCCCTCCTCTCTTCCTGGCTCAGTGTCCATTGCCACTTGAAGTTCATTGCCCCCTTGAGCAAGGACTCTCTGGCTGCCCAGGCTGGCTTGGGTGTCCCTGAGGTGGGGCCACAGCCTGGTGATTACTCTTCCATCATGGCACCGATGTCACTGGGCCACGGTTTGCACAGCTGCCTGCCTCACTAGGCGGGGAGCAACGTGGGGGCTGGGACCTCACTGTGTTTATCTCTGTACCCTCCGTGACCAGAAGCCAGAACAGAGCGGGCACCGAGTCAGAGCTAGTTACATAATGCCGGACTCCAGTTATTTTCACTCCAACCAACATCTCTTGGGAATCCACAGCGTGCCAGGCATTGTTCTCATGCTTTCCACGTGGGAATTCGCTAATTACCCCTACAGCCATGGGCAGGTGCTGTTATCATTCTGTTTACAGATTCAGAAGCCAAGGTACAGAGAGGTCGTGTGACTTAACTAAGTTCATTCAATTAATAACAAGAAGAGTTAACTTCTGAACCCAGACCGTTGGGTTCCAGAGCCCACGCTCTCAGCTGCTGAGCGACATCTGCAAAGGTCCAACAAGCTCTCTGGGGCTGCCTCCAGCCCCAGCCCCTCGCCGGGGGCCACTTCTCCATAGGCCAGGGCAGCTGCTGGTAGCGTTGGCTCTTCAAGCTTGGAGGTGAGCACAGGCCAGGACAGGACGCTGGAGATCATCACACCAGCATCGAAACCACTGCTGTGGTTCTGTCGGGAGGGTGGGTGCGAGGGTGAGGTTCCAGCACAGCTCACATCCGTGCCTTTAAATGAGCACCACTGCTCAGGAGGCTTGGAGAGGAGGATTTGCAGCCACTTTGGCATCCAGCTGTCTCAAATTTACCAAATCCGAAAGTCTCACCAAAAATACGTGTTGTCATTCATTCATCCATTGATCCACTCATTCGTGGATCCATTATTTATTGAGCCCTTATCATCTATCAGCCATTGTGCAGGCGGCTTTACAGACTTCATCTCTTCCCATCCTCACAGCCATCGGCAGGCACTGTTCCCTCCATTTGCAGGTGCAGAGACTGCGGCTCAGGGGGCTTAGAAGCTTGTCCAGGGTGGTGGGGCTGGGGTTCCAATCCAGGTTGGCCTGACGTTAAAACTGCCAATGAATAGGCGACTGAGAAAAACAGTGAACTGACCCGTGACTCACTGAGGAGGGATGCTGGGGAGAGGCAGAACCACCCTGTTCGCTACACAGTTGCTCAGCTTGGCTGATTCACAGTCATTCACTCATTCATCAAACATCAAGGAGAATCTAGTGTTCCACGAACTCTGCTATGGGGTGGCTTGGGGGAGAAGGGCTATGAGACACCGACTATGAACAGAGTCAGGCAGAGGACATCTCTGATGGATCTCTGTGGCTCTCTCTGCCACAGATTCTGGCAAACCCCTCCAGGGGTGCCCATGAAGTCTCTCTATTCCTCCCTCCCCCGTCTCAGCCTACTGAACCTCTTGTAATTTTAATTAGCTAATTCACTCACATGCTCATCCAGGCATTTGGTCAATAAATATTTATTGGGCACCTCTCCTGTGTCAACACTTGTCCGGTTTTGGCAGATACAGTGATGAACAAGAAAGACAGGATTCCTGTCCTCAGGGAGCTTGCATTCTAGGGGAAGAGGGGACCCTACTTTTGGGGGCGTGTTGAGGGTGACTGGAGCTGAAGGTGGAGGAGCCAGCCATGTGAAGAGCCAAGGGCAGGGTGTCTCAGAGAGAGGGAACAACAGGTTTGGGAGCCCTTGAAAGGAAGAGGCTGGATGGTTCTGGTAGCTGCAGAAGGTAGAAGTCACTGACCCTGCTGTAAAGAGAATTACTCAGCTTCCATCTGTGTTCCCGCAGCATTGCGCATCCCCCTGTTCGAGTTCGCGCCATATGGTAACTATTGATTCATGCCTTTGTCCCCATGGAACTTGGAGTGCTTCTAGGTAATCTGTAACATGCAAGCCTGACAAACCTACGGGGTCGTTGGGAAGATTAAGGGAGACCATCCATATGAAAACCTTAGCTCAGTTTCTGCAACTGTAAATGCTCAGTAAGTGTTCATCATTATTCTTGAGGGTGACCTAGTGCCCACAGCCCAGGTGTGACACGCGGAGGGTTGAGTGCTGTTTAAGAATGCCCAGAAATGAAGGAAACAGGTGATCAGGCCCGACAGCAAAGCCATTGAGGCTGTCGATGGGTTGCCAGCAGCTGCCTGGGGGTTTCTGCTTCCAGGAAAGTGTGCCCACTGTGAATCCCAGGCCACAGACTTAGTGCAAGAAACATAACTTCACTTTATATCAGTTACGTTAATTCTGTACTAATTCTGTTTTCAGCCTCCATTCTAGGGTGGTGGACACAATCAAATAGCCCCCTCTTTTCCTAGGGTGATTCCTAAGGTCTAGAGGACCATATGGAGGTAAAGGGGCTGGCCTCTCTAGTCTTTGATAACATCCATCAAGACTCTGGATTTAATCTATGAGATTGATCTGCAGGGAGAGAGGGGGTGTGTGCTTCAGATTTGTCTCGTGGACTAAAGCTGATTTCTCCCCCAGAAGCTGATGCTATAATTAATTGGTTTTTTATTTATGTGCATAGGGCAAGAGAACCCCAATTTTGCACAGCAATAATTGGTGACTATGAAGGGGCAAGGTCCTGTGACCACCCCCCTGAGGCCCTGGAACCGCTGGCAGGGTGTGGGGTCCTCTCATGGGCCCTAAGTGGCTGCCTAGACAATTTTTGTCTAAGGGCTCAACTGATTGGGTTCCCGATCCCTGCTGCACTGCTCCAGGCCCCAAGGCATTTTTTTTTTTTCCTTTGGGGGGAAGAAACAGCTTCTGGATCAAGACTTCTCTGGGCTCTGGGTGAGTAACTTTAGGAAATTGACTGTCCCTTACCTCGTCTCTCAGGTTTGATTTCCCGGAAATAGAGGTTTGGCTTGTACTCTGGGGGATCCTCATGGCTGAGACCCAAACCCTGGGCCTGAACCACCCAAGGTAATGAGAAGCAGGAACAAAGGTCCACTCATGAAGTTGCTTCTGGATCGGGGCAAGTCCTGGCATTGATTCCGAGTTGCCCCTGGCAATCTGGTTCCAGGTAGCTCCTGGCACTGGTTCTGAGCTACTCGTGGCCAACCAGCTGGTATTCTGGGCTGTGTTACATGTAGAACTGTATTGTGTGTTAATGTTTGTCTGAACTGAATTGGCTGTTTTGGGGACTGAGTTTCTCAGAAACAGTAAAAAATTCTCTTTAGCAATGACCTTGTTTGTTGTGGCCACCTTGGGAAAAGCCCCTAAAATGGGGATGACTGTGAACAGCTGGCGAGACAGCCCAGGATAATTTGAAATTACAGGGGCCATTTGGGGATTCTTTTTAAGAGCCAGGTAATAGAGAAATCGTTAAAGAGTCGAGCTTGCCACCTTCTGGGCATCTATAGTTGCCAGAAGCTGTAAATGTTTACAAAGAACTGTAGAATCTTACCAAGCTCGTTTGATGTCCTGAGGGTTTGGCTTGATAATCCTCAGGTTGGAGGTCCCAAAATACTGTTGGACAAAAACGTGGTTGCACCTCATTTTGTGGTCAGAGGTGGTCAGGCAGGAATGTGGGGTGCACTTCCTTACGTGGTTAGGGGTCCTGCCAAACTGCTGTTAGCTTTAGGGGAATCACTTGGGCCATTAGAAGGAATGTTCCAATCAGGTAAGATCATTTAAAAGTGCCCTTAATAGTAAAGAGTTGAATTCCAAAATGACCATATTGAAAGTTTTGTTGTACAAAGCTAACAGAAAATTAAGTTATAAAAGGTACCCAAAGGGAAAGGCGATTAGGTCATGGATTTACAGACATTCCATAATTTACCTTTGAGGGAGGGCCCAAAATGAGCCCCTCCCAGAGTTGACGAGACTCAAGAGATTTCTGGGAAACTGCTATTCAGTACAGCCTGGTATAGTTACTGTTTGTCCCAGCTGAAACTTGACAAGATTTCTGAAAGGATTTAGTCACTTATGGTCAGAAATTTGGCCAAATCAGAAGCTGATATTTAAAACCTGATAGGAATTACTTTTTGGTTTTCTTCCCTAAATTAGTATAAAACTGTGTACCCAGAGGGAAAGAAGCAAATTAAGGATAATGTAACTGGATGGGTGAGTCAGTCCTTTGATAAGTAACTAACCTCCCCTGTTTATCTCAAAAACGTGTGACCTCTCTCAGGAGCTGTTATCTAGACCACCCCAGGTTCCTAAGACTGAAAGAAAGAAAGACAGGAAAAGAAGCTTTGGGGATGCATACTGTTATGAAAGCACCCTTGCCCCAAAACCTAAGGAAAAATTTTAAAACAGAGGCTATGAAATCTTTGTTGCATCTGTCTCTTATTTGTGTGTCTATATATGTATGTTATAAATGTGAGATATTTTTCTACCTCTGGATGCTATGGCAAAAATTAAGAGCTCTGTTTAATTGGCTTAAAGTAGGTGCTTACATAAATTATTTCTAAATTTAGCTAACCCAAATGTCTTTCAAGTTAACATGGCACAAATTAATCTTTGGTAACTGAAAGCTGATTTAAGATTGTTGGTTTGATTAAAATGGACATGTCCTCAGAGTTATCAGCATTGAATATGATGCAACCTTTACTCCGCATTTATTGGTCAAATAAACTAATGTTATCGCTGTTACAAAATTGGTTAGCAAAAATAATAACTTAAAGTGATGGATAATTTTGCCTAATGTCTTATGAAGTTTTGTAGGCAATCTCAACAATTATTGGGAACAAGTAAACTAAATAGTTATGAAAAAGATAAAAGTGTGGGGTGAACTTTTTAACAATAATTATGTGTTACGGCTTGTATATTTAAGAGAACTTCCAAAATCCCTCTGGTAACTTGAAACTTTGAAGTTTTGCTAGGTGAAGTTAAATGATAAAAAATTCATTGAATATCTGGGTCACTTTCAAATAAAATAAAATCCTAAAACATTATCACTAAATATGTCTGAGTTTTTCTACTATTGGCTTCTTATTACAGAGAAACTAAAAGATGTTTAGGTCTATTAGTAAACACGTCTTGTATTTTATTAAAATTGTACTATGAAGTAGCATGTTTCTAGAAATTATGAAAAGTGTTTATAAGATTTGCCAAACCACAGAATGCTAATGTAAAACATAGTTCATAATTGCTTACTTCTTGGTTTTCACTAAAAATAAAGGTCTGTAAGGGTTAAGAATTCTAATTAACATATGTGATTAAAACGACTGAAAATTAATAAGGAAAATATATTTGTATTCAAGGAAAATAAGCTGTATTTTTCAGCAAAGAAAATATAAAGAATGGAAGTTTGTTTGTTTTGTTAAGAAAGATAAATTTGTCCTAAAGTGCTAGGAGGGAAGAATGAAGGCATGGGACAAATTCTGAATGTAAAAAGAGAGTTCTAGAAGGTTCGTGGAGGAGGAAGCCTGAGTTGTGTATGGTCGAGTTGGCTAAGATTGAAATGAATTTAATTAAGTAAATAAATTTAAATATCAAAAGTAAGCTGGTGCAAAATTAGAATTTGGCTTTCTCTCTTTAAAAAGATAATTTTCTTGAACTTTTGGTTTGCTCTTGATAAAGTGGTTATAAAATGCTTTTATTTTTAAGTCTACCAAAAAGACAGAAAATCTATGCTTTAAAAAAATAATTTCCTATATTCAAAAAGACTGAGGTCTCTCTATAAAGGCTTTTTTTTTTTTGACTGTTTCTGTTGTCACTTTGATTGAATGGATAACTAAGCGTTGTTTCCTATTTGACAAAGCGTTTCAAAACTTTTTGATGAGCTTCTCCCAAAATTAGTCTTTTTTTGACTTAAATAAATAAATTTTGGGAATTTCCAATCAGCCCTGGGACTTCTCAAAGAATTTGTCTTCCCTTTCTATAAAGAGGAAGATATTAAACTAATTAGACTTATTTGATATGTTAAATTACATGGGAAGCATGATCAAATAAATGATGATCAATTTTCCTAGGTTACATTGTGTGGGTAAATGTTATTAATATAAGTGTTTTTAAAAAATTATATTACATTTCAAAAATTCTGATCTGTCCTGGTTGTCAGCCATAATTCTAGTCATTATCTCAAAGTGTTGTATGTCACAGAAATGGCCAAGTGTCTTTGTCAATTGCCATTTTTGAGTGTTTTGTTATTTCCAGACAGTTGTTTTACTCTGATGTTTTTGTAAATATGTTTCACCTTCAGAGAGAATTATGGGAAGAAGTCTGACACTTGTTTAGGTTTCTGATAAACTTTCAAACAATAAGACTGAGTTGGGTAAGAAACTACACAACTCCAACCTTGAAACTCATGACTTCATGAAACTGCTAACAGAAGATTAAGATCAAGAATCAATTATACAGAACTGAAGGAACTGATGAGGATGATTATAATTTTTATGACGTTTCATTTGATATATTGCTGATTTTTTTGATATTTTGTTTTGTCCAGATTTTGAGGAAACCTTTTTCTCTTAAGCTAACTATGACTTAAAGCAATTTGATAAATTATACCTTTGTAAGCAGAACCAAAACACTTATCTTTTTCTTTCTACCTGACCCCTCCAGAATTTGGAAACTCTTGGTGAGTAAATATTCTTATTTTCGTGGCAATATAATTATTTGTAAAAGTTCAATAAGAATCTGATCTCCTTATAGTGGGACACAATTGGAAACGTTTATATTACCAAGGCTTTGACTAGAATGTTGTATCTGAGAGAAACATGCATAGACTCAGATATGACTGAGCTCTAAGAGGTAGACATTGGACTTTATAGAATAAACCACTTGGAAATATTGGCTTGGTACCTTGCTTACAGGGTTCCCAAGAAACCTTACCAGGTTAGTAAAGAAGGTCACTCCTGGCAGGTGCAAAGAACCTCAGGATATTTTGGGGAACCTCAAGAGAAGAGAGGAATTCACTTAGATCTACAGATATCACAGGGAGAGTCTGATGACAGGTCCTTGGCTTGGCTTTCCTGGCCTCAAGAGGCCTTTAAAGTGCAATCTGAGATTCCTTATAAAAAGTTCCAGCAAAGCAGATTAGAAAGAGCCTATATATAATCAATTCCTATTCTTGCTGTACTTGTGTAAATAATTGGGCCAAATTTATTGAAACTAGACTTACTTTGCAAACCAATGAGTCTTAATTGGCTAACTTTGGTAAAAATGAGGGTGATTTTAGAAAGAAAAATTGTTTCAATAGAAACTATGGTACACATTCATCGATATTAGACTCTAGTTCTATTAATTATCTTTGAGGATTTTCTTTTCTATCTGGAAACTGGACCAGATCCTGAATTCTCACAGTCTCCTGAAATATCTGGCTACAAATCTCCAAACCAATGTTTTCAATTTTTTCCATCATTGCCATTTGGAATCATTGAGAACTGAAACTACCCTTTTTTACCCCTGAAACCCTGCAAACTGAGGCTGGACATCTTGGTATAGACATAAGAGAGATTTATGCCTGTTGCTGTGTAAACCACTCAGAAAGATACCTGAACACCTGACAACACCATCAGAGACATTTCAAACTGCAAAAGGTGCTTTGACTCTGACATCTAGAAATCTTCTTGACTGGCTGCTCTCTGGGCTCAGAAACTGGTTTATAATTTGTTCCATTAACCTTGTTTTTTTGTTGTTTCTACAGAAATGCTTTTTATTAAATGCCTGGTTACTTGCTTACACAATATAGGCCCGCCTGTGTCACCATCTCACTAAGAGGCAGGTTCAGTGAGATGGAACAACCTATGCCCCTTATCAGCAGGTATCCCCAGAGGTACAAGGTCCAAGCTGGTTTTCAGAACTGTTTTCTTGGATTCCTCAAGGGATTAGGTCGTTTTTCAGGGACTATTAAAATTTAGATTGTCTATACTTCTTATCTTTCTGGTCAGATACTTGATTATAAAATATGTCTTTAGATGTTATTCCAAAACTGTTGAACAAGGTATAAAAATTCTAATAATGCAAAATGTCAGCCTGAAGATGGAAGAGAGAATATTTCCAAATGACTGCTAAACAGTTCCCTTCCTCTAATTCAGATCTACACCCCAAGTCATCAGGAAGTAGCTAGATTGGTTGTCACTCCAAATGCCTCAAGAATGAGGAATGACCAAAAAATAGGGGGCGGGGTTGAAACCAGTAAGCAGTTAGCCATTGATGATTAGGTAGCTAGTAACTAAAGTTATTTTTCCTTTCATTCCTTTTTTTTTTTTTTTAACAATTGCTGATTATAGCTTTTAATTGTCCACCCACCCATTGTTAACTGTGCTGCTTAGGCAATATGCTCTCTGACTCCCACCAGTTTCCTGTAGATAACATCTCCCTGGAGCCTGGGTCACTATGGTAATGAGTGTTTGAACTGTTTTTCAGGAATTGGGACCCTCTTGTTCAGTTCAGGCTGATTGAGACCACCAACCCATAAACTGGGCCTGCACAGATGCCCCATAAGTGACCTATTAACTTCAAGGGGCTACCCTCAGATCCTGCTCTGCCATTTTGTGAACATGAGTCCTATGAAGAGGCCTGGAGTCTGACTACGCTTGTTCAGATCATCAATTACCTCACCGCTCCTCACCTCCAATCACCTCTCTCCACATTTCAGACTACCTTCTCCCCTACTCCATAAATATCCCTGAGTCCCCATTTCCAGTGAAACGGATTTGAGATGCGTTCTCTTGTTTCCTCACTGGGCTGCCTTGTGATTAAGTGCTCTCTCTGCTGCAAGCTCTGGTCTCGGTGTTTGGTTTTCTTGGCAACAGCCAAAAATGAATCAGGTTCAGTACCAATGTGTGTGTGAACGGGTGCAGAGAGAGAGAGATTGGGAGGGAGGGAGACAGAGACAGAGACACAGGTGGGGTAATGGAAAGAGAGAGAAGGAATTATGGCTGCTTTCTCTCAGTGTGCTGACTGCTGGGCCCCTGGCTGAGTCTCTAGCTCTCTGGGTGCTTGGAAGCCTTCTCGTTGCTCCTGCAGCCCTTGGTCACCAGCACATCTGTGTGAGGCTGTCCACTGCCTTGTTCCCAGGATGCACCACGCATCACTGCCTGTAGTTTCTCCCACCTCCCTTGGGCTCCCTGTAGGAAGTGAGGGGCAGGTCCTCTCTGCTCTGGGATCTGGAAACCTCTTGGGGCTTTTGCCCCCTTCCTGGGCTCAGCCTGGACAGAGATCAGGGCTCTGTCTTTAGGACCCAGCCAGAGTATCTGGTTGACCTCTAAGACCCTCCCTCTGGTGGAGAGACATCTCGAGTGTGGAGACATTGGTTCTGATCTGAGGGGTGGCAAGCTTTGTGGAAGGGGAGACCTCTTCCCACCGCCTCATGTGTTCTCCTACACGTTCCTTCTGCACTGTGAGGAGGCTTCCTGCCCTGAGGGTTTAGGTTCTGAAAGTTGGAAGCCAAAAGCTAGGAGGAACCTCCTTTCCTCTGCTTTAGGCCCCACATTGAGCTCTGAGGCAGCCAGCAGGATGGGGCCTGGGGGAAGGGGAGGGGAGGACGAGGAGCGGAGAAAGTAACCTGACAATGCAGGGGGAGGGGGCATCAGTTATAACGCCAAGGATCATCCCATCCTAAAAGCCAGTGGAGGCCTTTGCTTGGGACCCGAGCAGACCTTCCAGCATGACTGTGCTCATTCATGTGGTCCTCAGACCAGACACACTGAATGCCTGCCACGAGGCTGCTGGGTCCTTCTGTTCTGGAAGAAAGTAGATAGTTAATGCTATTCCCTGGGGAGGAGACTGCAAAGGCCAGAAGCAAGAGATGAGACAGCTGTGCAGGGAGGCAGCCACGGCCCGGCCTCAGGGTCCTCCTGCAGTGCTTGGGGACTGTGAGCTCTAGGGCGTGGGGGCTGGTTGCTTCTCCGTATCTTTGCTTTTTGGTGTGTTCCAATTCCTGAAGAAAGAACAATACTCTATAAAATGAATATATAATTGATGAAAATAACCGTGAATAACTAAATGGGTGATATGAAGAACACATGTTGTGATTTCAAACAGTCTTTTTGGGGGGAGACAAAGAAACCACAGCCCTGGGTTCCAGTCCTGCCTCCTCCTTCTTTTGGTGGTTGACATGGAACTTCAATGAGTCCCGTTTCCCGTCTCTGTAACACGGTGAAATGCCAGGATATGTTTTCCTGGATCTGTTGTTAGGATTAAAAGAGACTGCGTATGTCAGCAGGGGTGAGGGGCATTTCAGTCCTGGCCTGTCCCACCCAAGTCGTGGATGCTGGGGCCTTCCCTCCGGTACCACAGCATCCCCTGTGGGTGTCACGGGCCCTACCTTTTAGTCTGGGAACTTGGTGGGAGGCGGAAAGCTTCCACAGGACCTTGGCTATTGAAAGGAGGTGTCCCCTGGGGAAGCTGGGATGCTGCCCAGCGAGTCTCAGCTCCTCCGCATCTCTGCTGGACCACCCGCAGGTGTCTGTGGGGGCCCCTTGCTTTAGAAAGGTGGATGTGTTCCCGTTTTTCTAATGCCTGTCTGTGCTTCTCAATGGGGTGTCGCTTCACCTTAGCACCTGGTATCTTCTCCGCTTTGTAAGGCTTTTAGGGTCACCTTCCACCTTCTCCTCCACACCCTGGCTTCCTGCCTCTGTGCCTGGGGCGCGGGCACGGGCAGGAGAGGCTTAACTGCCCACCCCCCCGCCCCCACCCTCGTCTTCTCTTTTCCAAATCTAGGTCCACAGACTCTGCAGCAAGCTCCCTGCAGGCAGGGCCTCCCCTTTTGATTCTCTGGAGCCTACCTGGGGGTCAGTGAAGTGCCACCAGCTGTGTCTTTCTCTTGGTCTCCCCATTCTGACAATCCAAATTCCCGTGGATGTAATGTGGGGGCTCCAGGGTGCAGGGGAAGGTTGGTAGAATCTAGAATGTGAACTAACCCGCAAATGACCGTTTAGACACGTCATCCTGCCGCTGTGTATCTGCTCTCTGCACATAGTAGAGGATACCCTCCACTGCCCCTCCATCCAGAAGGAGCCTTCTGAGAAGCACGAGCCGGGCAGTCCCTTAGTCAGCCAGGCAGAGGGCGGATGGAGGCAGAGTAGACACAGTGGGGATATCTGAGTCAGACTGCTGAAGCTCTGCCACGTGCTCGTCTCTCCCTCTCTCTGAGCTTCAGTAGCCTCATCTGTAAAGTGGGGATAATAGTTTCTCCTTGAAAGCTAGCTGTGAGGTATAGTGAGCCAAGATACATGAAGTCATTTTCTGAATGTTATAATTATCATTATAAGGTGCTGTTCAAAGGCGAGTTGTTGTTCCTGATAGCTGATTGATGGGTTCCATGTGTTTGTTTGCTTGTCTTGAATCAACCAATAGTACTTTAAAGACTGAGCCTCATGGGCATGGTGAACACAGCAGTTTAGATTAGTCCCTTCCTTGTGTCTGACCAGTGACCAGATCTGTCCAATCTCCTGGGGAGGTTTTGGAAAATACATTTTCTAGAGTAAGGAGGCATGTGAGGATAAACGCTTTGCCCCATGCCACCACTACTATCTACCTTCTTTTAATGTGGTCAAGTGAGGCTGTGATGCCTGGTGCTATGGCAGTCATCTTGCAGCCATGAGGAGCAGGACCAGAAAATCAAAGGGATTTCTATTGATCTAGCCTGTTAACATTGTGAGCTGATACATTAACCCTGGGTAAGTCACTTCCTGACTTCTTCTAATGAGAGAGGAATGGATGTCCTTATGGCAGGAGCCACAGTTGGTGGGATTTGCTGTCACTTCAGCTGAAAGTCTCCCAGGGGCACACTCCTTGACAGTCGACTTCAGTCCAGTCGTCTTCAACTTCCCGTTGAGCTCGAGTTCCTGCCCATCCTTCCAGCAAGTCCATCTCTCCGTGTTGGGTCCAAGAATGGCACCGAGAGAAGCTGCTGCCTGAGGTCTTTCCCATCTCTGACTTCGAAGACCCTCATAGAAGCCTGGTCAGATGGAAATGACCATTTCCACGTGGTGGACTCCAGCCACACTCGCCTTCTGATTGTTCCTCAAACCCTCACCCTGCTAGTTTCTGGCCCCAGATCTTTGTCCTTGTCGTTCCCTCTTCCAGGCACATGGCCCTGTCTGGGTGCAAATACTCTCCTCGTGCACCCAGGAGGAGAGCGAGTGCCAGCCTGTCTCCTCCGCATGGCCCTATGTGAGGCCGCCTGCACGGCGTCGGCTTTCTGTCAGCTGTGGTCTGCTGGGCGTGGATGGCTCTGCTTTCTGGGTACGTTGTTGGGATACGAGCAGGAGACTGTTCTGTCACTGTGCCAATGAGGACACACGTTGTCAGTCTTCTCAACAAACCCGTGTGGAGCAGACGTCAGGTAGCAAGCACCATCCTTGGGAAAGGAACTGCAGGCGTAGAAGCTGACGTCACAGTGGACAACATCACGCTCATCTATTGACTGACGCGTGCATTGTGTGAACATTTGTTGGGCACCCATGCTGTGCCCAGTGATGGAGAAACGGCCAGGGGCTCCACCACGGTGGTGTGGACCCACCCCATGGGTCTGATCTGCCCGGTCTTCACTTACTGGTGTGACACCGTGTGAAAAAGCCCACCTCTGACTCTCAGTTTCTCATCTGTAACGTGAAGATGATTACATGTCATGGTTCGACGGTCTTGCACAGACGGCACCGAGAGCGATGGCTCTCTCCTGGGAGCTCAGTGACTGGGCTTCTCCTCCCTCTTGAGAGCTTGGACCGTCTGCTCTGAAAGTCTCACTGCAAAGCCAAAGGCCTTTCCAATAATTGGTGCCGAAAGAGGGGCAGCAAAGTAGGTCAGGGCTGAGGTCTCCACAGCCTCACTTCATATGCATAGAAAGGAAAACAGTGCCCGGATCCAGGAATGAGGAAGAACGTTAAGAAATCTTTGATGCTAAGATAATTGGCATAGAAGAAAAAGGATGACTTGTTCTCTTTATTATTGACATTTAGACAAGAATGGTTTTGGCGATGAGAAGGAGAGAACCTCACGAAGGGGAGCTCCAAGTGAAATGTCTTGGTCACTTCCGGGCTGCTATGACAAAATACCACAGACCGAGGGGCTTAGAAACAACAGACATTTATTGCTCACAGTTTTGGAGTCTGGAAGTCCAAGACCAAGGGCTTTTGGCGAATGTCCTCTCCCTGGTGCATCGCCAGCACTTGCTCCCTGTGTCCTCACACGGTGGAAGGGGACAGGGAGCTCTCTGAGCCTCTTTTATAAGGCACCAATCCCTCATCATCTTTAGGGGTTGAGATTCCAGCATATGAATTTGGGGGACATATTCAGACCATGGCAGGCAGTGTGGCTTTGTCCCTTCTTACTGTCTTCCCTTTCTCTCCTCCCAATATACACCTGTCCCCAAGTCTTCCGGAAGGTAGGTAGTACAAGGTAAGGAACGTGGGTTTTAGTGCCAGAAGGAGCTGGATTTGATTCCTGGCCCTGGTGAAAACTCGGGCAGATTTTTCAACCTCTCTGAACCTCAGTTTCTTCATCTGTGGAGGTAATAATGCCCATCTCATGGACCGAGTGAAGGAGTGGGTGTGAATCATCGGGCACGTGGTAAATGTCACCACGTGCTTGTCCATCCCCTCCCTTTTTACCTTGGGCATTTAGACTGGTGCTAATGTCTAAAGTGGTTAGATTTCATGTCAAAATCTCTCAGGTCTTCTCTGTTCCTAATTTCCTTTTTCTCGCCTTGGCTCTGGAAGTTCTCATTCCTGCCCCCTTAGCTCCCTGCCCGGTTCAGGGGCCCCACCCCCTCCTGGCCCTGCCTACTCCTGGTCTCGCTGCCGTCCATCTTGCCCCTCTTTCCTCCCCACTGCACAAAGGGATCTTCCCAACTGCAAATCTGACTCCGCCAGGCTCTCAGAGCTCCCGGCTGCTCTTACGATGAAGCGTGCATCCTGACCTCGCATTTGAGGATCAGCCCTCCAGCCTCACCTCCCTCAGCAGAACCCTGAGAAGCCCAGGCTGCAGCCGCAACAAACACGTCCTACTGCAAATGCATCCCAGTGCTGGATGCCCTGGCTCTTTGCACACACAGCCTCCTCATCCACCTGCCTAACTCCTGCTCGTCCCTCAAAGCCCAACTCAGGTCTTTCTCGAGGGGAGCCTTCCTGGACAGGGCTGAGGCAGAGTTTCTGCCTCTTCTTGTGTTACCCCTTCAAGTCCTTGTTCGCCTGTTGTCATGGCACTGACCGCACTGAACTGACACCATCCGTATACTTGTCTGCTGTTCCCCGCCAGACGGAAGTTCTTTGTTCGCCATTTATTTAGAAACCCATTCAACAGACGTTTATTCAGTATCTCGTATCCCAGGCCCCGGGCTGGCAATGGGAACCAGGTGCAGAACAAGACAGACAGGGCCCCTGCCTGAAGAGTGCACACGTCCTGCAGAAGAGGACAGCGAATAAACAAGGAGAGAAATGAGAAACATCTGACAGTGACAGGCACCATAGGGGGAAACATGAGCAGGAACAGAGCAGAGGGGTGGGTGCATTGGGTATGTGTTGGGAGATCGGGACGGCCTCTCTGTATCCTCCATGGAAGGCACTAGAATGCTTGTTGACAGAAAGGAGGGGGAGGGACGATGGGAGCACATCTCTCTTTGATGCACGTTGTCTGCGACTTGTGGCCAGTTCATTCCTGAGAGTCCCTGGGTTCTCAGTGAGCGCCCCCTTGCTCTGTATTTTTCCAGATGCCAGTTCTCAGATTGGATTTGAGCCTTAATACAGCTGACAAGTGCTCTCTTTCTCACCACAACCACCACGATTAACCTGAGTGTGGGAAGACCTATGCGTAAGAGCTGGAGGAGAGCGAATGTGGGTTCAATATCAGAGAAAGCTCTGGAACAATTAGTGCTGTGTGACATCCTCATAATAATGGCAATTATGACAAGAATAACCCCCACCATGCGTGTGCGGCTTGCCATTTCCATTGCCATAGCCAATGTCGCATGTTCATCTCCCTGCAGAGCTGTGAGATCATGAGCCCCTCTTATGGAAGGGAAACAGGGACTCACAGGAGCGAAGTGGCTTCTCCAGGGTCCTACGCTGATCCAAGTGTCCAGTCCAGGGCTCTAATTCCAAAGTCTGGCTTCCACAAAGGGCTGTCTTGGGAAGTGGTGAGCTCTCCATCAGTAGAGGTGTGCAAGGAGAGGCTGAGCACCCCCTCGGCAAGGAGACAGAGAAGAGGACGAGGTGAGAGGTGGGCGGCAAGGCCTCCCTGCCCTGTCTCAGGGTGTGGCTTTCTCATCGTGAGACTGCAGACAACACACTGCCAGGTGCACACAGGCCCTCTGTTTCCTAGCCTCCAGAGATCAACCGGAAAGCCAGGCTGCCCCCTGCTGTGCTCCGGTCCTGGCTGCTTGAGCCTTCCTGCTGGGTTCTGAAGGAAGTCTGTGAAAGCCAGGCCACTTTCTGGCAGGTGAACTCTAAGCCTTTGAGCTTTAAAGTTGGCTGTGCCTCACACGGTGCCAGCCTCAGCCATGCCCATCCTCTCATCCCTGCCCCGATGAGACCCAGGATGAAGGGTTTGAGGAGACGGGTCTGGACCACCACGTGCGAGGTCACTGTCTGGTTCCCAGCCACAGACAGCCACTCCTGGGGTGTCTTCTGGAAGGGTGAGTTGGGGGTTGGGAAGCAGGAATTGGCCCAGCAGACATATTCTAGGAGGGGCATGTGGCAGTGCTCTAACTTGCAAGTCCAGAGCCACCGATCCAGGCCCTTCTCTGCTGTCCTGCACCGTGGCCTTTGTGTCCTCTCAGGGAGGGGCCCTGGCATCACCCAGAGATGGCTGGAAGGCATTTCACTCACTCAGGGCCTCGGGCCTCGCTCGGATGTGGGGACCTTCCCAGGGACACGGGCAGCGGATGCTGTGGGGTTGGGCAGGCGGTCAGCTCCCCGCATGCGCCTGCACCCTGAAGCAGAACAGGGCCCCTGGCCTCGGAGAGCCCCCTGAAGCGCAGCGGGGGGAGCGTTCCACAGGCACAGCCTTTCCGGAAAGGAGCGCCTCTGACCGTGCGGCAGGCCTGCAGCCCCTGGCGCAGCCAGCGCTCGCCTGCTGGAAGCGCCGGAGGCTGGAAGAGCGAGGGCTCTGCTCGCCAAGCTGCTCTCCGCAGCGTTGCTGTCGAGGAAGGACATCAGCCTGACAGTCCCCAGCCTTTTCCTGTGAGTGAGACTTTCCCGGAGAACAACAATGTAATGGTGCAGGTCACCCCGTCACGCCCCGGCTCTTACTCTGCCCGCCAGACAGACAGGGTCCTGGCTCAACGCCGGCTCACGGGGCACCCGCCACCGCGCTCTGCCCGCTGAGCTCACCTCCTCACCTGTCCACGGACGCGCGCTCCTGCACGTGAGGATTCACGTGCATCCGCGCCCGGCAGAGTCCGGGCCTGGGACGTGACAGTTCCCTACGACTGTGGGGTTGTTGTCCTCAGGGAAAGGCTCCCTCGTGGGAAGAGGCAGGGACTCGTTAGGCTGAAATTCTTTCTCGGCAGTGTAAGGGCACCAACTTTCCGCAGGCATAGGGTCGCCGCTCCCTGAGGCACATGGCACGAGCTGGGGACGCCTGATGGGGGTGGGGCCAGTCCTTGATTTTGGTCTGTCTTGGAGTCTTTGGAAAAGAAAAAAAATGCTTTATAATAAATAATGGTAAGAAATAATAATAATCACTGATATTTATTGAACGTGTAATATGTGCCAGGCACCGTGTCAAGTGCTTCCTAATCACTAACTCTTTTATCTTTCCAACCACACTGTAGACAGATTCTCCTTAACCCCCTTGCACAGATGGGGAAGTGGAGGCACAATGAGGTTAAGCAACTTTCTCTGGGATGCTGTATTAGTCACCTATTGCTGTGTAACAAATCACCCCACCACTTCCCAGCTTCAAACACAGGCATTTAGCATCTCACAGTTTCTGTGGGTCAGGCATCCCTGAGTGGATTAGCTGGGTGGTTCTGGGTCGGGGTCTCTCATGAGGCTGTCGTCAAGGTGCTGGCAGGTGCTGCAGGCATCCGAAGGCTGGATGGAGCAGAGGGACCACTTCCAGGAGGGTCACTCCTATGTCTGCAGGCAGGAGGCTTCAGTGCCTCATCATGGGACCTCTCCTTAGGACACTTGAGCGTCCTCACGACGTGGCAGCTGTCTCCAGAGAGAGGGGCCCAAGGCAGAGAGCAAGGATGAAGCTGGAGCCCCTGTTATGACCTAGTCTCAGAAGTTATGCTCCATCACTTCCCCTTCTTTCTACTTCTTCGAAGGGAATCAGTAAGTCCAGCCCGCGCTCGAGAGGCAGGGCATTAAATTTCAACTTTGGGAGGGTGCATCAGAGAACCTACCACCACACTTTAAATCGCCAGGGGCACAGGACCAGTCAGTTGCTTCACTGGGATTCCTACCTCAGCCATCACGGCCCACAGGCCTGGGGTCCTTCTTCCTTTTCAGGATTAGTGGGACACTGTTACATTACATTACATTAGTGTGACACTCCACCCCTCAGGATTAAGGTGACCCTCTTGGTTGGTATCACAGGTGTAAGTAGGCACTGACTGATCTGAGCATGGCTGGAGGGTCTGGAATCACGGGTGAGCTGCCCTGATCTGGAATTTAGGATGTGTTTTGATGGGAAAGCTGACAGGCCAGAATTGCTGAGGTTCCCAGCTGTGCTGTCTCAGCTGCTATCAGGGAACAGGGGACAGCTCGGTCATCCAGTGTCGGGTGTGTGTGTGTATGTGAGTATGTCTGTGTGTGTGTCTGTGTGTGTGTCTGTGTGTGTGTGTCTGTGTGTGTGTGCATATGTGTATCTGTGTATGTGTCTGTGTGCATGTCTATTTGTGTACATATGTATATGTGTTTGTGTGTGTGCGTGTTTGTGTGTGTGTCTGAATTTCTGTGTGTGGCTGTTGTGTACGCCTGTGTGTGTGTGTGTCCGTATCTGTGTACATGTGTGTCTGTACACGTCTGTGTGTTTCCCTGTCTGTGAGTGTTTGTGTGTGCATGTGCCCAGGTGTGTGCGCACAGTGGGCAGTAGGCTTGGGGTGTAGATTGTACAGGCCCTTGCAGGCCCTGGTAAGGCGTTTGGGCTTCAAATTGTAATGAGTGAAGCCACAAGGGGTTGAAGCAAGGAGTTTAAGGTGAGCCGAGGTCCAGTTTCTCCTTTGGAAGGTGCTGCAGGGTGGAGAATGGGGTGGGGGGCCAAGGCTGTCTAGGGGCGAGCACACACCATCCAGGAGACCACGGCCGGCCTGGGCTGGATGGTGGCCCGTGAGGAGAGGAGTGGGAAGGGGTCAGCTGCTGGGATTTGGTGACCGTTTGGTCTTGAGGTCGAGGAGGATGGGAGGAGCCCACAATGCCATGGCCGTCTGGTGGGTATTGGTGGCATTGCTGAGAAGAGGACCTAGGAGAAGAGGGAGCTGGATGAGAGAGGACAAGGAGCCCAGTTTTGATCAGCCTGCGTGAGATGCTGGTGGCTCATCCCTGGGTGGCCCTGGAGTGCTTGGCTATTTGTGACTGGAGCTCCACAGAGAGGTGAGGGCTGGGGAGCAGGCTCTGGGAGGTACCTGATGGCGCAGTGAAGAGCCTGGTCTTGGAGGAGAGATAGACTTGAGCTTTGAATGTTAACCTTCTTTGGGCCTCAGTGTCCTCAACTGTAAACTGGGGACAGACATCGTTCTGAAGACTATGCACGTGATGTATGCAGAGTGCTCTGGCATACGCTGGCACACAATGAACTCAAAGTCCCCTCCTTGCACCAGAAGGCCCAGGGAATTGTGAGGGATGTGCACCCCCCTGGGGAGAAAGAGGCAGCTAGAATTGGGGGACGGGGCCCTCCCAAGAGCTAGATTCTGGGTGCACCGGATGTCTGTCCAGAACAAGGCCCTGTTCCCACCAGTTCCCACCAGTTCCCACCAGTTCCCACCAGTTCCCAGGACCGGCTGTGAGTCATTGCTGCTGCCTTTGTTTTGACTGGTGCCTGATGCAGCCCGGCTCTGCAATGATGCAGATGCTGATGCTGTTGCTAGGCAACCGAGCTACAGCACAAATCCTCTGAGGCCTCTGTGCCCCTCACCCCTCACCCCAGAGCTGCTGATAGTGGTTGACTTGAAACTGGCTGTCAAAACGGAGAGGAGTTCACCTGCAGGTCCGAGGGTAAGTTAGGGCAGCGATGGGCACAGCTTCCATCTACTGAGGGCTTGTTCTGTGCCAGCCTCCGTCCATGCATTAACTCACTTCATTTTTTATAACAGCCCCAAGATGCGTGTTCTAACTACTCCCATCTGACAGATGAGAAACCCAGGACTTAGAGAGGGAAAGTGGCTCATCCAAGCCCACCTTCAGAGTCGGTGGAGGAACTGAGATGTAAGCCTGGGTTCGTCTGAGCCTAGGAATCATGAGAGGAAGAGGAATTCGGCGTTGATTCCTCGCCTGGTTTCAGCACTCCCTGCTTCATCCGCTGTCCACTGCAATTCATTCTCTGCAAAGCAACTGGAAGTCAGATCTGTGCTGCTGCTACAGCCCGCCCACCCTGCCCAGGGCCTTGGGGCGCCCCTTACACTAAATGCTCGTGCTGTGTGCAGCCTGACACTGCGAGCCCTCCGTGGCATCACTTCCCTCCCCATTCATGCTTCCTCCTCCCTTCTTTCTGTGTCTGCTTCCTTTTCTCTAAGCTTCATGCTCTCCAAGGCCTCAGAGCAGGTGACTTCCCCACCTTGACCTGGGGAGATCCTCACCCACCGCCCGCAGGTTTCAGCTCAGATGCCTCCCCAGCAGCCTTCCCCGAGGCTGAGTGTGGAGTCTGCTTGCTCCCAGGTGGCCCTGCACACCCCTTTCTGCCCATTTAAGTGACTCTCCTCTAACCAGGCACTGAGAGTCCACATGTCACTCACCCTTCATCTACTCCAACACCTACGCAGACCAAGAAATACGTTCTGAAGGGATGAGCGTCTGAAAAGTGGATGTCTGAACCCGCGAAGCAAGCATCCCGGGGTGTTTGGTCTTAACATTCATTTGGGATAAAGCAGAGCATGAATGTTTAATCTGCCTCTGCTCTGGCCAGACATTGTGCTGGGTCTAGTGCGCATCCCCAGGGAAGCACTCACACCTCACTGTAGCCTATTTTGCAGGTGAGGAACCTGAGGCTCAGAGACAGGAAGCGACTTGCCCAAGGCAGCACAGCGTGTAATTAAAAGTGCCAGGATCCAAGCCCAAGTCTATCTATCTGGTCCCACAGCTCTGCTGTGAAGTTCCTGGTCTCTCTGAAGAGCATTTAAAATGAAACAGTGCAGAAATAAGAGCCCTGACATTTTCACGGATCCACAGTGTTTGCAGACACCTTCAGTTCGGAGAAAACACCTGTCAGAGAATGAAAAGGCCAAGTTGAGGCTGGGAGTGGAGGAGCAGAGAATAGCGGGGTAGGGGAGTTACAGGGAAAGCACAGGGAGAGAGCCGCACTGGGTGGTCCCTCCCCAGGACACCAGGAGCACCCTCCTCCCCTCCACAGCGCTCAGCAGGGTCCGCTCAGTGACGAGTCCGCAGACCTGGTGCACTGCCTTGGCCTCTCCGCCCTCAGCGGCCCAGCCATCTGGACCGTGTCCCCAGGAGCCAGGCAGGCCTCCCGGCTTAGAAGGGGCACAGCCATGCCTGGCTGCAGCAGCTCTTCTCGGAAAGTGGGGCAGCAGGTGCCTGCAGCCTGGGGGAGGCATGAGGGAGCTTTGGGATGGCCAGAGTGACATGTGCAGGATGGAGGGGCAGATGGGAGGGTGGGCGGGCAGCTCGGGGTCAGACCACAGGGACCATTTGTTCCTCTTCAGGGCAGCATCAGAGGCAGCTTGCCCCGTCCCTGACCTCCACGAGCTCATTTAATTTTCACAAGGGGGTAAATTATTATCCCCACATTATAGAGGAGCTGGAGCCTCATTCATTCATTCATTCATTCATCCATCCAGCAAGTTTATCGAGTACCAGTTGAGCACTAGGCATCTCCACTTGGATGCCTAATAGGCATTGCAAACTCTCCCCCACTCTTCCCGTCTCCAACAGTAGCTCCCCGTCCAGCCAAGTGGGACTGAAGCCCAAAGACAAGAGCCAGTCTCCACTCTTCGCTTCCACATCCAGTTCACGCATCTACTGCTGCTTCTCCCTCTGATATCCGGAACACGGGGATTCATTTCTCTCCGATTCCGGTACCTGCTCCCTGGTCCCAGTGGCCCTTATCTCCAGCTGGGATGATGGCGTCAGCCTCCTGACTGGTCCCCTTCATAGAGCACAGATTAGGTCGTGTCCAGCCCCTGATGCAAAACTTGCCCGGCTTCCCGAGCACTGAGAGGGCATGTGTCCTTCCCTGGGCTGCGTGCCCACAGTGGCCGGCCCTCCGGCCACCTCCTCCCAGACTCATGACAGCCCCAGGACCTTTGCTGTGTCTTCTTCCTGTAAGACCCCACCCCATCTTTGCACAGCTGACATTCATGCCTCAGCTCCTGTCGCTGTCACCATGAGGCCTTCCTTCGCCTGGTTACTCTGTGTCTCATCGTCTCATTTTATTTATTGGTAATTTATTTAATCTCTTGTCTTGTTTATTATTCTCCTTCCTTACTATGGTATAAGTTCTATGAGAGCAGGAATGGGTCCTGTTTCAGCACCTGGAACAGTATCAGGTGCTGTGCTGGCAGGGCTGCTGCACTGTGCAATTCCAGGAGACACGATTCACATCAAAGTCTACATGAAGAATGCTCTGGAATAGTGCAGTGCACAACTTGTGTAACTGTCTGTGGCAGCCCTGGGGATACAGTGGTGAACAAGGTAGCAACAGTCCCTGATCTCACAGACCCTACAGTTTAAGGGACTTAGCTCAACAATTGGAGCCTTTTATAACAATAAGTGCCAGACACTGCCAAACAGCTTACATTCACGATCCGTATTTCTTCTAACAAAAGCCACTGTTTTACAGATTAGGAATCTAAGGCTCAGAGAAGTAAAGCGATCCGCCTTAAGGTCACTTGCTTGATAAGGGGGACCCAGGACACAAACACACTTCAAGCTTGTGGCAAGGTCCAGGTTCTTGGGGACACACAAGTCAGCGGGTCCCCGTCCTCCTGGGCCTCGTCATCTTCTGCGGGCCAGGGCCTGGTCTTCTTCATGCAGTTGCATGTGCCTTTCATGATGACAAACAGTTTACATCTATTTTTCTTCTCGTGTATGAAACCTCACAGCAGTTGGGGACAGAGATCCAAAGAGGAAAAGCGACTTCTCCAAGGTCACACACAGTGAGAAGAAGCAGGGGGTTGGAATGGGGACCCAAACCGTCTGATTTCCTGGTTGTTTCTACTCCGTGGCACCAACTGGGAGTGACGACAATGACACGCCGCAGCTCCTGTAGTTGAGGCATGAAGAGGATGCTGAGGAGCGGAGGGAAATGTCTGGCTCTGCTGAGAGTGGGACAAGGGGTGCAGAAAATGGCCTTGAGACAAGAAGAAGGAGTGTCCAGGCAAGCCAGTGGCACTCCAGAGAAGGGGCCTGGACAAGTTCACTTCAGGCTCATGGCTGTCACTGGAGGTGGCGCTGGGACCCGGACCCAGAGCTGCTGACCCCGAGGCTGGCCCTTTGCTTGGCCCCGGCCCTGGGGACTTTTAACATTCACCTCCCCTCCCCCGCCCCTCCTCTGCCCTCCCCCCCCCCCCCCCACCCCGGTCGAGATGTTGTTAGATATCAGCTGGATCAAGGGGATGGTGATTTCCCAGCAGTCTGAGCCCTGCGGAGAGCTCTCATGAGCCCTGCTTCCTTTTCTCTCTAGGTGCTTCCATCATCTAAATATGGATCCTAGAAATGTAACAGCTGGGACTTGGGGGGAAGGGGGCATTAGGGGACTCTGCCTCCCAAGGGTTCAACTGTTCTCAAGGTTTCTGTGATGTGAGATGGTTGGCGTCAGTGCTGGGTCTCCTGCTTTCATGGGACTTCTAACTGTCCCCTCCGTGGATGTCCCAGTGGCCTTGGTCCATCCCGCCTCAGCAAATGGCACCATCTTCCACCTCTGCTTGCACCAGAGAGCTGGGAATGGTCATGTGTCCTTCCCCAGCATACGCCCCACATCCGCTTCGTCTCCACGTGCTGTTCATTCTGTCTCCCGATAAATCCCAGCCCTGGGCATGGCCCTCCATCCCACAGGGCTTTCCCTCCAAAGTTCTCTCCAGTGTGTGACGCTGCTGGCACATAGCCAGCTGTAATTCCAGGAGGAGCTGTCACAAGGGAGCTGTAGGCACGAGGAGGAGAGAGTCACTAGTTCTTTCTGGGTGGGACAAAAGGGGTGACATTTAAGCTGAGCCTGGAAGGTTGGGGAAGGAGGTGGTAACCAGGCCTACAAGGGAACTGCTGACCCAGGGCCCCAGGAAGTTCTGGAACCGAGCGCCATCGATCCCTGCCCCTGCCCTGCCCCTCCCCTGGGTAGGCAGAGAAGGCACTGCCTGGACCAGATTCTACAAGCAGGAGGAAGGGACAACGGGCGCTCCAATTTCCTCGTCTGTACGGTGGATGGAATCACGTCTGCTCCAGCTTGGTCTGTGGGAGGGTTGGGGAGGGTCACGGCTGACCGCATCCTGCCGGAAGCCAGGAGGGTGGGGTGCAGACGGAGTGCCGGGCTGTGTGCACAGCTGTGCTTAGCTGCTGTGGAGGCTGGGCTTGGGAGCCCAACAGCTGGGGTTCGAATGCCCTCCATCACCGACCTTGGGCAGGCGGGCACCTTGGGCGAATTAATCACCCTGGTGCTTCTCGCCATTCCCAAAACAAGGCACACTCAGAAAATGATCAAACACGTTTGTGCCCCTGGAAAAAAACAGATGAGTCTGCTCACATTCGGGGACTCTGTCTATCACCAACGCCGAGGGCGTCAACGCGATCCCAGCACAGCCCTGACCCACAGAGACCCCCTGGAGGGAGCGCCCCGTCTGTGAGGTGGGGATGTTGATAAAGACAGCGCTCTCCTCCTAGTGTTGCAGTGAGGATAAAATGAGAATCTGTGTCCGTGCTTCCCGCCGCAAGGAGACTGCCACGCCGTCCACGGTCCTCCTCGTCCGCCCGCTCTCCGTGCTCTGCTGCTGAGACGCATCTGTTCCCTGGCTCTGCTCTGCCTTAAGTCGGCTTCCGATGACCTCCAAGAATGTCCTCACAAGTGACCCTGGGCCTCTGTCTCTGGAAATGACAGAACACGACTTCTGGTTTCTGCGTCCAACCCTGGTGAGTCTGACGGACTCTGAGCCTCGTCTGCTCCAGCCCTCCCCAAGCCACGCTTCTGGTCTCCCACGCTGAGGCGCAGCTCCCGACCATGGTGGTTACGTGGGGGCTGGAGGAGGGCGGTGTTGGGGGCAGGTGACACAGACACGTGCACACACACACATATACAGTGTGGAGGAGGAGCGTGAGAGTATTTATTTACTAAATGGCAGCCTCTGTGCATGACCTTACTTGATTCTCTCGATAATCCTATGGAGTGTCCACTATTATTAGCGCTATTTTTAGAGACATAGAGGCAGGGGCTGGGGTGAGGGAGGGTATTTACCTAAGTTTGAACAGCTGCTAGGAGGCAAAGAGGGTTCACACCCAGATCCGTGTGCCTTCTGAGCTGAGTGACCCTCCGTTCAGGTCTCTCTGCCTGTCCACGCATCCATCCATCCGTCCGTCCATCCATCCATCTGTCAACTCCTCCCTCATCCGACATTTATGAAGACCAGGCCAGTGCCTCTGAGGCTCTGGTGAAGGGCTCCTGCCTCTGGCTCGTCTCCTCTGCTCTCCGCTTCCCCGCCGGAAGTAACGCCACCCGGCTTCCTTACAGTTTCCCTGATGGTTCCCGTCTCGAGGACTTCACGTAGGCTGTTCCGACCGCCAGGAACACACTTCGCCCGGCTAGTGCCTTCTCCCATTTCAGGTTCCAGCTGAAACGTCACCTCTCAGAAAGACCACCCCTGATTTCCCTTTCTAAAGTAGGTTCTTTCTCAGTATTTCTATCATTGAGCCAGGTTCATTTCCTTTCTACCCATTAAGTTAAATTTCATATTTAATAATAAAAAGAATATCCAACACTTACTTTGTGCTCTATATATGTCAGGCACTGTTCTACTCCATATCATAGAATTGTATAACCTCACATAATATTGAGGTTGTTATATTCCTCATAGAAGCCAATGGTTCTCACTGCTTCCATTTTGCAGATGAGAAAACTGAGGTCAGAGAGGCTATGTTTACTTATTTGTTAGATTATTATCTTTTTCTCCAGCTGTCCTGTAATCTTCATGAAGGCACAGCCACTGCCTCGCCCATAATAGGTGCACATTACATATTTGTTGAAAGAACGAATTCCAGGCTCCATGCTGGGTGTTGGAGAAGAAGAAGTCAGGACAAGCTTGGGAAGAGAGAGAGGACTTTAGAAGAGCACAGCCAGCGCTGTGAAAGGTGCCCCCACACGGACTATGTCAATGGAGTCCAGAGGAGGGAGAATTCACGCAGCCTGAGGAGCTCTTAGAGGGCTGAGGGCTCTTTACAGATTCTGGATACAAGTCCTTTATCAGATATATGGTTTGCAAATATTTCCTCTCAGTCTGTGGCTTGCCTTTTCATTCTTTTAACAGCGTCTTTCAAAGAGCAGAAGTATCTATCTTCCAAGCTCAATGTTATATTGCTTGTAGCGTAAGGACCTAACAATAGTATACTGCCAGTTCTTGCTTATCTTTTGTGCTCTGTTATCATGCATTTTACTTTTATATATGCTATAAACACACAACACATTGCTACTCTTATTGATCTAAATAGTCAGTTATCATTTGGTGCAGTTAAACACAAGAAAAAATGATGTCTATATTTAACTTCCTTTTTTTCTACTTTCAGTGCTTTTTTACTTTTTGGCGTAGCTCCAAGATTCTTTCTGGCATCATATTATTTCTGTTTGATGAACTTCTTTTTTTTAAGGTCTTTTTTTGTGGTGAGAAATATTGGCCCCGAGCTAACATCTGTTGCCAATCCTCCTTTTTTTTCCCCTCCCAAAGCCCCATTACACTGTTGTATATCCAGGTCGTAAGTCCTTCTAGTTCTTCTATGTGGGACGCCACCACAGCATGGCTTGATGAGCAGTGTGCAGGTCCACACCCGGGATCTGAACCGGTGAACCCTGGGCCACTGAAGTGGAGCGTGCAAACTTAACCACTCAGCCACAGGTTGGGCCCCGATGAACTCCTTTTAACGTTTCTTATAGTGCAGGTCTGCTGCCATTGAATTCTGTTTTTGTTTGCCTGAGAAATTCTTCATTTCTCTTTCTTTTTTCGCTCCTTCTCCCCAAAGCCCCCAAGTACATAGCTGTATGTTCTAGTCGTGGGTCCTTCTAGTTGTGCTATGTGGGAGGCTGCCTCAGCGTGGCCTGATGAGTGGTGCTAGGTCCACACCCAGGATCTGAACTGGCGAAACCCTGGGCTGCTGAAGCGGAGCATGCGAACGCAACCACTCAGCCACAGGGCTGGCCCCTCTCTTTCGTTTTTGAAAGATATCTTGGCTGGGTATAAAATCCTGTGTTAGCAGCATTTTTCCTTCCTCACTCTAAAGATGTCACTCCATCCTCTTCAGGACCGCATAGTTTCTAGTCATATCCGCATATGTTTCTTATCTTTGTTCTTTTGTATGCAGGTTATCTTCCACATCCCCCTCTGGCTTCCTTCAAGATATTGTCTTAAGTTTCCAACAATTTTAATACAACATGCACACCGTCTATATCTGATGATTTCAGGAAATGTTTTGAATTTTTCAGATTGCCTGGCATTTTGTTATTGTTTCTGTAAAGGTAGAAGCGATGTTCCTCTCAGCTTTCTATATCCTCAGCTAAAGCTGGAAGTCCAACATTATCCATCTAGTGCATTTTAAATTTCAGATATTGTATTTTTCAGGTCTGGATTTTCCATTTGGTACACACACACATGTCCTATTTCTCTGCTGATATTTCTTATCTTTTTATTCATTAGCATATTTTCTCTTTCCTTATTGAATGCAATTATAATTTTTTTGTGATTATTCTAACATCAGAGTCATCTTGTGGTTTACCACAGTTGATTTTATTTTCCTTTGCAATTTTCATGGTTTTTCACATGTTGAGTAATTTTGAATTCTATCCTGAACATTTTGATTACTATGTTGTGGAAAGCCCTTGGTTTCTGTTATATCCCTCCCAAGAACATTGGTATTTTTATTTTAGCCGTCAAATAGTTACATCAAACTGTTGTCTCTGACTTGCTGGGGTGAGTGGTGTGGTGAGCTCAACTCTGAGGTCCGTATTTCACCCTTATTTGGGGTGCTTCGAGTCTTCCCCACGCAGGCACGGCACACGGGGCTGGACAGGCACCTGGGCAAAGTCAACGCACAGAACCTGGGCTCCCCTTCTCTAGCTCTCTCCTTTCCTGGCATCCCCCTCCCTTTCTGGCGGCTGTGGTTCCCAGGCTGTGCCCTCTTCTTCAGTGCATAAAGATGGTGGGCTTTCCGTCAGAGCTTCAGTTCCCTCACGCCACTCCAAGACCACAGCCCACCTTCCCACAAGGCTGCAGAAATGGAGCACTCACCTTGAGCTGGTCCCTTCTGCATTTCACTCCCCTCCGTATTTACCTGCTTTTCCTCACCCTCCAGAGTCTTCAGTGCAGTTGCTTTTGTATTCCGTCCACAGGGTATGGCTGTCATTTCTGGGAGGACTGAGGTCTGGGAGGAGTTCACGCGCCACCTTCTAAACTGGCGCCATATTCTTTCTGGCCTCATATTCCTTCTAAGAGATGAACTTCTTTCAACATCTTTTACCTCATTGAGCACCACTATCATTTTTTTCCTAACAATTCTAAACAGAATTCTGAGCTGGATTTTAAAGGAAAAGGAAAAGTTCTTTGTGAAGAAATAGTGGGAAAGGGCATCCAAGGCAAAAGGATGAACAGGGACAAAGGAATGGGGGTAGGAAGAGCTGTGAGAAGCTCGGGTCTCCCGGTGGCAGCTGGCCTCGGAATGAGTACCCCAGAGAAAAGGCTCGCAGACAGATACGGCTACAGTTTTTGGCAGCCCTACAGCCTGCTTTTTCCCCTAGAGAGAAGAATTCAGATAATGAGTATTTTAAATTCTTCTTTCTGAATATAGACCCAATCCTGCCACACGCATTCTCTTGCGTGCAGTCCGTCAGCTAGCAGCCCTGAAGGGGAATGACACATTTTGGGTCCATTGCTTGAGACGAGGTCCAGAAACTTATTTCTGGCATCCAGATCCTGTCAAAAGAAGTATATCGTTTCCTGGCTCTTACAAGTCCGTGCAGATTTCTACGACACATACATGAATTTATCCGGAAACAGATTGGCAGCAAGTGCAATGTCAATGATTTAAAATGTGTCCCTCTATGGACCCCTCCTCCCACATCTCCTCACCCCCTGACGGACACGTGCTTCAGCAAAGCAATCTGCACAGTAGTCAGTGCTGCGGGCTGCAACTCCTTCTGCTGCATCTCATTCCTCGGACGCTCACAAATGTGCCATTGCAGCGTGCAAAGCAGAAACACAAAAACAATTTCACCTGACTCAGGCATTGCTGATCTTAGTTAACATAATTTTTGAAAATTATATTACTAATGGGCAAAAAAATTACTGTTTCTTCTCATTTTTAAAAAATAGAGGAATAAGTAAATGTAGATGATTGTTTCTGCTCTACACGCTCCTGCCTGTAGAAATGGGGAAGAGTGAAATCAGAATGGATCACAAAAGACGGATGTGATGTTTTGTTTCTGGGAACGTTGGCTGACTGTGCTTTTACCACTTAGGATTTACTAGGAAATGCATGTTCCTCTGTGTATGTGTGTGTGTGTGTGTGTGTTTTAAAGAAAGTGCCTTTCCCTCTTTGACCTCTTCCTGTGGCAGTTGGTGCTGAGGCTGCGGACCCCTGTGTGGGTTAGGAGCCCTGCTCCTCCTGCCCTCCCTCAGTGACTGCAGAATGGAGCCTCCACTCCTGAGGGCGGGCACACACTGCTTCTCCTCTGACCTGGGCTGCCACGGAGGCTGCTCCCCTCTCAGTGCAGCTTACCCTATGGGCAGTGGAGGGATAGGTGTGAGGATGCTGGGGCCACCTGCCGTGCCTGGCTGTGCCATCTGAGCCTCTATGTCCTTGGACACCTGGGTCTGTGGGGTGGAGGCACCAGCACGGCTTAGTGGGAAAGCCCCAGGCTGTGGAAGGTCAGACTCGTCTCTCACCCTTCCTGGCAGTTCAAACACCCAAGGACATTTCTACCTCAGGATCTTAGCACATGCTGTTTTCACCGCCTGCACCAGGTGTCTCACTCGCTCATTTCCTTCTGTCCAGTGTCCAGTGGTAAGAGAGGGCTGGCCCCTGTGTTTTCATTCTTCTATTGTGTGTCTTTCCCAAAAAGAACGCCAGCTCCACAAGCGCGGGGACTCTGTTTTTCTTGCTGCTATATCCCTGGTGCTTTGAACAGTGCCTGGTACATGGCAGGTATTTGTTGAGGGGCTGGCCCAGTGGTGTAGTGGTTAAGTTCCATGCTCCACTTTGGCGGCTCAGGGTTTACTGGTTCAGATCCTGGGTGCGGACCTACATACCACTTATCAAGCCATGCTGAGGCAGCATCCCACAGAGAAGAACTAGAAGGACTTACAACTAGAATATACAACTATGTACTGGGGAGAAAAACAAAAAAAGAGGAAGATTGGCAACAGATGTTAGCACAGGGCCAATCTTCCTCACCAAAAGAAGCATAAAAAAATTCGTTGAATGAATGAATGAATGGAGATATTAACAAGAGTCTCCATTGCTCTCATTCTTAGTTTTCTCTTCTTTAAAATGAGAAGAGTGACACCTACCTCACAAGGTGTGAGGTTACGAGTTCTGTTGTTACGTAGAACAGAGGGAGCTCCAGAAGCGAAATAGTGAAAATAAAAACAGCTCCTACTTTTGAGCAACTATGTGTGTCAGGCACTGTCACATAACAGGTGCCGTTGACTGTGCACTTACTGGGTGGCACAAGCAGTGTGAGCCCTTTATGGGGACCGCCTCGGCCGGGGCGGTGCTGGTGTTCCACTGCCTGCCAGGGCCTGCTCTGACCGGTCCAGTGACCGTCCCCAGGAGCTGAGGGTCTGAGAGCAGCTGGGAACAGCTTCCCTTCCCTCCAGCGAGAGGTTAAACGCCGTTGTCCTCCAAGTCCTCCGAGCCAGATGGCTGGGGACCCAGCCGCCTCTCCCACCGTCGTTACACAGTGAGTGCGCTGCGGTGTGATGCAATGCCTGTCACACGTCACTCCTCCCTGCCTTCACTCAACAAATATTTTTGAATACCCCCCACGTGCCTGGCGCTATTCAAAGGACGGAGAAGTGACTGGAACAAAGCCCCTGCCTGCATGGAGCTGGCATCCCTGTGGAGAGAGACACATGACAAACAAATAAAATATAATATGTCAGGTGCTGACCGGGGCTCTGTTTTGGAGGCCAGGGCAGGCGGGAGGGTGGGTCCCAGAGTAGGAGCGGGTGGCAGAGCCAGACAGGGGCTGAGAAGCACGTGCCGACACTGGGCTGATGCAACACTACCCAGGGCCGGCTCTGGGGCTGGATGAGCAGAGGGCGCCTGCTCACCCGCTGAGACGGGGCAGCTCATAGGGGTGCTGATGTCCCCGGGAGCTGTGCAGGGTCAGTTGGCTGGTTTGTTGAGGCTCCCTGTCCTGGGGCCTTCA
This sequence comes from Equus quagga, assembly GCF_021613505.1. Classification (NCBI taxonomy): domain Eukaryota; kingdom Metazoa; phylum Chordata; class Mammalia; order Perissodactyla; family Equidae; genus Equus; species Equus quagga. The sequence continues at coordinate 49,705,220 of NC_060273.1, read as the reverse complement.
GGGACCAAAGGGCCAGGTGGGAGCTGGGGTTGAGCATGAGCTGGAAAGTCCTGGAAGCTTGAGGATCATGGCAGTGAGGTGAGTGTATGGCTGCTGAGCTCTGAGGAGCACGGGAGGGGCAGGGCGGTGGAGAACTGGAGGGAGTCCTCCCTGATCTAGTTCCACACGCTGTGTGTCCTTTGGGGAGGTGACTAGCCGACAGCTCCGAGGCTCTCCAGGACCTCCGCCAGGCCCGGGGAGGCAGAGTAGACAAAACCCAGCTCCCGCCCTGGGGTGACCTCGGTCCAGTGGGAGTTCCCGGTACCCACGCTCCCTTTGTCCAGTGGGAGGAGGTGTCGTCTCCATGGCAGGAGGGAGGGCGCCCCTCCCTGGTGTGCCCGCTGTGCTCCTCAGTGGGTCACCATCCGCCCTGCCTGATCTCCCTGCCTCACCAAAGGTGCTTCCACCCTCTTGCCTGGGGAGGTCTAAGGAGTCCTTGAGGGGCAGCTGAAGACTCACCTGTCCGGTCAAGCTTCCTCCTGTGGGTCACCCAAGCCAGGCAGATGCGTCCCTCCTTTGCGCGTCCCCAGACAGGCAGCCCCAGGACTGTGCGCTTCAGAGTGAGACGGAGCTGTGTTCAGATCCTAGCTCCACCATCATCGCCATGCGGTCTAGCTGCTCATTTCGCCCATCTGAGCCTCATTTCTGTAAATGACAATAAATAACACCTCCTCGACAGAGTTGTTGGAAAAATAAATAAAATAACTTAGGTAAAGTTTTGGGCATATAGTATTATAGGTACAGTATATAATTAACTACTAATTATCCTTATGATTGCACCCGCTATCCTGTGTCTTATCACAGTGCACCATCACGGTCTAGCTTCACCTCCAGACTCTGACCTCCAAGGGGGGCGCCTGGGTCTTCTCCTCTGCGTCCCAGTGCCCAGAGCAGAGTGGGCCAACTCCATTCTGCCTCCTGGTTCTGTAAATAGAGTTTTACTGGAACACAGCCACCCCTATTTGTTTGTGTATTGTCTATGCTACAATGGCAGTGTTGAGTAGTTGTGACAGAAACCATATGGTCCACCAGCCTTAAATATTCACTATATTGCCATTTACAGAAAACATTTGCTAACCTCTGGCCTAAAACAATGGCTAAAACCTAATAGATGCTCATGAATACTTGTTTTGAGAGAATGAATGAATGAGTGAATAAATGGGTTCATTATAACCATGTCCTACAGACTGGGCACCATGGGCTGTGGTCGTGGGTTAGCTCAACTGGAATTTTCCTCTTGCTAGTTTTATTTTTTCTGGCAAGTAGTTTCTCTCCCTTGAGCTAACTGGTATTTAAGCTGACATCCTGATTATTAGCTTCATCAGAATGTGGTTGGCTGTGTGGGTGGTAAAGCCCTGGAGAGAAGAGAATGAGAGGAAGAGTCAGCGAGGAAGAGAGAGGAGCAGGCGCAGAAAGAGGAGACACAGAAGCTGCCCCCTTACCCTTCTCTGCCGCACTGCCCTTGGTCAGCTCCTCATTAAATCAAGCCTGGACTGGTGCAGTAGCCCAGCCCACAGCCTGGCTCGTGGGAAGCACTCAGTGGATTTTTGTTGAATAAATGAATTACATCCCAGCTTTACCCAGCTGAGCGCTCTCTTTGAGTTTACCTCTCTGCTCCAGCAGGAACAAGGACCCTTGCCCTGTTTGCCTCTTGGGAGCGTAGAGAGAAAAAGATGGCTTAGTGGGTACCAAAAGGAAGAAAAGTCATCTATGGAGCAGCAGCTCTGTGCTGGGCGCTGAGCAGGACATTTCATATACTTTAATCAATGTTCACAACAAACCAGTGAGGTAGAGATGACCAGCCAATTTTACGGATGGGAAAGCAAGGCCTGGGAAGCTAAGCTGGTGGTCTTTTCACGTCTCTTTGAGCTCTACAATCTGGGCTTCTCCCAGGGAAGAAGGGGGAGGGGGAGTGACTTCCTCAGGCCTAAGTGGAGAGCTTCTTATCTGGACAATGAGCAAGAACATTTGGAGAGGAGCTGAGGACCTACTCTGGGCGTGCACAATCCACCGTCTCAATTCAACAGGATCATACACAGAAATCACGCTACCATTCGTGAGTGGTTATTTTGTGCCAGACACTTGCGGACTCAGGCCAGCCCTGGTGGTCTAGTGGTTAAGGTTTGGTACTCTCACCCCCACGGCCCAGCTTCGTTTCCGGGTCAGGGAACCATACCACCCATCTGTTGGTTGTCATACCGTGGCAGTTGCGTGTTGCTATGATTTTGAAAGCTATGCTACCAGTATTTCAAATACCAGCAGCGTTACCCACACTGGACAGGTTTCAGCAGAGCTTCCAGACTAAGACAGGCTAGGAAGAAGGACCATGAAAACTATGAATAGCAGTGGAGCATTGTCTGATACAGCACTGGAAGGTGAGAGGATGGCACAAAAAGACCGGGCAGGGCTCCGCTCTGCTGCACAGAGGGTGGCTGGGAGCTGGAATCATCTCCACGGCACTAACAATGAACTTGCTTTCACATGCATTATTTTGCTAATCTCACACGATGGGATGAGGGAAACGATTTCATCCCCATTCTATAGATGAGGAAGCTGAGACTCTGAGATGTTAGGTGACTTGCCCAAGGTCGCACAGCTGGGCAGGGCAGGACTGAGACTAGAATGCTCATGTGGGTGGCTCAGCCCACTAAGCTAACGGCCTCTTATTCTGCTACTTACTTGTTGTTGAGAAAGGCTTTGCTTTGTTTTCCTTTCAGAAAAAAGGAGCCTTGAGGGGAGCATGATTGATTATGGTAATTATAATATCGTGCAAGCGGAGTTTTCAGCGCTGTTAGTCCAATACCACGAACACAGCCCAAGCAGCCCGATTCTTTTGCAAGAGCTGATAATTAGGTTCTTATAATTACACACCCTGTTTTCGTGGAGGTAGAAAGAAAAAAAATAGGTTTCTTAGGCTGAGGGAGAGTTCTTTACCAATTGTCAGAAACGACTATTTTAACTGAACCGGGGAAAATTTGGACCGTGAAAACATGCCTTCGGGGGCTGGAGTATGTGGAGCGCAGGGCCAATGACTTTGCTTCTAGATGGCTTTTGACTTTTAATGACTCTATAACTGAAAGACAAAAAGGCTTAGGCAAGGCTTCATTTTAGATGGCATTTCGCTGCATCCAGCTGGTGCTTAAGATGAGCGTTGGATCACAGGCGCCTCGCGGTCCCCAGGCTGTGGGCTTGGTGTTGCCTCCCTGGCAGGCACGGCCCCTCCTTCTTTGGGTTGTGGAAGATCTCATGTGGGAGCATGTTCCTCCCCTACCAGCAGTTCTCGGGCATAAAGAGCGGAACCTGGGACTCAGGCAATCAGCCCGGGGCTCTTCTGTTACTCCAGATGCTCCAGGCAAGTAAGTTGAGCTCTGGAAGGCTCCGCTTCCTGGTCTATACAATGGGCATAGAGATTATGCTGTGTAACAGAATTGCTGCGAGGTTAAAAAGATAAAACCCCTCGGTGCCTGGCACACAGGCACTGTAAATGCTCAGAAATGTTAGCTTTTATCACGGTTATCACGGCTTGTCACAGTTTATGATATTACAGTCGCGTTCTTTAAACTGCAAAGTTAAACATGCAAGTTATTGCAAACCCCTCTGAGGACTGCAGCGGTCGGTGCCTCCCTGCCCAGGGGCCCACGCCTCTGTTTCCCTGTTCTGTCCTCCAGTCTTGAGGTCTCGCCTTCTTCTGAGTGTCTCTATTTTTTCTCGGGCTCTCACTAGTTGGGCTTATGGCTCTTCCAGCATCTCCTCTCTTGGTTACAGTCCTGTGGCAGTGGACTGACTGATTGGGGAAATAACGTCCATTCAACTCAGCCAGGAGGAAGGGTGCTGGGGGATCCGTAGGGCGAGCGAGGTGGTTGACAAGATGTCCTTACAACCAATGCCTTGTATTGAGCTCCCACTCTGAACAATGGCTCAGGGTCTGCGAAATGCTCTCCTTGGGGCTTAGGTCCCCTTGCCAGGACCCCGGGGATGCTCCCTTATTTCTCCTGCACTGTCCTCTTGGCTGGGCGCAGCTTCTCCCTGTGCTGCTTCAGTCATGTCTTCAGGGTGACCAACTGTCCTGCTTGCCTGGGACAGGGGTTTCCGGGGCTCACTTCATTTTTGTTCTCGCTCTTCCTGGCGCAGTGTTGACCTCCTTCTTGGACCCCTTCATGCTGCATGTTCGAGGGTCCTCCATCTCTCTTGCTTCCCCTCCCAACTCTCTTCCCTGCTCCTCATCAGTGACCCAGAAAACCCCATCCCTAAAGAGGGACAGGACTGAGGCCTCTCTTGACACTAGCTCATATCTACTCACCCTCCCCATGGTCCAGTCCTGCGCACCCTACACCATTTCATCACCACACGTCCCTGTGAGGTGGAGACGGTCATTATTGCCATGCTATAGACACGGAGAGGTAGAGAGATCTAGCAGGGTAACCACCCAGTTGAGGACGCACAGCAGTGATTTGTGACACTGGATTTGGGACCCAAACATGTCAGGCTGCCAGCACACGTCCTTCTGCTCCCCAGTGCACCCTGCCTCCTGGCTGGGAAGGAGTAGAGGGCAACGAAGTCGCCATGAATCAAGACCCAAGGGCCAGCAGCTGTGGTTCCTCAGTGTTTTCCATTCGCTTCCATCTAGGGTGTCTCCACTGCCTATTGGCTGCATCAGACTTAATTATTCCAACTGGTTGGTCATAAAATTCACAAAGCATTTGCTGTGTGTCAGTGACACGCCTGGCACAATATTAAATGTTTTACCTACATCATTTTACTTCTGCTTTTTTAAAATCCACATAACAATCCCCCCCCAAGGTGGATGTTAAAAAGCCAAGTCTACAGATGCAGAAGCGGGCTCTGTGATGCCAAGTAATGGTCCACATGGCACAGCTGTCCCCTGGGCATTGGAGCAGAAGCTGCCTCGACTGGGCATCCATCACTGGCAAATATTCCCTTTTAAGTCCTGGAGCAAATGAGAAACTCTACCCGGGCGGCAGACATTGCTTAGGCTTCTTCATTATCTCTCAAGCTGCTTCGGCCCAGTGCTCAGCACCAAGTCTGTGCTCAAAACAAGCTTTTGGATTGCTACTTTCCCAGGATTATTTAAAAAACCCATGTTCGAGGCTTGTTTGCTTAGCAGAGGGATTTGTTGCAGGATTCTATAATTCAGAGGGAAAGGGAGCAGTTGCGGGGTACCTGGTCTGTGCTGGGCGCCTTTGATCCTTGTCCCAGACACCAGTCCTGGGACCGCAGGAGAGGAGCGTGATGATGGCTGTTTCAGAGGTGAGCAGATCGAGGCCCAGGGAAGTTAGCTCTGCTCCTCACGGTCTCACAGGCCGCAAAGGGGCTGCTCCTCCTCTCCCTGCACCCCTGTCCGCTTTCCAGCTGCGGGCCGCCCTGCCCAGAGCTCTGGCCTGAGTGCAAAGCGAGCTGGTAATGAGCTGCCTGTTCGTGTCCCACTGGAGGGGCTGTGTGTGGCCGTGTGACAAAGTCCTCCTAAATTCCTGCTGGGACGCGAACAAAGTGGCTCAGGCTGGCAGAAGCTCTTCTCATTAAGGCCTTCGGGAAGGCTGGATCAATTGTGGCTTTTTTCCTCAAGAAATCTATATTTTTGGTGAAGCAAAACCCTGGGAAAGAAACTCGCTGAGCACCAGGGGCTCGGCAGAAAATTAGAAATTCTCCTTGAGTTTGGAAAGGAGGTATAGAAAATCTTTAGTCTGATGAATCCCCAGTCGGGGCATGCAGGGGGAATTTATGAGATGAAGCTCGCGGAAAAATGCAAATTCCGTGACTGCTGTCCCAGAAGCCGAGACCGGTGCCGGCTGCAGAGTCCTGACCTGTCCTGACATGGGGATTTCGGGATTACATTATTCAGGAAACGGAAACAAAGGCTCAGAGGAGGAAAACGGCCCAAGGCCCACAAGATGGTGGTTCAAGAACTGTTGGAAACTTCTGGGGAGAAGATATGAGATGTGTCCACCAGGACGGAGAAGGGCTGCCCACGCCTGACCCGAGGAGATCAGAAATCAGAAGGGCGCGTCCACATGGGATCTTCACAGGAAGGGTCCAGGCCTCTGGGGGCACGGCTGCTCGGGACTGGGCGGGGCAGAGGGAGCTGCTCCTTTTCCATTTGCTCCGTGTCCGCATCTCCAGGACACTGTGAGATCGACCAGGCTGGGTGGCTTTAAGGGCAGGCCACGTGCCTTCTTGAGCTCAGCCAGTGACGACCTGTTTCCTGAGCGCCTACTGAGGGCCGGGTACACTTCTAGGTGCTGGGGGTAAAAAGTGACAAAATCAAGTCCCTGCTCTTCCTCATTCTAGTGGGAAATAGGCAGTTTGATGTATGAAAATAATTATGACATAACAGGTCAAGGAGCTATGCCAAAAGAGGGTTGCTCTGAGCTGCCATGTGGCTTCTTGCTTCTCCTTGGGGGAACAGAGCATGCAGCTCAACGGCCTTGGCATTCACTTTCTTCTGGGTTACTCAGAGAACCCAGACTCCTGACGGCCAGGACAGTCCACTTTCTGCACACTTCAGATGAGAGGGTCGGAATTCCGCTGTTGGGCTGGATGAGCTAAGACCACCGTGGGAGTGGGGAAATAAAGCTGAGGAATCTCGGAAGGATGGAGTCCGGGAGCAAAGGCAGTCTGAGGAACCAATGGTTGTTTGAGTGAGGGCCAAGTAAAAGGGGACAGCTCTTGGACTTGCCCCAGCCCAAAAGGTAGAAGTGGCTTTAGAGAGATGATAATATTGCCCACAAATAATGACAATTTTCTTTGTTTGAAATTTTATTCCTTTAATTCATTTTTTCTTGCCTTATTGCATTGGCAGGGACTTTGAGTATAATGCTGTATAGCAGAGAGATACAGAGAGCATCCTCACCCTGTTAGAGTCTGAGGGAATGCTTCGTATTTCATCAGGATGTCTGGTATTCATTAAACATCGACTATTATGACTTTATTTCAGCAGAAACAGGTGTTTAATTTCATTGTATGCTTTTGAAGCATCTATTGAAACAACAATATATTATTTTCTTCTCTTATCTGTTAAGCTGGTGAAAATATATTAATAGATTTTTCTGATATTGAAGAGTAAAATATACTTGGCATTATGATTTTAACATACTACTGGATTTGATTTGCTGGTATTTTATTCATCATGTTTATGTGGGGTTTTTGTTTTTTTTGAGGAAGATTAGCCCTGAGCTAACTATTGCCAGTCCTCCTCTTTTTTGCTGAGGAAGCCTGGCCCTGAGCTATCATCTGTGCCCATCTTCCTCTACTTTATACGTGGGACACCTTCCAAAGCATGGCTTTTGCCAAGCGGTGCCAGGTCTGCAGCCGGGATCTGAACTGGCCAACCCTGGGTTGCCAAGAAGTGGAACGTGCGAACTTAACTGCTGCGCCACCAGGCCCGCCCCTTATATGTATGTTTCTGAGTGAGTATGGCCTACGGTTTCCCTTTTCAATTTTGATGTTAGAGTTTTACTCAGAGACTAAGAAGAAATGATTTCCATCTTATTCTATGTTCTGGAACAGTTTATATATCATAGATTACATTTTTCTGGAAATTTGGTGGAACTTGTCATGAACTGCGTGAGTTTATTTTCTTTTGAAGGGGTAGATCTTTGATTACTTAAAAAATTTCTTCTGTATTTCTTCATCTATTTAGATTTGTCTCTTCTTAAATCAATTTTAATAATTTATACTTTCCTAGGAAGTCACTCATTTCATCTAGATGCTTGCATTCATTGATGTTAAGTTGTACCTAGCATTCTTAAATGCATTTTTAGTATCACTCTTGATCTCTAATTCTTTGCCTTCTCTGATTTTCAAAGTTATTTTTTAATATCTTCTTTCTGATTTTCTTGATTAGAGTTGCCAGAAATTTGTCTATTATATTGTTCTTTTCAAAGGACCATCTTGGGTTGTCTTGATCAAATCTACTGATTTTGTTTTGCTTGTATTCTATTTCATTAGTTTCTGCTGTCATCTTGCTTAATTGCTTCCTTTAGTTTAGAAAGTGGGTTATTTTGTTCTTTTCTGCCTTTTTTAGATGCATGCTAAGTCCTTTTCTTGTCAACCTTTGTGGTTTTCTAATAAATGCATTTAAGGCCATAGATTTTTCTCTAAGCGGGTGGACTGGCCAGAGACGTTAATGATGCTAAACAAGATAAGACAAGATGCTGTTGATACTTGAGCATGCCTGGATAACCACACTATGCGCCCAGTCACTGGTCCAACATCGGATCAGACTTGTTCATGTCATGCAAATCACGTTCCAACAACTCCAAACAGATTTTCAAATTGAAAAGTAGCTCATCCGAGCCCCGTATCTTGTTGGTTTAGTTTAAAACAAATTTTAGTCACTTTTGCACGCTCTCTTCTTTCCACTGTCCATCTGTGCGTGTGTGTGAGCGCACATGCCAGTCAACCATGTAAAACTTCCTGACATCTTCCGTGAGCTCAAATTGCGGTAATGAACCAGATCTGGTCTCTGTCCTCCAAGGGTTCACAGTCTAGTTGGGGCGGGCAGATATGCAAATAGGTAATTTCAGTCAATGGAGTAAGTGCTACAAGGCTGTATATTATAAGGGCTGAGAGGAGGTATGGACTTAAGTCTGCATGGAGGTGGAGGGGACCAGAAATTAGGGAAGATCTCACAGGGGAGATGGCATGGGCTGAAAAGCTGGATGTTCCACCAGGAGCTTACGCAGCTCATGGGGAAGGGTACTGTTCCAGGCAGAGGAATCAACTTAAATAAAGGAAAAGAGGAAGGAAGGAACAGGGACTGTTTGCTTAACCATGCAGGGCTCAGTCTGGCTGGAGCAGGTTCTAGAGGGTGACACAAGAGGGTCAATGGTGAATCCACTAGGGGGCCCAGAGGCTGCTGCTAAGGAGGGTGGACTTGGTCTTGCTGTCTAGGCAGAGGTGCGACAATATGGCCAGACCACGTTTACGGACTCTGTGGCCCTAGTGAAGGGGGATTGGGGTGGAGAGATGGAAGTCAGGGAGACCAAAGCAGAGGGACCTCAAGTCATCCAGCTGGAAGATGGCGTGAAAGTGGATTCCAGAGCCATGTGGGCCCTGGGCTGCTTCCAGGTTTGCATCCACACACCTGGGGCTGGAGGGTGAGGAAGGTTTCCAGCATCCCTTCCCGCTCCCACAGGCACCTGGCTCCTAGGTCGGGCACTGAAGACGTGATCCCTGTCTCCCAGAAGCCATGTTGGTGCGCACACCCGATGCTGAGCAGACCTCTGAGAGGGGCTCGCATCCCTGGTCCCTGCCCCTCCCTGCATTTTTCTGTGACCTGAGGCAGGCTGTTTGCCTCTCTTAAACTCAGTTTCCTGAGCAGGTGTTTGGGAGGTTTAATGTAAGCCCTCACTGTTGTTACGTCCTTGTTGTTGAAACATCACTATGTGTTTTCCAATTCCCCGACTGAGCACTGAGGTACATTTTATTAGTTTCGGGGTTTTTTCCCTTAGAAAAGCCTTAGTTGGTTTGAGGTAATGAAATGGTTTATATATTTTATTTAAGAAGAAAGAAAAAAAATCCTGCTACAAAAAGGGCTGTGCTGTCCTCTTAGTGGCTGCCTCAGCCTGTCTCGCTCCCTTTGTCTGCCGCCCCCCCTTGCAGCCTAATGACATTCCTGAAGGTGGCAAAGGAGAGCTTCCGGTTGCCATGGGAACCGGGTGCCAGAAAGAGCCAGAGAATTCTAGCCCTTGAAGATTGCGGATTTATTCCGTTGCTCAGGGAGCCGGGCTGGCTGCAGAGACTGGGGTGGGGGCCGTGCAGGTGCACGTGTGGCTTTAGGTCTTGCTCCCCGGCCGGCCCTGTCGGAGGCCAGGAAGCTCCTAGGAGGCTGGAGCTATTGTCTGCAAGTCCCGGGCCCTCTTTAGAGGAATCTCTCTCCCCTTTCCTCTGAATCACATCCAAACCCAAATATAACCAGGAGAAGGGAGAGGAGCAGGGAGGAGGAAGGAACGCGGGAATTCTCTGTGCAGCCTCTGGCAGGCTGCACCCACACCCGAACAGACAGGGCTGTTCCGGGCTCCCAGCTCTCTGCAGGGCCTCTGCCAGGGGCTTATCTAGGATGCCACCATCCCCACGATCTCTGATTATCCTGTCACCACCCAAGCTTCTTCACAGATGACAAAGCCCATTCTAACGTGAAATTTCATCAGCTCTTTGCAGCAACCGCCCAAGGGAGGCATGAGTCTTGCACTGGTGCACAGAGGCAATTACAAGGCTCAAGGGGCCATGCCCAGAAGAGCAGAGGTGAGCCCTTAGTCCCGAGGTCTGTCACACAAGGGTCCGTCAGTCTCCAGGGTAGAGAGGGGCCACCCAGGAGAGTGGTGCAGTGGAGCAGTGAAGGGTTCAGGTGGCACGGTGAGAAGTTTGGAAGGAGACAGATGGCCTCAGGCATCAGACCAAGGGGTCCCAGCGGAAATGAAGCAAAGCCCAGTACCTGCCTCCATCTGAAATGAGCCACTAGAATTTGCTTCTAGAATGCTGGCTGTATGCCAGGAAGTCCCCCACCTTACCTCGAAGAGCCTCACGGAGCCCCCTTGAAGGGAAGGGTTTGCTACGCTCACTTGCAGGTGGGGGACTGAGGCCTGGAGACAAGCACGTTGGCTCAAGTCATATGTGAGCATGGAGCAAAGTCAGGGTTCGACTCAGGACTCTGATCCACAGCCCCCTGCACCCAGGGGCCAGGCCATCGCTGGAGGGTTGGGGGCACTGCCCTCTCTTGAGGCCCACAGCCCTGGGGGGGTGCGTCCACACGCACACTCACACACATACACTGTCTCTGTCTCTCTCATGCACACACACTCACACACTCACACATACATGCTCTCACATACAAACACACTCGCACAACCCAGTCCTGCTTCGTGTTGAGGCGTTGTAGTCACGCGGATGGTGGGAAATGAGCCTTCCTGGCCACTCCTGGGGCTGATGTGTGCATACCCTCCCTGGACACCCTCCTTCTCCCTGCACCTCTGGCCTAACTCCCAGACCCTCTGTAAACCCTCCCCTCCAAGGAAGCTGTCAGAGCATCAGCCAGCAAAGCCCCTCCAGGGGAGCACATGGCCCCTCCCCAGCCTGGGACTCTCCCCACAGTGCTCAGCCAAGCCTTTAGAAGAGGCCCATTTCCTGTACTCGGATTCCTGCAAATCCTCACGACCTGCCTGCTCCCAGGATCTTGTCCATGGACCCTCCTTCTACAGCCGCTGCCCTCTGTGGAGCCCCCTCTTGTCCGGGGTGCTGCCCATCTCTGCTGGGCGGGCTGCCTGCTCTCCCCTCGTCCACCCTCTCCTCGGCCCCCTCTTTGGCTCAGAGCCCACCTAAAGGAGTCCCATGGCCAGTAGCAGAGATTTTCAAATTCTGAGTCACTGCCCAATATTTACTATGCAATCCATTTGGCGTAAGAGATCAGCATTTTAACATATATAGTATGGAATAGAATAGAATATCCAAGATCCTTTTTTTAAAATTATGAGAGCCAATATTATCTATTGAGACTGTTATTTCTGTTATATTGAGACATAAATGTGTATGTTCTGGATTGTGGTGTAAAACGTGTTTCTTTCTGTGGAGTGTGGTCTCAGAGGTTTGAAAGTCGGTGGATTAAGTGAAAATTTACCCAAGATTTCATGGTCCAGTCCCTGAAGGCTTCTCCAACTGTACGCCTTGGAGTCACCTTTCCCCACACGCAGCCAGTGTTCCAGTCACTCAGCCACAGAACATACAGGGTCTCTGCTCCTCCCCGCCATCGTCTGAGCTGTGCCTCTGCCCAGAGTGCCTCCCCACCCACCCACACACCAACCACACTCACACGGCCCTCTGCCGCCACCGAAACTCCGGGTTCTTCTACAAAACCCTACTCAGGGCATCTCCTCTCTAAAGATTTTCTGCCCTTCTCTTCTTTCCCCTAAAGACATCACCCCCCAGACCTGTTCATGTCCTGGCCATTCTATGTCACAGTGGGCAACCGTTGTCTTCTTCTCTGTGCTTTTCTCCCACCAGACAGAATATTCCGTCCAGAAACATGGAAGGAGGGTTTGCTAGGCGCCAGGCAGTTTGCTGTGCTCGGCTTAAGAGCAGACAACAAAACAGGCCCTCCACCTTCATGAAACTTATGATCTAGTGGCAGAGGCAGAAAACAAGCATGTAAGCAGCCAAAACCTCATTAGGAATTGAGCTGAATTCTAGGAAGGGCAGTGAGGGCGGCGACTGCAAACAGGGCCGTCGGATAAACTCCATACTCAGGGGCTTCACAAATTGAAGTCCATTTCTCTAGCACGTCAGGTCGGGCCACCGCTGGTACTGTGGGCGGTGGCTCTGCTCCATGCAGTCATGCTGAGATCCAGGCTGATGGAGCCCACGACGCCTTCAACACGGGACTTCCGAGTTATCTGTGCCTCTGCCCCAGGAGGGAGGACAGAGGGCGGAAGGGCATGCATGGGCGGTTTCTGCGGCAAGGCCTGCCTAGGCACAGAGCACTTCCGTCACGTTTCAGCGGCACAACTCAGTCACGTGGTTAGTTCACTAGGGCTGCCATAACGAGCCCTGTCAACCGGGCGCTTAAACAGCATAGATTTACTGTCCCACAGTGCTGGAGCCCGGGAGTCCAAGATCAAGGTGTTGTCAGTGTTGGTTCCTTCTAGGGCCATGGTGGAGAATCTGCTCCATGCTCTTCTCCATGTTCCGTGTTCCCCGTTCCCCATTCCTGTCTCCTAGCTTCTGGGGTTTGCTGGCAATCTTTCATGTGCCTTGGCTTGTAGAAGCTTCGGCCAGGTCTCTGCCTTCACCTTCATGTGATGAAGATGAAAACCCCCTGGGTGTGCATCTGTGTTCAAACTTCTCCTGTTAACAAGGACACTAGTCACATTGGATTAGGGCCCACCCTACTCCATAGTGACCTCTTCTTAAATAATACATCTGTAACGACCCTGTTTCCAAATAAGGGCACATTCTGAGGTACTCGGAGTTAGGACTTCAACATATGAATTTTTGTGGGAAACAATTTGACCCATAACACATGATATTACCCAGTTGCGAAGGAGGCTGGGAAATGTGGTTCAGGTGGGCCCAGGGAGACAAAGAAACTGACTTGGTGAGCAGCTAGCCATCTCTGCTACACCATGGAAGCTTTCAAGCAGAGGTGTGACTGGATCTGACCTGCGGGAGACGGCACACTTGAGGGTGGGCCCGTTTAGAGCTGCCCTGACTGCCCCTGCGCCAGCTGGAGGCCGGGGGGGTGGGTAGGTGTTTGGTGAACATCTACGGAACTGAAGTGGATTCAGAGCTGTGGCTCAAAGTTAGGGTGGCACAAAGTTAGGGGATGGGGCATTTGTTAGCTGAGTGGTTAAGACAATTCAGAAGCAGAAGCCATATGTATACATATGCTCATGTGTGGTAACTGCCTTATGATTCCGGCTTGGACGCAAGGCAATTCTGCCACTCTGACCAAACCAAAAGGAAACAGCTACAGGAAGAAAAGAAAATTCACTCTGCAAATTTACTTTTGGCATCTCCCTTGCTAAGGCATCCCCAGGTGAGGAGAAGGGGTTGGGATTTAAGGTAGATGAGGGTTTCGCTTCAATTTCCTGCATCTAACAGCCCCAGCTCCTCGCCAGCTCCCCATTCTGCAAGCACAGAGCCGTGAGGAAGGAAAGACTTTCCATAGCCAAGGGACACAAACGCACTGACGGAGGACGAATCTCTTTGATGTTCTTCCAAGGCTAGGAAAGATCAGGACGGGTCTTAATCAAAGAGCTGGGAGCTGACTTCCGGCCCAGAAACCCTTATTTAAGTCAGACAGGCAGCTCCCATGACCCCGGGGGCCTCCAATGTCCCAGGAGAGCAGAAGGCCACATTCTCCACAAGATCTAACAAAGCTGTCATTTTCCAAGGGCCTCACAGGTGCCCCTGAGCAGACTACGTGCACACTGATGGCTGAGCCTCTGAAACAGCAAGCTCCATGTCACAGGCGAGGAACCAGAGGGTCGGAGAGGGACAGTGACTTGCTCAGGGTCGCACACCGGGGCTTCAAACCCAGCTCTGGCTGACATCAAAGCCAATGCTGTCCCCACCCTGCAGCACCTCCCGCGACCACTCCAACCTCCTCTGGTTTAGGCTTCGGTCCCGGGAGCTTGTCAGATGTGGTGGCCGAGAGCACCCCATTTAATCAGTCCTCCTGGGTTTGAATCTTAGTCCCTCTGCTTCCTAGAGGAACAGTTACTTCACCCATTTAAGCCTCAATTTCCTTATCCATCAAATGGGCATAATAACAGTAACTACTTCAAAGGGTTGTGACAAACATTAATTTAGCTTAGCACAGCACCCAGCACACAGTCAGTGCTAAAAACTGGTTGGCTATTATCACTAGCTCACTCACACACTCCTTTCCAGTTTTCAGCTCCTGTTCCACCTCTTCCGAGCAGCCTGGGCTGACCACCCTCTCTGAAGACGCCTTCGCCAGTCCTTGTGGCAAAGCAGACTGACAGCTCATTGGCCCCTGCATAGTTTGTCAGTCTCCTTCACATCTCTCCCTCTTTCCCCCTCCGCCCTCACACTAGAGGCACGGGTCCGGGGGTGCCTCTCCCTCGTTCGCCCCACGTCCCCAGGCCCAGCACAGGGTCTGGCACATGCTGGTGCCCAGTCAAGCTGTGCTGCGCTTTGAATGACTTCTAAGCCCTGTGGCCTTCGGAGAGTCATTTTCCTTCTGCAAACCCGAGTCTTTTCACCTGTAAGACAGAAGGGCTGCTGCCACTCCAGAAATGCCTTCCAGGCCTGAGGGCCGTGAATCTCAGTGCCCCACTGCCCTGGGTCAACATGTGCTACACGCTCAACCAACGTGACTCCCCGCTGGTGAATGTCAGTGACCACAGTTATCGTAAAATCTGGTCTTTTGTCTCCGAAAGGCAGCTCGTGTCCCCACACCACACTGCCTCTCTGTGGTTAAGCAGGAGCCAAGTAAAATAGGAAAAGCTAGCAGCTGCTGTCGAGTGAGAGTGGGCAGTGTGTCCTGCGGGCTGCTCCACGCGGAGCCTCAGCCCCTTTGCCACAGCCTTCAGGACAAGCCCATTACTCATTTTACAAACGAGGAAATGGAAGCGACTTCCCCAACTGCCGCCACCTGCAGGGGAGGACTGGAGAAGCGTGCTGCGCTTACACGGTACCGCGGCTGGGCTCCCGGGTCACACTGCCCATGTTCAAACCCCAGCTCTGCTGCTGGCTGGCTGGCCTAGCCCCTCGCTGACTCGGTTTTCTTCTCTGCAAAATGGGGTAATAATAGCACCAATGTCATGGGGATGCTGTGAGGACGAAGTGCGTGCAGCTACGTCAAAGGCTGAGCACAGCCCCGCACACCGAAAGTGGTGTCAGCTGCCACTGTTGTCTCTTCACTCGGCTGTCCCAGTCCTCAGGCTGCTCTAACGAAAACGCCACAGACTGGGCGGCCTAAACCACAGACAGGTATTTCTCACGGTTCTGGAGGTGAGAAGTCTGAGACCAAGGGGCCGGCAGTGGGTGTTCGGGGAGAGCCCGCTTCCCGGTCCACAGAAGGCTGTCTTCTCACTGCGAGCCCCTGGGTCTCTCTATCGGAGCACCACTTCTGTCAGCGAGGGCCCCATGCTCGTGACCTAACTGCCTCTCAAAGGTCCCGCCTCCTGCTACCATCACTTTGGACCTTTGGACGTTACGATTCAACATGAATTTTGGGAAGGCGCAAACATTCAGTCTATAGCACCAGATCTGCTCCCTTACCCGGTGATTCTCAAAGTGAGGACCCGACCAGCAGTGTTGACATTACCATCACCGCCAGGGAACTTCATAGAAATGCACATTCTTGGGCCTCACCCCGAACTCGCTGAATGGGGAACTCTGAGGGGGGCCCAGCAACCCGTTTTAACAGCCCTGTGGGCCCCTCTGCTGCCTGTTCAAGTGTGAGAACGCTGCTTGTCATCCCTGCCACCCTGCGAAGCAGAACAAATGCTAGAGGTCATATTTCGTCGTTGATTATAAGACACCATTATTTCATACGCCACTGAGACAGAAAGAACGTTGTCAACGAAATTATAACACAGTCTTTTCTCATCACGATGATTATAAGACATTATTATTTCAGAGATGTTAAAATGTGAAAAGAAAATTGCATCCCGGCGTCAGTGGAATCTAGCAGTAGGAAGATTTTGAAGGAGGGAAACTACGTTGCTGCTCATCTCTCCTCTCCAGTGGTTCGCAGCCCTGACTGCACAGGGCACTCACCGGGCTGCACGTTAGAATTTAAAAATCCCGGTGTTGGGATAATACTCAGGTCAGTCTCGGGGCTGGGACCCAGGTGTCCGTGGTGCTTCCAGTTCCCAGGCGGTTGCAGTGGACAGCTGGGGTCGAGACCCACTGCTTTAGGTCAAATTTCTACCCTCACTACCGCAGGGGAAGACGAAGTCAAGTTTCCTGGTTCCTGAACAAGTAGAACTCGCCCCACAGGCCCCATAGCACTCCTTCCTCTCGTGGTACCACTAATGGACGTGGCATGGAGGGGGCACCCCAGCTAGTTTCCATTTCTTGCCTTTGGGCCAGGGTCTGAAGGTCTCCCACAAACCTGCCCACCCCTCCCAGAGGCTTAGAGGTCACAGGTCCCGTTTCTGCTCTTCTAGAGCCTGACCTGGGGAGCCTTTCTGGCCGAGGAGCGGAAACCTCCCCCTTGAAGAATCGGTGGGGTTGGCTGAGCTCCAGCGAGAGCCAGAAAGCCAGGGCTGAGAGCTGAGAAGAGGTGGGGGCTGGGCCCTATCGGTGAAATGTGGGGATTTAAGATACTTTCCCCTGGGACACAGAGCACAAGAGGGGAGCGTTTACAGTGCAATTTACTAAGAGCCAGAGGCTCTGAGGTCTGTGTGTGACCTCCTGTGATGCCCATTCTATGAGGTCAGTTTTATTCTCACTCTATAGAAGAAGAAACTGAGGGTCAGAGACGTGAAGGGACTTGTCCAAAGTTACAGTGAATAGTGGAGCCAGGATTTGGATCCAAGGTTGACTCTCTTCTCTACACAGATGCCTCCCACTTCCCTGGGTCACGAGCCTTAGGTTTCAGAACCTAGGAGCTGAATGCAGAGATTCTGAATTTCTCACGCTGTTTTCAGTGAAAAAGAAACATAGGTTAATATTGGTATGCTGCTCTGGTCTGGTATTTGACGTCTGTCGTCTCATTTAGTCCTCACCATGAGCCTGCCAATTCAATGGGTCATCTGCATCCTGCAGATGAGGACCTGGGACTCTGAGGCCTGGGCAGCTGGTCCCTCTCACGCTTGAGCCCCACCCCTGGGAGGAATGGGGACCCCGATTATGCCATCGCTGGGAGTGTTTCAGCAGGACCGTGAGCCCACTAAGAGTAGTGACATGTCCGATCTGTTCCTGTTCCCCAAACCCGAGCACTGGGCTTGGCCCAGAGCAGATGCTCAGACAGATGAGAAACCTAAAGGTCAGCCGGGAGTTTTGTAATCTGAGGAGTACCAGACAAGTGCTAGCTATTGCTATTTTTTATTTAAACCACCATACAATTCTCTGGGGCGATTGTTTGTTAGCCTGTCTGAAACAGAAAAACTCGTTTAAAAATACCGGTTTCCAGTTTTACTGGAAAGTTCTAGCAACAGTAGGATCACTTTTGTACATGGCAGCACCCAGGTAAAGGCAAGGAGAAGTCACTGTCTTTAGCGGGGGCCTGAGCTCAGCAGTTTATTGGAGGCCCCACCATGCCCTATTGTCTCCCACCCAGCAAGCCTCACTACTTTCACTTCTCCGGTTTGGCCCCTGTGGGAAGTGGAATTTGTGACCACTGCTTTAGGGGTTAAATTGCAACAACAATAATGAATGTATTTTGAAATTGGCATAGTAAATGGGCATAGCTGGCAAAACACAGCAGCTCCTTGGGAGGTCAAAGCCACGTCAACTGCTCACCATTTGTTCAGGCACGAACACTGCTGCAAATAATTGGTGACTTTTTTTGACCAGACATGCATCAACCCTCCTAGGCTGGACCATCCCCGCCCTCAGGCTCACAGGAGCCGTCCCCCCTGGGCTGTCAGAGAAGCGTGAACACTGTGCCAAGGTGAGCGGGAGGCTCAGGGTGTCAGGGGAAGTCACCTCTGTTGTTTGTTCAACTCTGCTTACGGCCTGAGTGATTTTGTGCAGAGCCTTGCAAGGAAGATTTAAAAGAACTGACTGAAGATGCTCTTGCTCCATGAAACGCCTTTCCTGTGCCAGTGGCAAGAGGCACGAGGCCATGAGGCTGCTGTTCCAACCTGGTCCACAGGTACATTTCAGTCCCGGAATAAACAGTCCTCCTGCCGTCAGGGGCAACGGGGAGACAGGGGCCCTCCTCAAAGAGCCATGATCATGCCGTGTCTCCTCCCTCTAAGCACAGCCCCTGGATGGGGGGGCTCTGACCCCCAATTTACAGAGGAGGAAACTCAGGTTCAGAAAGGGGAAGCCACTTGTCCAAGCTCACACAGCTGGGACGCTGCGTAGCAGGTGGGGAATGGAAAGGTGCTCATTAGTGGGAGGGCTGCAGCCTTGGCCCTGCTCTCTGACTCTAAGAACAGGGTCCCAGTGTCCTTCCTCCGTGCTATCCTCTTCAGTCTGGTGGTGATGTGGGGTGCAGAAGGGGCCACGAGACCACATTCATGTCGCTGGCCTCCCAGAATGTTCTCTACGCCCCTGCCCTGCCGTCCTGAGACCTGCTCAGCAAGTGCCCTCCTCACACAACCCTGCTGTTTTGCTCCCCGCCGGCTCCCAGCACTGCTGGGGGAGCTCACCATCTTTGCTGCCTGATTGTGCCTCCACCTGACGTCCTGGTCTCTGAGAAATGAGTTCCCCGTGTTTCCCCATAAATAACTCCAGACTTGGCGGTCTCCCTGACTGCTCTTTCAGTTCCATCAGTTGTCAGGTTATAGTCACACATTTTTCTTTACAATCTTCTTTCCATTTGCCTCCTCACCTGCATCCTTTCTCCCCTGCCTGGTCCAGCCCTCCTAATTTCTCACCTGGGCCCCTGTTAAGCATTCACGTCCTGCCTGCCTACTCCCAGCCCATCCTCCGGCCAGTGGCTTCAAAAGGATCTTCCCAAATTGTAAAACCTTCCAAAGCTCCCTGACTTGGAGGTCACAGTCCAGTGCTTTAGGGTGACATTCAAGGCCATCTCCCAGGTATCCTCTCCTACCTCGTTCTGACACGAGCTCTAGCCTCCAGCCAATTTGGACTATGTGCTGTTTTCTAAAATAGCTCTCAGATGGCCCTGCTTCTGAGCTGGGCTGGCGCAGTTCCCTCTGCTTGGAACTCCTTTCCCAGCCCATCTTGGCCTAAGGACCACGTCCATTCTTCATGGCCAGCCTCAAAATTTCCTTCTTTTAAAAGATCTTCCTCTCTCATCCCTGGAAGGCTGCATTGGAAGAGGGAAAGCACAGGATTTGAACCTCTGCTTTGCAAACTGTCTCTGAAAATCAGTTCCTCCATTGGTAATATTGGGATAATTCTGCCTCCTAGAATTTTGGGAAGGACTAGATGATTCTGATAAAGGCTTGGGACACGATAGGTCCTCAGTAGACAGTAGCTTCCTTCTCCCTGGTGTTCTTAAACCTCTGAACACACTGTAAGCTACTCAATAGCTAAGTCAGAGTGGGGAGTAAGTGCATTAATCAGAAATTTCTCGGTGATCAGTGACAGTAAGTCAGCACAAACTTAGCAAAAAAGAAATGTATAGAGTCATGCAAATGAAAAATCCAGGGGTAGGGCTAGCTTCAGGCACAGCTGGATCCAGGGACTCAAATGATGTCACCAAATAGTTTTCTTTCTCCTACTTGTCCTTTCTCTTTATCTCTCCCCATTGTTTTTCTTCTCTTTGGGCTTTTTGGTTTCCTCTTTAGACTCTTTCCATGAGGGGACCCTGCATGGCCCCCATCCACATCCTCCTAGCTTAGCAACCCCAATAGAAAAAGATGGCCTGTTTTTCAAAAGTTCCAGCCAACAGTCCCAGGACTGACTTTTACTGCACTGGCTGAGTCACATGCACATCCTTAACCCAATCACTGTCAAGGTCCACTCTTGAAGCAGAGAGGTGTGGTCAGTCTCACTAGAACTACATGGACTGAGGCTGGGGAAGGGCTTGTTCCCAAAGCAAAACCAGGGCACCTGCAACTGGATGGATGGATGGGGGATGAATGCTAGGCAGGCAAAGACTAACGTCCACACAACGGATGGGAAGAGAATCATGTGCAGTTAGATATGCTCAGAGACAGCTGGACAGGCAGGTCCTGGTGTGGCTCTCTCCCGCTGGCTCTGTGAGTGAAGGGCCCATCTTCCAGGCTCGTGTCCCACATTATCCCCTGGACTGTGCCTGTGGGATGAAGGGTCCCCTCTCCTCCCCCAGTCTCTTGCGACAGCCTCACAGCTGCCTCAGGCCCCCTCCTACCCCTCCCTACCTATCGTCCCCACTTCCTGGGGCCTGTCTCCAGGTTACACAGTCCTGCGTTCTAGTTCCGTTGGCCACTCACTCACAGTGTGACCTTGAGCAAATTACTGGACTTATCTGAAATGCCACTCTCTTTGTCTACACGTTGACAGTGCCAATCAGAAAATGGTGAGTTATCCAACTGCAGGGAAGGAAACAAAAACCACAACGCGTGACACTACTGCAGGCGAACGCAGGGCCAGGCAATCACTCGTGCTTTCATGCGGGAGCTCCCCGAGTCCTCCCAGCGACCCCAGGAGAGACTACTGTTGTTATAACCGCCCTGTTTAGTAGGAAAGAAAGCTGAGCCCAAAGCGGCTAGGAGCGTTGACCCAGTCCACACAGCTAACAGAGGCTCATGCTAGAATTCCAGACCGCCTGCCTGTCTCTGGAGTCTACAGTCCTCGTCACCTTGCCATTTATCCAACAAACATTCGTGCAGCTGCTCTGGATCAGGCGCTGTCCCAGCAGAGGCTGCAGTTGACCAAACCCAACACAAATCCATGCCAGCACGGAGGGTGAGTTCTAGCGGGGGAGAGCGCGTTAACAGTAAACATTAAAGTGAATGCGTACCTGTGGTGAGGACGTCTGTGGAGGGGTTACGTGGCAAGGAGCTGAGAACCGTCCCTAGGAGCTGAGAGCAGCCCCCAGCCAACAGCCAGCAAGAAAATGGGGACCTCAGTCCTCGAGTCACAAGGAAATGAACTCTACTGACAGCCACAGGCTCTGAGCAGACCCAGCTCACAGTCTGAGTTCTGCCTCCGGAGAGGCTGAGTGGAAGACCCCGCTAGGCTGGGCCCCAACTTCTGCCCTCAGAACTGGAGGTAACTTGTCACGTGGCAGTGGACAGCCAAGGCGATGCTGGTAACTACCTCCTGAGGTTGTTATAACAGGAACGATCTGCGTGCAAAGTGCTTGGACAGAGCCTGGAACGCGTGAATAACTAATAAGGGGCAGCGGGGATGTGAAAAAATGTACATGTGTATATGATATACGTGTGTCTGTGTATTGTCAATTGGTCCCAAGAAGAAAAATAAAGCAGGGAAGGGAATGGTAGGGAGCACTTAGGAGTGCACACATGTGTGTGTGTGTGTGCGTATGTGTGTGTGTGCGTATGTGTGTGTGCGCGTGTGCATGCGTGTGCGTGTGCATACGTGTGCGTGTGCATGCGTGCGTGTGCGCGTGTGTGTATGTGTGTGCGTGTGCGCGTGCGTGTGCATGTGTGTGCGTGTGCGTGTGCATGCGTGTGTGCGTGCGTGTGCATGTGTGTGCGTGTGCATGTGTGTGTGCGCACGTGTGTGTGTGCGTGTGTGCGTGTGCGTGCGTGTGTGTGTGCGTGTGCGTGTGTGTGCGCGCGTGTGTGTGCGTGTGCGTGTGCGTGTGTGTGTGTGTGCGCGTGTGTGTGTGTGTGTGTGTGTGTGTGTGTGTGTGTGAAGGGGGTGTTCATTATTAAACAGGATGGTCAAGGAAGGGTTTACTGAGAAGGTGATATTTGGGTCATGACCTGAGAGAGGAAGAGGGGGAGTTGGAGAGGAAGAAGGGAGGATATGGATTTCGGGGAAGAATGGCTTCGGGCAGAGGGAGCAGCAAGCTAAGGAAACCGTAGGAGGAACCAGGTTTGTCAGGTGTGATGGATCAGAATATTCCCTCTCTTTTCCCTCTCTGCCCGCCTGCACCCCCTCGGGCCTCCAGGGCTGCACCAGGCCCCAGCCCACCTGCACCCCCTCGGGCCCCCAGCGCTGCACGGGGCCTCAGCTCTCTTGGTGCTTGTCTTTCCAGGCTCAGTGGCTGCCGGCCCAGATCCAGCTGGCGTGTGGGCTGCAGGCAGGTGCCAGCAGGCCGGTAGTGCTGTGAGCTGGTGTGCGTGGGCAGGAGGGAGCAGGGCGGACAAGCGCAGGAGGTTAGGGTGATATCTCATTACCAGGCCGCAGGCTTTGCCATGGCCACACTCCCAGGTAGTAAGCAAATGGGCATCTGTCTGCAGATGTTATGCTCAAAGGGCATGGGGTTGTCCTGACCCCTCAGCAGGTTCTGAGGGACCCCACTGCCAATGGCCTTCCCCCAGCCCTGGTGAGACAGGCCTTTCCGCACAAGGAAGATGTTAATGAAGACGTCATTTGCCTCCAGGACGGTCTTGGCCTGTTGTCCTCTTGCCGGCCCAGGCCCACCCCTCTTCTTCCTGGCTGGGGCTGTTCTTTGTCAGGAGGGAGGCAGCCGGGGTGGCCACCCTTTCTTCTGGGCATTCCGGTCACATCCCACAAGGAAGCCGCATCAGCGCTGCCAGAGGGATCCTTGCAGCCCCCGAAAACCCCACAGCCCACAGTACGCAGAGCCCAGTTACCGGCTGGCTGCCTTTCATTTCTGAGGCAGAAATTAGGAAAAGGAGAATTCTTGAGTCTGAAAGAAAGTCGAGACTAATAGAATCACAGTTGTCCTGGGCCTTCGTGGGGCTCTTCTGGAATCACACCCAGCATGGCTTAATGGTGCCAGCGCCACTGAGCTGCAGCCTGCAGCGGGGCGGGGGTGGCTAATCCACCCACAGAGGCTACAGGACTCCAGGGGGAAGAGGCCAGGATCCCCCGTCCCGGGAGGGTTTCTGAGCAGTTCTCTGAGTCAGAAACCCAGCCTCCCCGTCGATAGTCCTGCGTGAACAGTTGCCACCTGCAGAACACAGTTCAATTCGAAGCCCTTTGTGAGGGGGCTCCAGATCCGCTTTCTGCCTCCCCCACCCCTCCCTCTCCTCCTGTTCTCCAGCAACACTGGGCCTGCCTAATCCCACGGCAGTGTTGCTGTGCATGTTATTCCCATCACCTAGAGATCTGTGCAAGAACTGCCACTCATACTTTAAGGTTCACCTCAAATGTCCCTTCCTCTAGGAGGCCTTCCCTGGCCTCCAAATGGAGGGCCCTCATACTGAGTGTCCCTACGGCATGGGATAGTAATGAGTCACACATAGTGTGTTCACCAGGAATCTCTCAGTTGCAAGTATCAGAAACCCCACTCTGACTGGCCTTAACAAAAGAGGCCATCTTCAGGCAAGGCTTGATCCAGGTACTGATGTGGGATCAATGAGAATTTGTTTCATTGTTGTGTTGGGCTAATTCTCCCATAGCTACCAGTAACTTTAAACTTATATTTTGCCAGAGAAGCAATACCTTCAGGAAAAGAAAATTTTCTCAAAAAGTCAGAAAAGAATCCCAGGACTGGTAGGATCACCATCTATCAACATGATGATTTTTAATGAGCCGCATGGAAATAAAAATGAGAGAAGATGTATTGAAATTTCTTATAAATTCTGAAGCAATATTCTCTTTTTTTCCTCTCTGGAATGTCTGGGTCCTATGGCTAGCTGTGTGACTTTCCTGAAGAGAGAAACCAACACGGCCTGATAGGAAAAGCCTCAAATGTTAATAAATCTCCATTTTTGTTTGTATAATAAGGGTGCAAGCATTGGAGGAATCCTTTTCATTTACTCACTCACAAGTTCATTTAGGAATTGATTCATCCAAATGTTGACTCAGTGTCTGCCTTGTGCCAGGTAGTGTCGGACAGTGACACAGGCACAGGGACGCAGAGGTGCCTGCCCTCAGGAAGCGATGACCCAGCTGGGAGGAAGCAAGGGAAGGCATGAAGTAACGGCAGATTATGAGAGTGCTCTGTGCAGAAAAGAAAAGAGAATCCCAGGCTCATTGGCTGCGCGTGCGTGTGTGTGTGCATGTGTTGGTGGAGGGCGTTGCGGTGCAGTGAGCCAGAGGGATGGGGCATCAGATGGGTCCCTGGAGTCCCGGGGGCAGGAGCCGGGTCAGGGCCTTGGCCTCTGTCGCAGAGGGCTGGCAGCCCTGGCAGGGTTTTAACCTGGGGAGTGATGAGCAGATTTCCGCATTGACGTTTATTAATTTGTTTTCAAAGCCCTGTCACTTTGCTTCATCTGTCCCTCACAAACCCCCTGAGGTCACTTCAGGGTTTTTGCTCCTGATTTACTGAGGAAATTGGATCAAGGAGGAGGTGGCACAGACACAAGGGTAATGACAAAAGGTCCCTGCCACCTCAGCTCTCAGGCTGGTTTAAGAAATGCTTGTCACACGTGTCCCTTCATCTTGGCTTCTGCGACCTGAAGGGATGGGTGGAGAAGCACCGCGGCTCCTGCGAGCTGTCGGCCCCGTCCTGCCGGTCTCCACCAAGCTTTGTGCTGGCACACGCCTGAGTCCCTTGTCTTTGACCCTCAGACCCCACTGGGACCTGCTCCAGACGGCCCAGACCTGACGAGTTAGGAGCCCGGCCACCTGTTACCTTTATCAGACTGTGCTTATGAGAGGAGGAGAAAGTCATCCTCGACCCTCTCAGGGTCCCTGGCTGGGTCTGAAAATTATGCTGACAAAGTCAGATCAACAGGAGAAAATCAGACAAATCATATTGAATTTACATGCGTACATGGGAGCCTTCCTAAGAGAATGAAGACCTGAAGGAGTGGCCAGAGCAGGAAGCTTTTCTACCTGTTAGACCAAGAGATAGTCAACTGGTGAAGAACTGACAAGACGCAGGTTTGGGCTGGAGGTAGTCAATGAGGAAGAAATAACTAGAAGATAAGGGTTAACTTCACAAGGTCTGTTCATACCGATTTCTCGGCCCCAATTCCCTGCCTCTGGAGGGGAGAACGTCTTCCTTCCTCCGGTCCAGGGAGGATCCTCACACCCTGGAGTCTTGCGTCTGTTTCAGGGAAGGAGGGCAGTGGGAGGAGGTCAGAGGGACCTTCCTGCTTCTGTTTTTTTTCTCAAACTCCTCCAGCTTAAGATGGCCACTATGCCAAGGGGCCATATTTTGGGGTAGTGTGTCCTGGACCCCATCATTACAATGGGTGTTTCCACCTCCATCGCCCCAGGTGGTCTTGGATTATCCTGGTGGGTTGAGTGTAATTCCAAGGAGGACACAGGGGGAGTGAGGTCAGAGGGGAGGGCGATGTGGGGACGGGTGTCGAGACGGGAGTGATGC
Organism: Equus quagga; assembly: GCF_021613505.1. Taxonomy (NCBI): domain Eukaryota; kingdom Metazoa; phylum Chordata; class Mammalia; order Perissodactyla; family Equidae; genus Equus; species Equus quagga. The sequence goes on along the minus strand of NC_060273.1, from coordinate 49,679,695 downwards.
AGCCACAGCCACAGAATGCGAGCCGCTTCTAGAAGCTGGAAGAGGCCAGAACAGGTTCTCCCCTGGCGCCTCCGGGATGAGCCAGCTCTGCAACACCTTCATTTTATTCCCATAAGACTGACTTTGAACTCCTGCCGTCCAACTGTAAGAGAAGAGATTGTGTTTTAAACCACCAAGCTCACAGTCGTTTGTCACAGCGGCCCTAGGGCACGCATGCACCTGCCAGGCCTCTGTGTAGAAGTGGGCTTTGCATGCGAGGAAAACGGTCTTTGTCTTTCGTTTCACCAAAAGATTGAGACCAAAGAGGGGTGGTTCTTTGAAAATATCCATTCTCTGCTAACCCCAGTGTTCTGCAGTTCCAGCGCACTGTTGCAACAGGAGCAGCGGCCGACTCCAGACGTGGCCAGCTTCCCGCACCTGCATGCTAGTGACAAGGGGAGGGACAATGGGTCACGTGCTTGCACTGGCCGGGAGGTGTCTTCTACTTCACAGAAACAAAGAAATGGAGTCCCACGAACTGTGTGAGACCCAGGGGTGTGGCAGCGCTCTGTATGTCCCTGGACCATGCTCAGAGCACTGATGGAGAGCCTTCTGAGCGGGCTGCCAGGTCTACACCCAGGCCCTGGAGGACGCTGTGGAGACAGCAGGACACCAGCGAGGTCTGCAAGGACCTCCCAGCTGGCCAAAGCCGCCCTGGGCCATAGTTGTCTCCTCCTTCATGTCTGCTATTTCTGCTCTAAATGTCCTTGTACGTAAAGTAACACAGCCTTTCCTGTTTAAGTGGCAAGGATTGTGATGGCTTCTAACGTTTTTGAGCTGTCCACAAGCCCGGGAGGGCTCTGTCTCGCAGACACTTGTTTTGAAGGCAGAGGTCCTTTTGCTGGCGAGGGGGCAAGACCAGGATGTGGCTGCGTGTTTCCGGACAGCACCATCCCAGAGTTTTAAAACCGTCCTGTGAGGGCTGGAGGGAGCCCTCCTGGAGGCCTTGGTCAGAAGCCACCATGGCTGGAACATTCCGGCATTACTGGTGGGGGAGGAGGCTGCCTTGGGGACCCCCTGCCCCTCTCATTTCCTCGCCAAATTTGCAGCAGCTCCATGAGTGAGCTCTAGCACTTTAATGAAACTCAAGAGACCCCCGCTCTGCAGGGTCCTTGCTGCACAGTGGCTCCAGGGGTGCGCGGCCTCTCAGCGCTGAGGGTGAGTAGGCAGCTCCCCACCATGCCCGGGGGAGTGTCATGTGTGATTCCCGGAGGAGCTGCTGTGCAAAGCCAGGGCGGGAATCCACACCTCGCTACGCTGGCATGAATGTAACAGGGACGAGAGAGCTCCTTGCCCACCCGGGACAATCATCACTGTACGGGAGTCAGTGGGCGTCAGGCACTGCTGGGTTCTAGGCTGGCATGCTATTAATTGGTTTTCCTTACACACACACACACACACACACACCCAGAACCAGGGCTGCCTTGTAAATCATGAGAAGTCTAGGCAGCGGAGGGCTTTTTTGTTCTGCCGAGCCCGTGATGGGGACGGGTTTGAAGTTTAGGGACCAGGACTGAGGGTGAATTGCTCTTGTGGAGGGAGAAATCTTAGGAATCCTGAGGATGTGGGCAGGGAGGAGATGAGAAACAGCTGGTGGGAAAGGGGAGACCAGAGAGGAGACGTGGAAACCACAGAAGGTTGTGGAAGGTTTGATCTGACTCCTCTTGGTGACTGACAAGTGACCAGTGAAATCGACAAAATGCACAAAATGTGTACAGACTTTTTGGTTGGGACGGGTGAATCCACGAGGAATTACGCGGGCTGTTTTCCTCACGTGGGGAGAGGGTCGCTGGTGTCGGCTCCCTGGTTCCGGGAGGGCAGGCCAAAGTCGCTGTGATGACAGGTCTGCAGCTTACAGGAGGCTGGAACCGCAGCTTGTAGCTGGTGCTCTGCAGACCCCATGCTCAGGATGCCACTCCTGGGGGAGGCGGCAGGTACCCGGCAGCCCCTGCTGCAGTGGGAAGGAGCAGTGCCAGGTCTGGGGCACATGCGACAGCATGTGGACTTGCCATGAGTAAACTGGACCCCAGGAAGGAGAAGCCCAACAGGGAAGGCCATTGGGGAACTGGCAGAAACCTAAGGAAGGCTTTGCACTTCAAGTCAGTTTTGCCCCGAACTTGAGTAGCACAGAGACCACCATGACACGGTCAACAGGTGTGGCTTTGCACTAGTCACTTTTCCCCTCTCCAGCTCTCAGTTTTCTCATCTTTAAAATGGAGATGATAACCCTTACCCAACAAGATTGTTGTGAGGCTTAAACAGGATAATGAAGGCCAGAGCTTAGCCCAGCATCTGGGGCCTGGTAAACAGTGGTTCCCCATCCATGACGTGGCTTTTCAGGTTGAACACATATAGCTCGTTGCATCCACTTAGCTGGAGCAGAGGAAGGGCTGTCGTGGCACGCTCTTCCCAAGGTCTCTGGCTGCTGGCTTCATGTGAAAGTCTGATCTCTCGTCCTGTTTGCAGTTGCTGTAAGATACATTCAAGGAAAACTAAAACAGACACCCTGTCTCAGAAACCATATCCAAGACTTGACACACTATTGGTGGGTCAGGGGGCTGCTGCCCCAAACAATAGGTTCTAGATTAGGACTTGGGATTCTCCAACCCCAGCTGCATCCAGATGGTCTTACACTAGCCTCGTGGTCCCAAAATGTCCTTGTCACTGACTCTACTATCGAGTAGGATGATCCTGCCTTGTTCTGCGCCCAGGGTCCTCCCAGCCCCCTACGAGTCTGACCGATCCTCTCTCACCCCAAGATAGCACACGCCAATGTCTAAAGGTAGCTGAGCAGCCCATCATGCTCTCTCTTACCCCCATGAGGCACTGGGAGCACCAAGGTCAATTATTCAAGTGAACTCCCCAAGGAATATATTTAACAGTTACTGTGTGCCAGGCAATTATGTGTTAACAACTACCAGTTATATTAACTTTTATTATAATTTAAAAAACCCAATACCTTATTTTCTATATGAGAAAACTGACCATGAATGATTTGTCCAAGGTCCCCAGCTAGAAATGTTAAGACAGGGCTTTGAACCATGGCCTCTGGGCACCAGAATGCACGGGGTAACCACTGTGCCATGTTACAGTCTCAAATCTGCTTTCCATAATTCTCATAAAAGCAGTGGGAGGTAAGACGCATTCAGAGAGGTTAACAGCTTCCAAGAGAGGTCATGGCTAGAAAGTGGCAGATCGTGGCTTCAAGCCCAGGTCCGCCTGCACCAGGGGTCATCCCCTTTCCTGGCTTGCCCTGCCATGGCCTCAGCCTCTGCCATTTGCTTACCCATCACTACCAATCCACATCTGCTCTTGCGTCTGTGAAAAGCACAGATAGTTAATTTCCCCAAGACTGATCGCTTTTGTCTAACATCTGGTACTCAGCAAGCAACACATCTGTTTCCTTGAAGGACTACACACTCTGATAAAGCTTACTGACTCTTCTCAAAGCTGGTTGTAGGGAGTGGAGGCCCTCCAGGGCCCCTCACATTGTAGTGGAGGAAGCTGACACCCAGAAGGGAGCTGGCCAAGCTGGAACTCATGTGTCTGACTTTTAGTCCAGCACTCTTTCTTGAACCATCAAATGTCTTAGTTTGCTTATTTATTTATTGGCCACCAAATCAGACAAACCCACAATCTAGAGCAGAGTGTGGTATATCGTGGCTGTGGAATATTTACCAAATGAATGAATGAATCCAGTCTCCGTTCACCAACCTGTATGGAGCACCAGCTCTCCGTCTGACCTTGTGCAAGGCATGGAGAGGAATTCAGCATGGTCCCTGCTATCCAGGAGCCAGTATTCTACGGAAGAAAGGCAAGGAGACACCTGCCACTGGGTGTAATAAGTAAGTGGGCGTGATGGAAGTCCGCCCAGCTACAGTGAATTAACCAACGGTGCAAGAACGGGCTGCACGCCTGGCCTGCTGAGAGGAAGGGAGATTGATTAATTACTGCGACTGCTTGCCAATTAGCGCTGAACTCCGCTTGATCTCTGACCCTCTCGCTTGAAACACTGCCCTTCAGTAATATATTCTGAGAAAGAAAGTCTCCTTCCCGACTTCAGAAGGAGAAATTGAACAGAGCCCCGGGGTTTGTCTTGGTTCTTTCCTTGCTACCTGGGGCCCTCCCAGTAAATGTGAGTGGAAACTCATTAGATCTCTCTGATGGGGACTGTGTTCGGGGCTGGGTCACAGAACGTGCGAATGCTGCGGAAGCCGCTTCGCCCCGGTGCAGCTGCAACCCAGATAGGTCTGTAATGGGGCTTGAAGGGGAGAGACAGTCTCAGCCATCTGCTGGTCGGGGAGGCCAAGGCGGCACGTTTGTTCTGTTTGGTAACCTTGACTCCAGGCTGATGGGTGGACCTGGCAGTTCCTGCCAGCGGGGCGCCAGGGCTGCCCTCAGGACGCTGGGTGGTGGCTCCAGGACTGGGGCAGAGAAAGGGCTGAGACTCCAGGGGCAGGGGCCCACCTCTCGCTGGGCCCACAGGATGCCTGGCTCCTCCAAACTCGTTGCAGCCCCCTTGTTGCCATGGCAACAGAGACTTCTTCCAATCCCGGATGTGTACCTCCTCCTCAGGCCTGGGAGCTGCAGACCTAGTTCAAATCCTGTCTCTTCCACTCTAGCAGTCGGGGTCTTGGCCAAGTGCCTTTCCCTCTAAGTCTCTGTCAAATCCTTTACAACATGAGGATATAATAAGGGTACCTTTTTATAAGAGAAAAGAGCAGAAGCTATCAAAACTTGATCGGAAATTCCACACTCCAGAGCACAAAGATACACACGTGCGTGCAGGAGCGTGCACACAGAGGGCCTCTCCACAGCATCACTTTATAATGGTGGGGAATGGAAACCATGTAATGTTCAAAGCAGAGGGTGCTTACAATTTTTGTCGTTTCCATGCTATGGATTATTTTGCAGCTGTTAAAAAGAACAAGGCAGTCTTACAGGTCTGACAAGGAAAGAGCTGTAAGGTGTAACATGAACCGGGAAAAGCAGCTCTCAGATGAATACATGTCATTTGACTTCATGATGAAAACAAAACAGAAGCCACCAGACCTAACAAGTAGGCAGTCAGATATGTAATGACTTGGGAGAGGAGACCTCGGACTGCTCCTTTTCCGTCCCAATGATGCCTAGATGGAGGAGCACTTGGAAATCTATCACAACCTCCCTCCATCTTCTGGGGCCCAACGTGCATCCTGGGAGGGGTGCTGAGGAGGGTGCCAGAGGTTGGAAGGGTGATGTGCTGCCCAGGCGAGTTAGCCAGGGGCTGGCACAGATATCCACGGATGTTGTGAGGGCTGCGTGTGATGGGCCCTCCTCTGGCTCATCCACAGCTGCCCCAGCTTCCTGGCACTGCCACCAACGGTGCCCGCCTCAGCAGACACTGAACTGTCCACGGTGTGCAGCGAGCCCTGCAGAGTGGAGGCAGGTGGTCTCCCAGGCTGACCCAGCTTCTGTCAGTGGCCCCTGGATTGGCTCCCTGTCCTGGGCTCTCTGGACCTTTGCCCCTTGGTGTCCTGGCTTGTCTCCTTTCCCTCCCTTCCCATGTCCCCACTGATGCAAAAACTTCAGGAGTGGGAAAACAGCCTTTGATCATTCCTCTTTTTTTAAAAAAAAAAAAATTTTTGTAATTGGACATTGGCTTCAGAACTTCAAAGGCCAAGAATTGGATACATTTGTTCTCTCTTCTTATGTGATCTGCCCTGGGGTCAGTGAAAGGATGTTTCATATCAGATCGTATGAATAGCGGATGGTCAGCCCACAAGAGAAAGAGGAAGGCGGGCACTCTGGCTTTTGATTACAAAAACATAATTTTACTACTACTTCTGCAGCTTGAGGTTGCCATGCGTAGAGTGAAGTGCACGTATCTTCTGCCCCCTCTCGGTGACCCCTCGTGGTTTCTCCCTCCTGCATCCAGTGTGTTTCATCTCCTGGACATTTAGGTTCATGGTCCATTCGTGGTCATCGTCTCTTATAGTCAGTTCCCAGCATTCAAACAAAACTCTCGGTCCTGCTCTCACTAATTAAGATAAATTGCCTGGCTATATCGGACGTCATCAGAAGATGCGGCTGCCCTCTAGCTACCTGCTTGAGGGAGGGAGGAGCGGGCCATGTCCTGTAGACTGGTGCAGTCTTTCCACCCAGCTCCCTTGGCTCCTTCGTTTCATCCCCAAGCGCCTATTCCTGCATCGCCCCCTGCCTCTGCCCCTCCACACCCCCAGTACCTCTTCCCAGAGTGGCTGGAGACAGCTTTTCAAAGTCATGTGACTAGACCATGTGACTTCCACTTAAAACTCCTCAGTAGTCCCAGTAGCTTAGGATAAAGACGCGAATCTTCGACGGGCCTCCTGGGTCCACACAGCTGGCTTCTCCCAACTCAACCTCCCTCCACCACGTGGCTTTCTCTCTGCTGAGATGGCCACGGCATCTCCTTGGTAAGAGCTCCTTGGTAAGAGGACCCAGGGATTTGGGACCAGTACCTGCCTTCCCCCAAGCAAATGATACTTTCTGTCCCTGCTTGACTTTTCCTAGAGTAGTTGAAGCCAACAGAGAAGTTTGAAAACAGCAGTGGGGCTAGGTTTGACTGGCCTTTGAGTGTATTTTTATGGTAGTGGAAGGTTATTCGTGCTCCAAACCGGCAAGAGAGGCCTGTCTCCCCTGAGGACCACAGACTACTGCAGAGTGGGAGCCCACCTTCTTTGGCTGGGAGTCCCCCTTACGCCGCAGTGAGTTGGAAGCGGGGAGGCTGCATGAAGCTGGCTGTGCTGTGGGAAGAGGCCACTAGTTATACCTCGGGAACCAGGCTACTCCTTGATCAGACAAGACCCTGTCCCATGGCTTCCTCCTCCTTGAAGGGTTTCCCCACCCCTTTCCATCCTCCTGATGAGTAGTACCATCTGCTTTGCTTACACAGCACTTACCAGTTTGCAATTACACAACGGTTGGTGGTTATTTGATGCCTGCCTGTCTCCCTCACTAGGCACAGGCATTCTGAGGGCAGGTACCATGTCTGTCTTACTAAAGGGCACTTAGTACACTGGTCATTAGCACAGATTCTGGCACATAGGAGGGGCCCACTCATTATTTGTTGATTGAATAAGCAAATGAATCAACGAACAAATGTGCCGTTCATGGCCGAGTGACCTTTACCTCTCCGAGCCTCAGTCCCTCCACCTGTCAAATGGACAAGATAATGGTTCCTGCCTGGCTGGTTGTTGTGAGTAACATACCTCAGCCCAGGCTTCCAGGCAAATTGACCAGATCAGGTGTTCAAGGCATGTTGAGACTGTCTTAGTCCGCTGGGGCTGCAATAGCGGATGCCACAGACCAGGCGGCCATAGACAACAGACAATTGTTTCTCACAGTTCTGGAGGCTGGGGAGTCCTGATCAGGGTGCCCGCATGGTTGCATTCTGATGAGAACCCTCTTCCGGGTTTCAGACTGACGACTTCTTGCTGTGTCCCCATGTGGGCAAAGAGGGCAAGAGAGCTCCCTGGGGTTCTTTTTATGAGGGCACTAATCCACGCACCAGGACTCCACCCTCACACCTAATCACCTCCCTCAGGCCCCCTCCTAAAACCATCGCACTGGGGGTTAGCTTTTGACCCAGGAATTTGGGGGATCACAGACATTCAGTCCGCAGCAAGCCCTGTGCTCCGCCCGGGAGCAGTGTCATTTCTCTCCCCATCCCCCACTCCCCTGCACCTGGGAGGCACGTCCTGCCCCTGTGAGTGCCCAGCCAAGACTCTGCATTTCTGTTCACCTGCGACAAACGAGACTCTAAAAGGAGACATTGTCATGCTGGTTTAGCTGCCAGGTGAGCATATCTTCTTAATAATAACAAGACTGGCCACTGGCTGTGAGATTAAGCACCAGCTGTGTGCCTGGGACCCTGAGTACACCACTCTCCTTTAATCCTCACATCCCCTAAGTGCACCATCTCCTTTAATCCTCCCATCCACCCTATCGCGACCAGTCACAAACACAGCTTCTTTTACCCACCTCACAAGACCGAGACCCAAATAAAAACTGGAACGCCAGGCTTACGCCGAGGAAAGGGCTTTATGGAAAGGCAGCCAGATGAGGAGATGGGAACTAGAACTCAAATCCACCTGCTTTCAGTAAAAAAGGTCAGGTTTTATGTGAGGTTTCAGGTAGGGGAGGGGGAGCCTGTGGCCTTGCTGGTCGGTGCCTTCCCACCAGCCTGCCCTTGGCCTCATGAAGCTGGGATGGTGAGATAAGGGAATCTGTAGGTGGTTGTCCTTGGTTGTCTACCTCCAAGGTGGATGGTGGGTTCTGGTGCCAGCAAGCCAAGAAGCAAGCATGGAAAGATGATGGGTGCTTTTGGTTTAAACCCTGTATATGCTGGATTCAATGTAGGGGAACCGATATCAGGGCCAATATCACTATGAGGTTGTTATTAACCCCAGTGTCAATGCAGAACTTGGGCTCCAAGGGATCAGGGGATTTGCCCAGGGTTGCATGACTGGTGAGTGCCCAGGTGGGGTTCAGACCCAGGTTTGCCTGGTTCAGAGCCTGCATTCGGCCCACCTGTCCTTTGAGGGCTGAGGCTGTGTCTTGTTCATCTCTGCCCCCTTGATGCCTGGCTCAGTGCCTGGCCCAGAGCAGTGTCCTGTCCCTGTGGGATGACACAGTCACTTGTCAGATGCACTTTATCATCCGAGAATAATAGGCAAAGACGAGCAATTTCTGAGCATAACCAGACGTCAGGAACCCACGTGTTCTCAGTAAGCAACAAACTCCTCGGTGGGATCTGAATGCACAGGGGGACACAGCTGCCCAGTCCTGTCGTGAGGTGAGCCTGGGCTTCACAGCTGATGTCTCCTGGTGGGACCGTGATGATTCACTCTATTTTTCTAGCTTTGGTATTCTCAAGTCAAAAATGGGAATGACATTACATTGGGTTAATTAGAAGGATGCTTTTAAAGCACCTGACAAATTATAGGTCCTGAATATGCAGGTTCCTTTTCTGGATCTTCAACATAGCCACTTTTTTTTGGCACACAAAAAAAGCTTCACTAATATTAAAGCTTTCATTATTCTGGTGCAAATCTCTGCAGATTTCCCAGCCCGTTCCACTATGAGGACCCCTCACCCCCCCAGGGATGCACACAGAGGCACTGACACAAGGTTGCTCAGTGTTCAGACCTCATCCCTGGGGCTCATTAAGCCCCTAACGACCTCAGCATCTCAGTTCTGTCTGCTTTGTTTCAGAGGCGTTTTAGGATGTGGGAGGCTACTCAGTCATGGAATTACAGGCATTTCTTAAAAATGCCAAAAGCCCCAAAATAACTGAGCAGAGAATCTCTGTGTCTTTGTGCACCCAGCCAGCTCTTTTCCTTTTGTCTCACCAGCTCCACCTGAGCCAGCTTCCTGGCTCCCTTCTGCAAGAAGCCACTGATATCACGGCACCGATGGCGGATGACAAAGGGCCTCGTAGGGTGCTCGGAACCTAGCGGATCCTCGGGTTTTTCTTGTGGGATGCTTACAGGCTGAGAAAGCAGCTTTCTTTTATCTGAAGAGTCTATAGCTCTTCACGACTGTGATGAGGAATCACGACTACAGACCCTGCCCCTGTGGGTCCCCTGTTCCAGCCGCCCTGTTGGGTGGGAGGAGGAGCCTGCTGGGGTTCTGTCCTGCTGCGTCATTTTCCAGCCCGGAGAGGGGGGCTGAGGGACAGCATGTGTCCCCTGTGCCTCTCACAGCCTACTCAGCAGGCCTTTCTGAGCAGCGGCCCTGTGCCAGGCCCAGAGCCGGTGCTGACACAACCACTGACCCAGGGGGCCAGTAGCAAAGCCAGAGCAGGGAGCTGTCCCTTATCCAGTCCTTTCCAGGTGTCAGAGGCTACAATGTGCACCTAAAAGCAGTGATGGCAATAATATTAGTACCCACGAGACAAGATGCACACTCCATGAGAGCCAGGACTGGCCTGGCTCTCTGCCGTCTCCTGGGACCCCACACTGCAGATGCTCAGTAAATGTGGACCCATTGAGCAGAAATGGTTCTGATGGAGTGTCCAGTTGTTGCCAGGCATTGTGTTTGTCCTGTCATCCAATCCTTCTGATGACAACCATGAGAAGCAAATGATATTCCCCTCTGTGTTACAGAAGGGAAAATGGAGCAACAGAGAGGTTGGTCCAGCCCCCAGAGTCACACAGCTTGTGCCTGACCAGGATTCCAAGCCATCTCTGTCTGACACCAGAGCCTGTCTGTGAGCCACACTCCCTCTCAGACTCACTGACGAATGCCTGTCACTCTCTCTGGCTTGAGTTACAACAAGCCCAGGGCATGGTGGGAATGCTGGAGAGGGAAGGGTGAATTCTGCCCAGTGCAGGGACAGGCCAGCAAAGAAGGCAGGGAGGGACATTTGATCTGTGCTGCTCTGTGCTTAGCTTCCCCCACTGCTGGCTCTGCTTTCATTTCAATTCATTAAATGAAAATAAAAATTAATTGAATTTATTTGAGAAACTATTAAAAAGCTCAAGTCTTGCCTGGAAGAATAAACCACAGATGGGCCTACAGCCTGATGATAAGAATTTTCTTTATAATCATATACGTTGTAAAATAATTGCTCCATGTAGAAGAGACTTTAAACTATGATTTTCTTGCCCCATTCCTGCCCCCCCCCCCGCCATCTTGTTTTCTTCCCCCGAAGTAACCGCCGATACCGGTTTTTCGTGTGCCCGTCTGTCCGTCCGTGCTCCGCATGCATGTGAGTGTACAGACAGATTAGGGTTTCAGATACATGATGGCATAGTTCGCCCTCTGTTTGAAATCATCTTTTTTACTTTTTCGTTCACATGAGTTCATAAAATAATTTTCTTATTCTTTCTTAAAATTGCGTTCCATTGTGTGAGTCCTACCACAATTTACTGGAGCAATCTCCTCTTAATGGGCACTTCGAGCGTTTGAACCGTCTGACATCACAATACTGAAGCCTGGAACTTTGCATGCGCACTGTTCCGCGTGGGTGCGACAGTAAGCTGTAAGACTTACACTGTCAGTGTGACTGCTGAGTACACCTGGAGTGTGCATTTGTGACCTGGCAGGTCCGGCTGATTCCCCTCCCTAGAGCGTGGACCAGCCTCATCGGCACAGCCTGTTGTCTAACTTCTTCATCTCTGTCAATGTGTCTGGTGAAAATAGCTTTTCCAAGCTGTTTTAATTTTCCTGCCTCTTACTATAAGTAAGATTAGCATGTTTTCACCTTTTTCAGAACAGCCCGAGCTTCTTTACCTGTGGATTTCTCTGTTCTTTATGGTGAGGCTTTGGAGAAGCTGGGGCTGTCCCGTGAGGGCCGTCGACTTGGCTGCCTGTGTTCTCTGTGCTTCTGGGGGAAGCCGTTGGTTCCGCTCACGACTCATCAGTGACATAGTCACTGATGCTCAGCAACTGGCCTTGACTTTGCCGGGGAGGCTGTAGGTCGTGGAAGGGAGAAGCTGGGCTTTCCCAGTTCACACAGTGGCCTCCAACCTCAGCCCCTTCTCTGTTATGGATGGAACCGTGTCCCTCAAAATTCATATGTTGAAGTTCTAACTCCAAGAACGTCAGAATGTGACTTTATTTGGACATAGGGCCTTTTTGGGAGTGAAGTGATGAAGTTCAAGTGAGGTCACTAGTGTGGGCCCCAACGCATTGTGATTGTGTCCTTATAAAAGGGGAAATTCGGGGGCTGGCCCCGTGGCCGAGTGGTTAAGTTCGCGCGCTCTGCTGCAGGCGGCCCAGTGTTTCGTTGGTTCGAATCCTGGGCGCGGACATGGCACTGCTCATCAGACCACGCTGAGGCAGCGTCCCACATGCCACAACTAGAAGAACCCACAACGAAGAATATACAACTATGTACGGGGGGCTTTGGGGAGAAAAAGGAAATAATAAAATCTTTAAAAAAAATTAAAAAATAAAAAAAAAAAATAAAAGGGGAAATTCGGACACAGAGACGGGTATGGAGAGAAGCCGGTGTGAGGAGCAGGCAGAAGACGGCCATCCACAAGCCGAGGAGAGAGATGGGAATAGATTCTCCTCCGCAAACCTCAGAAGGAAACAACCCGCCCACACTTTGGTTTTGGACTTGTAGCCTCCGGAACTGAAAAACGCATTCCTGTTGTTTTAAGCCCCTGGTGTACAGTATTTTGCCACAGAAGTCTCACAAAATAACACGCCCACCCACTGGCTGGTGTCCCGGGCAGGGGCTTCGTCTCTGGAGGTGTCTCTTCATCTACAGAGTGGGGGTGGTGACCCCTTCCCGACAGAGGATGACAGGTACTTGGCCCGCGTCAGTGTCAGCGGCCTGTGGCTTTACATCTGAGAGACGGCGCATGCCTGCTTCTTGGTGGCCCAGAAGATCTCAGTTTGGATCCTGAGAAGGAACTGACTTTACCACCAAAGAGATTTTTCCAGTGTGTCGTATACTCGTGGCCACGGCCATGTAGCAGAGTGGATGGTCCAAGGCCTGAGTTCTCTCTCCCTTCTGCCATTAATTGGAGGCCTCTTCCCTGTTCTGGGCCTCAGTTTTCTCATCTGTAGGAGGGGGAGAGGAGTGGATACGATGTTCCCCGAGGACACTTAGACTCAATTTTCTGTATGTTACTTTGAGGAAGCTGATCAGACAAATATATTCATTCTCTGCAAACAACTCCATAAAAAAGTCCAGGAACGTTGATAATGCTGGTGCTTCCCTGGAAAGAGCTTCCCAGAGGAATGACTTGGAAGGGGGAAACCCAAAAACTGATCTATCTGTATAGATAAACCACTCTGTCTAAAAAAACAGTCAATTATTTACCTGCAGCTGCTGCACTTAACTACAATTGTCCCTGAATTCCATCACCCGGAGGGCGGCTTAAGCCATGGCAGTATTTCTCCTAAACCTTGCATGGCTGAAAATGTTGAGTTCAGTTCAACAAACGTATATCAGGTGCCTCCTGGGTCTCAGCGGTTGCGCTGGGTACAGGGAGTTGTTCTGACCCAGCACGGAGTCTGGCCCACCCAGTGCCACCGTGAGACTTTGGAGAGCTGCTCCACATGTCTGTATGCCATGTAATGATGCCACAGTAATAACACCTATCTCAAAGGACTAGGGGGATTGGAGGTGACGGTGTGCATAAAGGATCTGGCACCCAGTAAGGGCTCAATAGAAGGTGGTGGTTTTGTTTGCAAGATGTCCCTTCTTCACTGGGGACCATCTTAAGAACAAGGCTCCAGCATGTCCATTTTGGAGTGAGAAGATCTAATTAGCGTCTGGGCCTGGTCCATGAGTCATGGTCAATTATGCAGCAGCCAGGGACCAAAGCAGAGCCTGGTGAGGTAGGACAGAGCATCCGAGGGTGGGGACAACATGTCTGTCACCTGGGCATCTGTCTCACTGTGGGGGTGGGGGAGAGTGGAGGGAGCACAGGCCTGGATGAAAATGTCTGTCCCCTTGAACCGTCCCCTCCGTCTCTGGGCCTCGGGATTCCCCTCTGGGAATAGGCGTGACTCTAAGGTCCCCGTCAGTGCTAACACTCTGGGATTCTAGCTAGCTTTTCTTGTTGAAATGTTTAGAAATCTTTTAAAATTTTAATTGTGGTAAAACACACATAACATAACATTTACCATGGTAACCATTTTTAAGTGTCCAGTTCAGTGGCATTAAGTGCATTCACATTGTCGTGCAGCCATCACCACGGTCCAGCTCCAGAACTCTTTACATTTTGCAAAACTGCCACTATGCACCCATTAAACACTAACTCTGCAAAACTGCCACTCTGTACAGAGTATAAACACTATCTCCTCATTCCCCCAACCCCCAGCCCCTGGCAAACACCATGCTACTTTCTGTCTCTATGAGTATGACGACTCTAGGCACCTCATCAGGGTGGAATCATACAGTGTTTGTCCTTTTGTGGCTGGCTTATTTCACTTAGCATAATGTCTTCAAGGGTCATCCAAGTTGTAGCATGTGTCAGAATGCCCTTCTTTTTTAAGGCTGAATAATATCCCATTGTATGGATATATCTCATTTTCTTTATCCATTCCTCTGTTGATGGACACTTGGGTTGCTTCCCCCATTTGACTATCAACTGTTGTGAATAATGCTCACAATATTGTGAATTAGACATGAGTGTATGAATATCTCTTTGAGATCCTACTTTCAATTCTTTTGGGTGTATATCCAGAAGTGAAATTGCTGGATCATATGGTAGTTCCATTTTTTGGTGAGGAAGATTCACCCTGAGCTAACATTCGTTACCAATCTTCCTCTTTTTTTTTTTGCTTGAGGAAGATTCGCCCTGAGCTGACATCTGTGCCAGTCTTCCTCTACTTTGTATGTGGGATGCCACCACAGCATGGCTCCTGAGTGGAGCAGGTCTCTACCCAGGATCTGAACCCATAAACCCGGGCCACTGAAGCAGAGCATGCAGAGCTTTAACCACTCGGCCACGGGCACAGCCCCCGGTACTTCCATTTTTAATTATTTGAGGAACTGCCATGCTGTTTTTCATAGCAGCTGTCCCATTTTTCCATTCCCATCAATAGTGCACAGGCTTCCAAATTCCCCACCTCCTTTGCAACAATTGTTATGTTCTGTCTTTTTGATAGAAGCCACCCTAAGGGTATGAGGTGGAGACTTAGAAATCTTTTATTTGGCTTGTTTTTTGTGAACACAAGCATCTCATTTGGGTATAACTCTCAGGCCACTAACTCAAGTGGCTCAAGCCGGGCTCTCCTCCCATCCTCAGGGGAATCTTGACTGGGCTTGGTGGTAAGGATCTAGTTCTTCTAGTCTCAAATTTATTGTATTTTCTGGAATTTTTACGTGTTCCCTCAAGTTTTGAAACTGAAAGGTCTCTGCTTCACATTCCTTCTTGGAGGTGATGAGCACAGGAAACCCTGCCACCTCGGCTGTTTGGCTGAGCCAGGGGACCGGAGCTACAGGGAGATGCAAAGACAAGGAAAATCCCTGTTAATCCTTCAACATAGTATCCTGCCAAGTTTCATTGTGTCCTCCCCTGTGTCTGCTGGCTCACCAGCATAATCCTTGTAGATTGATAACTCTTAGAGAGGAAGGAAGAGCCAGGACACGCCCTAGGCAGGGCAGGGCTGGGCCAGGTGGATGTGCGTGCTGGATCCAGTCTTCACCACAAGCCTGCAGGGCAGGTGTTGTCACCTGGCTGTACAGGTGGGGAAAGCTCATCCTCGGAGATTACCCAGTGACAGGGCAGGAGGTGGAATCCTCTGCCCTGTGTCTGTCTAATCCCAAATCTGGAGCTTTGCCAAGAGCTTTCTTTGTGAATTCAGTTGTTTTGAACTTTCTGACCTAAAGCAAGAATTCATGGTTTTTAACCATATCTGCCTTGTTGAAGTGGGAATCCAAGATCACTACACCTTTAGAGCCTGAAGGCTAAGTTCCTCTTTGAGTTCTGTGGATAATTCTGGGTTGTGCTCATGCCCCTGGCAGAGGAAGGCAGGAGCACAATTAGAACTGTGAAATCTGGAGATAAAGGAAAACTCTCTTTTTCCCTCCTGGGTCTAAGTTTGGCGTTCTTGGCAGATGTCAAACAACGGGTCGTTGGGGGAAACCAGGGGAAGAGTGTGGCACACACGCTCAAAGAGCGTTTTCATGACGTCTTGTGTTCTTTTCCGTATTCCCATCCGTAAGGAACCACAAGCTGGTCTGCGTCCCTTGGCGTGCATGGTGGCCAGTGCGAGCGCTCACCAGCGTCTGGCTTTCCTTCTCCCCGGGGCACAGAACATGGCACTGCTCAGCAACCTGTGGTTGGCCGGGGCCATATGACCAGTCCTGGCCAATGAAACGTGACTGGAAGTGACAGGGTCACTTCGGTCCAAGATAGTGAAAAGCTCATGTGTCCTTCCTCAGTCTCTTTCTTCCTGGACTGTGGCAGATGTGGAGGAGAGTTTGTGTTCAAATGTCAGGGCCACGAAGTCAAAGCAGCCAGAACTGCTGAGCTGCAGGTCATCTTCGCTAGAGAGATGCTCAGACCCCACTGGAATTTGCATAAAGCACAAACAAGATGTTTGCTGTGTTACGTCTCTGAGATTTGAGGGACTGTGAATCATATCGGTGTAACCCAGCTTATCTGAACTAATAGTGCACGCCAAAGCCAGCTTCCCCCAATTTTCCCTGAGTGCTAGGCTGTATGGGCTTCACTTAGAGGCTGCATGAAGTCCAGCACCAGCCATACGGATCCCAGCTTGGGGGTTGGCCAGAATCTCTTCCTTCCCAGCTAATGTACAAGGAGGACTAGAAGGCAACTTCCTGATCCACAGAAATATTAGTAAATATTTGGTCCTCTGGTAGGCTCACGGATGACCCCTAAAGGTGTCCACATTCTCATCTCTGAAACCTGCGAATGTTACCTTATATGGCAAAAGGCTTTTGCAGATATGCTTGAATGAAGGCTCTTGGGATGGGGAGATGACTCAGGTGAGCTGGCTGTACTCTCTGTGCTCCTATAAAAGGGACATGGGGCGAGTCAGAGCGAGAGGAGAAGCGGGTGATGCTGGAAGCAGAGGTTGGGGTGATAACTTTGAAGATGGAGCAGGGGCCCCAGCCAAGGAAGGCAGGAGGCCTCTAGAAGGTGCAAAAGGCAGGGAAACGGATTCCCTCTAAGGCCTCCAGAAGGAACCAGGCCTGCATGGTAAAACACCTTGACTTCAGCCCCGTGAAACTGTTGCATGCTTCTGGAACTATAAGAGAACACGTTTACGTTGTTTTGAGCCACTGTGGTAATTTGCTACAGTGGCAACAGGAAGCTGATGCAGTCCTCAGGCCCATAACTGCCTTCATTACCGAGTCAGCTGGATGATGGAATCTGGGCAGTGTTTTGCCTTCCAGCTAATCTTTAAGAGGCAGCCACCTGGAACTGAGTCACAGATCTCAGGTCAAGGGAGTTGAGAATGTCACAGAGGAAGGACAATAGTGACTGACCATGATATTTAGGCAGAGGGAAGAGAGGACGTAAAGGGGGTCAAGGACAGTGAAAAGTTGGTAAGATTGTAGAGCCTGTGGGGTGGAGGACTGTTGGGTTTGGGGTGGTAGAGGGAGTGAGCTAAAAAGTCAGGAGGTCGGTGAGGAAGACGAAGTATTTGAAACTGAAATTTGGAAGGGGTTGTGCTGCAGGTACTCATGACGCTGAGGATGAGGTTTGACCGTGGGAGAAACCCCCGAGCTACGGGAGGGGCTCTGAGGTCAAGGGCACGAGACCAGAGTGTTCTAAGTTCACTGACATGGGTTTTGAAAGTGCTAAAGCTTGCATAGAAGAAATGTTGAACAGAGGGAGAGTGAGGGATCAGCGGGCACAGTTGATGCAGACGATGCAATATTGGGAGGTGGGTATTGGTGCTATAATCTAAGGACACGATAGGAAAGTGTCCCCAGGCAGGGGGGACGTAAGGCCACGAGGAACAAGGAGAACACGTACAGGCCTCCAGGTGCAGAGGAAAGAGGGGCATGAGAGAGAACAGCCTCTATGGGCGAGGACCACAGGAGTCCTACCGCCATCGGGGTTAGATGGCGTGATGACATTAATTCCTGATGGTCCCAAAGTTGGTGATCTGGAGGCTGTCGGCACTAGGGTAGGAGGTGGAATCTTGCCAGGGGCAGGGAGATTTCTGGGACCCTTACTCAGCATCAGTTCTTGTCTCTGCAGACGAGAGGGACCCCCAGGGAGTGGACCTTCCTGACCCTTGCTGATGGCTGCCTCCAGAGGAGGGATGCAAAACCCAGCCTGGCTCCCCTGAGAACCGAGTTCTGCCAGACACCAACGCTCACGCCTTCCTTCCATCGCCTGGTGAAGAAACTCTGGTTTTTATCTTAGGTTGTATGTTAACTTAGTTTGTGTATTAATTTTCACCCAAGAGTTGGGCCCTATATTTTCTTTCAAGGGATTCATGTGTTGAGATTTCTGGTTTTCAAACATTCTTTCACAAAGATGATTGGATTTGACCGCCCAGCAAAAGCTAAAAGAGCCCACGGGACCATCAGTGAGGGAACAGAAAATGTCAATAGCTGAACTTAACCAGTGACCTCAAACTAAAATTTTCACTTGTCTAAAAAAAATATTCTTGTGGTCCTTCTACTGCCCCTTGGAATTTTCTACTGATTTTTCTTGGAGAAGAGTATCTTGAAAATGACGGCAACTATTTATTGAAATCCTATGTGGAGGGTCTGTGTTAGCATCCACCAAAATTTATTCTCTTCTTCCAGAGCAATGGAGTCGGAACCGGGATGTGGCTGCCCAGAAAGTCTCTGTGCCCCGCCCACCTTGTTGCTTCCATTTTGGGGTCTGAAGACGTTTGGGATGCCTGCTCCACACTCTCCTCCCCTGCCATTTGGCTGGTACCCAGAGGAGGTGAGGTCTCACCTGTAGGCATGCAGGCAACCGCCCCAGAGGGCCAGCACCCCGGTCCCTGGATTACATTGCAAAGCAGAGCTGCTCTGTCACTTCAGGACTTTCTGGGGAGAGAAATAGTCTTCTGTGTTCTTGAAAATGGTGAATGCTTCAGCATCTTTCTTTCTGTAGAGCATTACTCTCCCTGGTGCCACCAGGATGAGCTATGTGCTGGCCATTTAACAGGTGTCTCATGGAACACTCGCCAGCTGTGTGAGGTAGCACCAATATTTCTATTTTATAGATGAGAAAACAGGTTGGGGGAGGGAATGTGACGTGTCCAAGGTCTCAGGACTAACCAGTGGTGGAGGCTGCCGCTGGAAGCCAGGCCCTTGCTCCCTCCACACGTCACACTGGGAAAAACAAAGAAAAAGAATTAGAACCACACACAAACCGCCATCGCCACACCTATTAAGGAAGGCCAGTTGCTCTGGGGGGGTCATCCTTTATAGAGCTGATTTTTAGGAACAATCAGAAGGTCAGCTGCAATCTCTTGGACACCCAGGAGGGGGTGCTGTGTTGTGTAACTCAGAGCTCCGCTCCTTCTCCCCAGCAGGTCTTCGTGAGATTTGCCTGTCTCTGCAGATCAAAGCGGCTTTGGCTACAGGATCTGA